>NC_135306.1:34117664-34466831 GCF_048772815.1 Callospermophilus lateralis
GATGTGGCACCAGAATTTTAGAGCCAGTCAAGATCCAGAGAGGCTGAGTTGTTCATGGGCACCCAGCTTGCTTGGGGTAGAGTGGGACCCAGCACCCCAACTCCTGACTTCTGCCACAGTGCTCCAAGGAGCCCAGACATGGGGACATAAGTAAATGCAGGTTAGGCTCCAATTCTCCTCTGCACAAGGCCCTTCTAGAGCACCAGTGTTGTGAAGGGACCATCTTACAAGCCACCATTTACCACAGATCAGGGAATCTAGAGCTGCTGCCGGCTTGGATCTAGCTCAGAGCAAGGACAGTAGCTCCCTGCATCTTTACCGGGTATTACCATTTCCAAAGCCCTTCCACTTTTGTTCTATTTTTTAACCTCACAAAAGCCTTGTGAGGACAGGAAGGCAGCGGATTAGCTCATATCACACTTGAGAAACAGGACCCAGAGAGGTGTGTCTCCTTGCCCAGTCCACAGGGGTCAGTGGAAGGCCACACCTGCCCGCCGGGCCTCCTGCTGTCTCCTGGTCCAGGTTTCTCTCAGTATTTCTAACACACAACCAGGACATGCAAATCTTTGTTTCTCTGAACTTTTAGTCCATGGCACCTCAGCATTGCTAGGGATCCGATAAATGGCAGGGGGAGGGCCTATGAAGAGGTGATCTTTGGGATGGCCTCTGCATGACTTTGGCTGTGGCCAGGCCCTGGTTTCTAACATGCCAGTCACATGGTCTGGATCTCATAGCTTAATGTGCTTTTTCTAGTCTCTCTGCTCTGATCCCGTCTCTGATGAGAGCAAACAGATCCTGTGTTCTCCCTTCATGAACAGCCTCAGCAAAGCAGGCAAGATGGGGTGGGAGCCCCGGAGGCTGCGGGGTGATGGGATGGGATCAGGCCCAGGGATTACTTGTACTGGAGAGGGAAATGCAAGCACTCTCTGCTGGAGAAGTTTGGGCGGGGAAACAGGGGATCGGGAATCTGGACTGTAACAGTCTGGTGTATGTTGAGTTCACTGAGAACAAAGAACAACATCAGGAAGCATCTAGTGGGTGGTGATTGGCTTCCAGTCCAGTTCTCATGCTGTAACCCTGGGAGACACTGTGCCCAAAGAACCAAAGAAAACTTCAGCGGGGAGAGAAAGAGAAACATGTCCAGCATCTAGTCTTCCCAGTCATTCTGACTGACTCCCAAACTCTCACTGGTGACAGTTCCCGTGCAGATCTCACATGTGTGATCACTTAGTTTTAAAAAAAAAAATTCCAAAGAAAGTAAATACTCACTATCTGAGACAGCCTAGGACAGCGCTTCAAAGCACAGGCTCAGGAGCCAACTTCTCTGGGTTCAAATCCAAGTCTGCCACTTATTAGCTGGGTGACCTCAGGCAAGATACTAAACCCCTCTGTGTTTCAGTTTCCTCATATTTAAAACAAAAACAATAATTTGTACCATTGCCTAGAGTTGTTATGAGGATCAAAAGAATTTACACGAGTAAAGTGCTTAGACTGGGGCCTGGCACAGGGTAAACACTCATTAAGTGTGACTCACGATTACCTAGCAGAAGCTGATATTCTCTATTCCACTTCAATGAAATTGAATGTCATCTGAAGCTTTCCCTTGGCCAAAACCTTTAAAACTATAATCATTCTGGATAGAAATTAAGAACTCTTAATCATTTTGAGTATAAATCAAAAATACTATAAAATTTCTTGTTTCTTTAAACAGAATCTTTAATTACAATGTGTCTCTTCTCAGGCTCAGTAAGACTGGGCCAGGGGCCTCTGTCTCTAGTTCACTGATACTTCTCCAGCCCTAAGAGTTCCTAACACAAAGCAAGTACTCAATGCATTTTTTGCTAGGGAAGGAAGGGGCCGTTGTAGGCAATGAGCTCTGTGATGCTTTTTAGTGATGACCAGGGGTTTGGAGGCGTTGGCCCTGCACTAAAGGACACAGACATTAATGCCTGAGTTTTCAAGTTTCCCCACCTCCATCCTTACTGTGCAGCTGCTACTGGCCCCATTACAACTGATTCTTCTACCCCAGACTTACTTATGAAACCCTGAGTTTGGATGGGGCAAGGCCCCTGGGGACCTCAAAGACTGGGCTTCTGGGTGACTTGTAAACAGAAGCCAGATCATCATACCCACTGCCCTGTTGGCTGCTTCTCATTTCACCCATGCTCACACGCCTGTCTAGGAGATAGGGGATAACTGTGTCCCCATTGTACAGGTTAAAACAAAACAAAAACAAAGCCTCATGTGGTTAAGTGTCTTGATGACACCAGGAAGTTGAAAAGCCTGAAGATCGAGACTGGGGCTGGAAAAACACGTTCCAAACTTGGTCACCCACTGAAATGGCCAGCTGTGGGGACCAAATGATGGGCAGTCCTGGGATGGATGAAAATCAGGAAAACGGGGGACAAGAGGGCCAAGGGGGACCAGGGCAGGCAGTTTGCATGTGGCTAAGGGCAATTCCAGGGACAGGGCACAGGCCCCTGCTACAACTTTGAATGTGATAGCTGTGGGTGGGTGAGTTGGGTCTATTTAAAGAAACCTGAAGGATGGCCTGCCTCTAGAAGATTCTATCTGTTTTCTGATCTACCACAATCTAGGGTACTGGCAGAATGCATTAGAATGTGGAAGAATTGTATGTAAGTGAAGAATGAGAAGGCAAGGCGGGGTCCATTTCTTTTTCTTTTCTTTTTTTTTTTTTTTTTTGTACCGGGACTGAACCCAGAAGCGTTTAACCACTGAGTCACATCCCCAGTCCTTTTTTATACTTTATTTAGAGATAGGGTCTCGCTGTATTGCTTAGAGCCTCACTATGTTGTTGAAACTGGCTCTGACCTTTTGATCCTCCTGTCTCAGCCTCCAGAGCCTCTGGGATTACAGGCATGCACCACCAAGCCCAGCAGGAAGGGTCTATTTCTTAAGTGCTTGTGCTTTGACACAGCTTTATTTTTTTTTTAACATTTTCAATATTTATTATTTTAGTTTTCAGCGGACACAACATCTTTGTTTGTATGTGGTGCTGAGGATCGAACCCGGGCCACACGCATGCTAGACGAGCGCACTACCGCTTGAGCCACATCCCCAGCCCCTTTGACACAGCTTTAAAGGGCTTATAGGACTTCCTGATTCAGTTCCTGGTCCTCAGCTTTATTTTGTCCAGAGAGTTTGGGTGAGTTCATAGACAACTACTTTTTTGTTTGTTTTTTATTCTAATTTGCTATGTATGACAGCAGAATGCATTGCAGTTCATATTACACATACAGAGCCCAATTTTTCATATCTCTGGTTGTACACAAAGTAGAGTCTCACCATTCAGGTCTTCATATATGTACTTAGGGTGATGATGTTCATTTCTAAAGGAAATGAAATCAGTTTGTCAGAGAGACCTCTGCACTCCTCTGCCATTGCAACATTATTCACATTAGCCAAGATACAGAATCAACCTAATGTTCATCAACAGACAAATGGGTGAAGAAAATGTGGTCTATATACATGTTGCAATACTATTAAGCCTTTCAAAAGAAGGGAATCCTGTCATTTGTGACAACATGGATGAACCTGGAGGACATTATGCAAAGTGAAACGAGCCAGACACAGAAAGACAACTCCCAGACAATGTAATTCCCTCTACATTTGGGATCTGAATGAAGTTGAACTCACAGAAGCAGAGAGCAGGATGGTGATCAGCAGGGCCAAGGCAGGGGTAAGGGGAGACTGGGAGATGTTGGTCCAAGTCAAAGGATATAAAATTTCAGTTAGGAAGAAGTTCAGAAGATCTATTTCCAATATAGTGACCATTGTTAGTAACAATGTATCATATACTTAAAAATTGCTGAGAAGGTAGATTTGAAAATGTCACCACAAAAATGATATTTGATATAAGAGATATATTAATTATCCCAGCTAGACATTCCACAATGTATACCTGTATCAAAACATGTTGTACAACATAAATATACATAATTTTTTATTTTTCCATTACAAGTAAATGGTTGACCTCATATAAATGTTAATTTCTCAATTCTTGTCCATTGATTTTTCTGTCTATCCTAATGCTAGCACCAAGTAGTCTTTATTACTGTAGTTCTGTGGGGGTTTTTTTAATATTTATTTTTTAAGGTATAGTTGGACACAATACCTTAATTTAATTTATTTATATTTTTACGTGGTGCTGAGGATCGAAACGTGATTTCTACAACATTTTCCTTCTTTTTCAGATTGTTTTGGCTATTTTGAGCTCCTTGTACTTCCACATGAATTTTAGAACTGGCTTGTCAATTTTTGGACAAAATCCAGCTGGATTTTTGAGATAGGCTGCACTGAATCTATAGATCACTTTGGGGAGTGTTATTATCTTAATACTATTAAGTCTTCCAATCCATGAACATAGGATGTCTTTTCATTTAGTTAGTTCATCTTTGATGTCTTTCAATGACATTTTGCAGTTTTTCACTGTACTAGTCTTATACTTCTTTTTTAAAATTATTTTTTAAAATTTTCTTTTTAAAAATATTTTTAAATTTTTCTTTTGGTTGTAGATAGACACAATACCTTCACTTTATTTATTTTTATGTGGTGTTGAGAATTAAACTCAGTGCCTCACATGTGCCAGGCAAGCACTCTACCACTGAGCTACAACCCCAGCCCAATTTTATTCTTTTTAATGCTACCGTAAAAGATATTTTTTAAATCTCAGTTTTGGATTCTTCCTTGCAAATGTATAAAAATAAAACTAAAGTTTGCATATTGATCTTATATTTTGCAACCTTGCTGAACTCATTTATTATCCCTAATAGATTTTTATGGATTCCTTTAGATTTTCTCTATATTAGTTCATGTCTATTTGCATGAAAATAGAACTAGTTTTATTTTTTCCCTTTCTAACTTGAGTATCTTTTATTTCTTTTTCTTGCCTTATCTCCCTGCCTAGAACCTCCAGTATTATGTTGAATCAAAGTAGCAAGAGCAGGCATGGCCTGTCTTGCTCCTGATACCAAAGGAAAAGTTCTCAGCTGATCACCATTACATGTTCTGTGATCTATGAGTTTTTCATAAATACCCCTGATCAGCTCAAGGAAGTTCCCTTCAATTCCTAGTTTCTTGAGAGTGGTTTTTCCCATGAAGGGGTGTTGAATTTTGTCAAATACTTTTCTACTTCTATTACAGTGATCATATTGTTTTTTATAATTTATTCTATTAATAGGTGTTGGCATCAGATTCATCATTTTAGGTCAGGAGCCACTTTATCTAGAGGTTCCTAAGTTTTGATTCTGAGGCAAAGCTGCTTAACTTCCTGTAAGAACGTATGCCTGCTGTCACCTCACCCCAGTTTAAACTCCTAAGCACTTTAGGAGATTCCTCTCTTGTGCTATAAAGCTGCTCTGTGAGCTCCAACAGACTTCTGCTCCCCTCGTGTTACTGACAATAAATCTCTTGTGTGGGATTCCAGCGTGTGGCATGGTCTTTGGACTTTGTGTGGACTCTGTGAGTGTCCTTTCAATATGCTGTGTTAAATTGATTGAGTTTTATACGTTTAACCAATCCTGCACTCCTGGGGAAAACAACTCACTTGGTCATGAGGTATAAACCTTTTTATATGTTGCTGGATTAATTTTTCTAGCATTTGGTTGAGGATTTTTGCATCTATATTCATAAAGGATGTTTTCTTTTCTTGTGACATTTGTCTGATTTGGGGATCGTGGTAATACCAGCCACACAGAATGAATTGGGAAGTGTTAGCATTTGGGGAAAGAGTTTATGAAATATTGGTGTTAATTCTTTTTTAAACATCTGGAAGAATTCACTAGTGAAGCCATCTGGGTGAGTTTTTGTTTGCTTGCCTGTTTGACGATAGGAAGTTTTAAAAATCCAATATGTTTTCTCATTATAGTCTGTTCAGTTTCTCCATTTCTTTCCAAGTCAGTTTCAGTAGTTTTTGACTTTCCAGGAATTTTCCCATTTTAGGTTATCTTTTCTTTGTTTGTTTTTATTTTTTGTTTGTCTTTTCCTTCAGCTCTGGAGGCTTTACCCAGAGTTGCTTTGTACTAATTTACATTCCCAGCCCTTTGAGATAGGGTCTTGTTAAACTGCCTAGACTAGCCTCAAACTTGCAATTCTCCTGCCTCATCCTTCCAAGTAGCTGGGATTACAGGCATACGCCATTGCACATGACTAGGTTATCTAACTTTTTGACTTTGAATTATGTTTTTAAAAGTTCACTCTGGCTTTTATATAAAGAACAAATTATAGCAGGGCAAAGTAGTCATGGAGAGAAGTGTCAAGCAGCTGTGGTTGATGCTTGAGTTCTCAATAAAAGCTTTGTATTTGCCTTCCAATTCATAGAGACCTAGACTCTATAGTTTTAAAATTCAACAATTGTGTTTTACATTTCAGAGCAATCTTTCCTATTATGGTGGCTTCTCCTTTTCACAGATACAACCAATATATCTCTGTTCTCATATCACTAGTCTTTCTGTAGACATGGAAAATCATACTCTGTCTTACTGAAATGACTTCTTCAACCAAAGGTCCTTAATGGGTGAACAAGGTTATCGAAATACAGAGAGAGGGGCTGGGGTTGTGGCTCAGTGGTAGAGTGCTCAGCTAGCATGCATGAGGCATTGGATTCGATCCTCAGCACCACATAAAAACAAAATAATGTGTCTGCCTAAAACTAAAGATACATAAATAAATAAATGTTTGGTTTTTTTTTTTTTAAGAAATACAGAGAGAAAGAAGTGGACAAATTCAGGACCCATTTTGGAAGTGGAATCAACAGGTCTTGAGGATGGATAGTTGTGATGATAGAGAAAAGCAGGAAATAGGAAAATGCCTTTATTTTTGTCTTGAACTGCCAAATGTCTGCACTCTTAGTAAAAATGGAAAGAATATGAGGAGAAATTGGTTTGGCAGAGAGAATCAAGAGTAGTTGTTATTTTTTTTTCCATGCTGTATTTGAGATGCTTATTAGATTTCAAAGTGAAACTGTCAAAGCAGAGATATACGAGTCTGAGTTCGGGAGAAAAAATGGGTCAGAGATATGATTTTGGGAGTGTTCAGCAGAGAGATGGTATTTAAAGCTATGGCTCTGGATAAGATCACCAGGAGAGACCGAGCAGATAGAGAAAGTGGGAGAAGACCCAGGCCCAAGTACTGACGTGCTCTAATACTTCTAAATTAAGCAGAAGAGGAGCTGGGCAAAGAGGCTGAAGTGGACTGGCCATGAAGTCAAAGGAGGCCCAGGAGGATGCCATGTCAGAGTATCCCAGAGAAAAAAGAATCCCAGTAAGATAGAGGGTGGTCATCCACGTCATGTTCTACAAAAAGATTAGTGATCAGAGAACAGAGAAATATTGGTTGTGTCTGTGAAGAGGAGAAGCCACTAGAATAGGAAAGATTCTTTGAAATGTAAAACACAATTGTCAAATTTTAAAACTCCATCGAGTCTGTGTCTCTATGAGTTGGAAGACAAATGCAAGACTTTCTCCTCTCCAAAATGTCAAAAGAGAAGAATAGACAAAGGAAAAGTGACTTGGATGATGAATCCGGATATTAGTACCAAAAAGAAATAACAGAGAAGATGGAAAAAGATAGTCAAAGAAGAGGTAGAATAAAATATCCCCGGCCTGAACAAGTACTGTAGTTCTCAGATCAAAGGGCTTATAGAATACCATAAAATTAAATAAGTGAGGTGCACTCTTTGATATAACCTGGTGACATTTTCAACTAGTCAGTCAATATAGATTTACTAAGCTCCAGGTACAGGCTACAAATGAATAAAAGGAAACTACTATAAGCTAATCAGAGCAGGAGAAAAATGTTAGGTTCGAATAAAAAAAATCAATTTACATCACTCTCTGAAATAGTAAAGTCAAGGAGAAAATGATATAAATCCAATGGATTTGAAAGGAAAAGATTATAAGCCAAACATTTATATTCAACCATGCTGCTACTCATGTACAAATGCAACTCTCAAACAACTTTTGGAGTAAAGCTAAAGATGCACTCAGAGAAAAAGTTACAAGTTTAGACTTTTTTTCTTTTGAAAGGTCACTGCATGTCATGGTTATTTCTTATGCTTCCTTGAACACTTTTGGGAGGCAGGGCTTTGTCATTTGGAAGATTGTCATCTAGAGACCCTGGAGAGTCACTATCTCCATCAGAGCCTCTTCAAGGTCCAGCTGAAGGAGAGAAAAGGAGCCCTTTTTTTGAATCCCCTGGCTAGGCCCTAAGAGCTGACCCCAGCAACACCCAGGATGACACTGGGTGAGTGGAAAATCCAGATGCCCCTGTGACTGCAGATTAGTATCAGGTAGCAATTCTATCCCCATTGGTGGAGGCTGTTGGGGACATTATTTTGGCTGCTAACAGAATAAAGGATGTGTAATCTCAGCCACACCCACTTAGCCATTAAACTTGAGGCACAGATCTTTGAAAATAAAAAAGTAAGAGAATCTACCTGAGAATAATGCTTATCACTTTATTGTCTAATATTGTTTTGAAATGCCTAGATAATAGGACCAGCAAAAAAGAAACTTCAGAATTTAACTCTGGATGACAAATTAAACAAAAAAAATTTGTATATTCATCCAATATAAAACTCTGTAGCACACATCAGAGATGAGGTAATGACATGGAAGAATACAGACTACATGAAAGATGAAATAGATTGCTGATAACATGGGCAAGGTACTGGTGCATACACACCAAAATTTCCATTGGGGAATATTCTGTGGTGAAGACAGGAGGTTGACCTGTTAAGTTGTTTTCTCATCTTCTGTTTATTGGGGTTTCAAAGGATTTCAAAATAAGTAGAAAAGGGTTTGGCCAGGAAGAGAAAAAGATCTGACCTAATTCCTACTCTGAGGATCAAAAGGATGCTATAGTGGGAAACCCTCAAGACTTCACAGAGTTGATTGACAGTGAGAGAGTTCCCTTAAGGAGACCAGGCCTTACCATTACAAGCCCTTTATAATTTCAGAGTCCTTCAGAAGGATCAAGTAATATGGGCAATGGTGGGGGGGGGGGCGGGGAATTGCATTAGGTTTTGGTCTGGTTTCACCACCCATGGGGGAGGTCATTGTAGATTAGATCATTTCTAAAACCATTCAGACTAATTCCTGAGATCTCACAGGTGAAAACAACTCATGAAAGTTCACCTCCGCACCCAGGGTGGTTTGTGCAATCTTCCTGTCACAGTGCAGGCCTCTGGTGTTAGATGGCATATCACCTTCCCCGGGGCCAGTATCCATGCCTGTCTCCTCATTTGCTCTGCTATGGGACTATCTAGGATCTTCTTTGGCCCAGCTTCAGGGTTGACAGCAAAGTCATGCTCACAGGTTCCTGTGCTCTCCCAACGTGTTGAAACTCAAGCCCATTTGGCAGGAAATTTGGTCCTGTTGGTGCCAAAGATGGCAGTCTGCCCATTGCCCCATGTGTATCAGTTTGGACTACAGGTTGGAGCTTGCCTCCCTCTATGTGGGGCTTGAATCAGACCAGGCAGGGACCGTGGGTTCTTCTAGATTTCCAGGTGACCTGGGAGAGCTTCTGCCAAGTCCAACCCAGCACATCCAGAACATCCTTCTCAGACTCTGAGTGCTGAATGGAAGCCAGTAATGGTCTAGCTCCTCGACACTGGCAGGAAGCCCCTTCACACTCCAGAAGGGCCTGTTCTGAGTCTTCATGGATTGGGAAAATACTGCTCTTGAAACTTTCCCTGAGGCAAGATTAGACTTAAATTCTGAAGGAAGGTGATAGAAGTCCTTCTATAGGTTCACAGAAAACACAGGGGGTGCCCCACTCAGCCTTTAGGGCCTGGCAGACAAGCTGGGTTCAAATGCTTAGCCACGTTTCTCATCTCTCTGGCAAGATTTTTTTTTCTTAAGTGCTTAGCATGGCAAAATTACGGTTGTACTATGTGGCGCATGTTGCAATATATGACTCTAGGGTATCAGGATCTCTGTCCATAACATGGTGTCTGGTATACAGTAAGTGCTTAATTAATAAATATTTGTTTAATCCTTCCTCCTCACTGAGTCTTCCCAATCTTGTATGCTTAATACACACACACACACACGCGCGCGCGCGCGCGCACACACACACACACACACACACACACACACACATCTTTTCCAGCTGGACCTGGAAGCCCAGATCAAAGAGGAACTAGAAAATAGATTAAGGGACCAATCCACTCCTAGCCCATTCCCTGCTTTCCAAATGTAACTCTTCCTCCATTTCTCACCACCCTGCCAGGGAAGACCTGAAGCCTACTTCCTCTCTCATTCCAGATAATAGCAACTATATCAAAGGATTATGGAGCACTTTCTCTGTGGCATGCACGGGCTAAACACCTCCATGCATTACCCCCCAGCCCAGGAGCCAGAGCAGGCCAGGCCTGATTCCTTCTAGGAATCCTGTAGCCCCAAAGCCCAATCCCTTTAGGAACCGCCAGGCCCAAAAGTCCCCAAGCATCATTTCCCAAGACTGGACATTCCCAAGAGCTGCTTTTATATCCAATGTTCTTCCACATGGTGCCTTTTTAGATCTTCAGATTATCATTTTGATTTTTTTCTCCTGAATGGATAGAACAATGATTTTTTTTAAAGGGGCAGGGAGACATTTACCAGAGTCTTTTTTAATTTTCTTTTGTTCTGATCTATCATTTTTGCTTTCTGATTGGGTTTTACTGATTTTGACAACTTGGAGCCACAAGAATAGCTTTCTAGTCTTTTCATAAATATATAGACCTGCAACTCTGAAACTTGAAAGGAAAGGAAATTATCCATTTCAATAGATTTCAGTTGTTTTGCCCATCAGCACACTTTCCTCTTTCTCTCTCTCTCTCTCTCTTTCTCTTTGCATATTAACATAATTTCATAAGACGTCCCCAAGCAACGTTTCCATTGTAATTAATTGCTTTTCACTCAAAGTGACATATTGAAGATGTGAACTAGCACAAAGAAAGATATATTTAAGAAATTGAGAACTCAGTTAACTTTGCTACTGATTGCTGTGAAAATAAGTAGCTCTTCTTTAGAAAAAGAGGGCTGGCAAACATGAAAGAAGTGTGCCTCACTTAGAAAGACAGAGTACAAGAAACAGACCACAACGTTACCAGCCCTTGCCTCCGGGTGATGGAATAATGGCTAAATACCTCCTTGTTGCTAATGCTTTGCTGAGCTTTATATTAAAAAAAAAAAAAAAAAGTAAGCAGGAGTTATTTTTATAATGAAAAGGGGGAAATGTACACAGGGTGAAGGCTCTTAAGATTAAGACCCTATCTAACAAGTTATTTCCCATCTCTCATTTCCCATCTTTTCCTGGCAGAAACATCAGAGCCTAGGAGGGAGGAGGCTGTGTCACCAGGGCTTGCTCCAGTGTGCAGATGAGAATTTGGAAGTTGCACAACCTGCCCCCAGTCACAAAGTCATTGGCAAAATCGTGGTTGCACTATATGGCTGTAGGGTATCAGGATTTCTGTCCATAGAAGGATGCTCTGCTTCTGTTGCTCAATTCTAATAAATACTTAGAGATTGCTCTAAGCCATCCCAGAACCCAGCCTCCTAATGAAAGACAGGTCAAGGCAACCTCAAAAGCAAAGCAAACAGAAAAGGTAAGGATATGGAGAAATTTAGGCCTTTGTGCTATGTTCGAGAGGGTATAAAATGGGACAGCCACTGTGGGAAACAGTATGATGAGTCCTCAAAAAATTATTTAAAATTACCACATGATCCAGCAATCTCTTTTCTGGATAGATTTCCAAGAAGATCAAAAAGCAGGGTTTCAGGAAATATTTGCACACACATGGTCCTAGCAGCATTATTCACAATAGCCAAGAGACATAAATGTCCCTTAACAGAAAACACAATGTGGTATATACATACAATAGAGTATCATTTAGCCTTAGGAAGGAATGAAATTCTGATACTTGCTATAACATAGATGAACCTTGAGGACATTATACTAAATTAAATAAACCAGTCACAGAAAGGCAAATACAGCACGATTTCACTGTATGAGATACCCAAAATGGTCAAAGTCATAGACACAGAAAGTATGATGATCACCAGGGGCTAGAGAGGAGAAAGGGGAGAATCATCATTTAATGGATATAGAGTTTCAGTTTAGCAAGATGAAGCACTTCTGGAACTCTATTTTTGCAACAATGTGAATATACTTAATACTCCTGAACTGTATACTTAAGGATGATTAAAACTGTCTATTTGTGTCGTGGTTTTTGCCACAATTTTTTTAAAAGGAGGGGCTTTGGATGTCACTCACCGCTAAATAGTTTACTTAGTGCTTGTGAGGCCCTGCATTCAATCAGCACTGCAAAAAATAAATAAATGCATAAAAACTGTTGAAGGTGTGAGCATTGTTGTCTGCTGTGAGGGATCATTACATCTATAACCTTGGAAGGGCTCTGATTGACAGGCAGTCCATGGTTGCCCTTCATGGAGGCAGAGGTCTACCAGACACGGAGGGACAGAGTCCAGGAAACAAGAAGCCCTAGAGCCCAAGAGCTCAGCTGAGTTCCTGGAGGAAGGAGCTCTGCAGGCCTGTGCCCCTTGCAAAGGAGGGCTGCGGTCTGCTCAGGGAAGAGGAGGACTGAGTGGGCAGAAGGTGAGGAAACAGGTTCTGGTCAGAACCTACAGAGGTATAGATGGGCAGAAACCCAAGGATTGATTTCCAAAGCAGATCCAAGAAGACAGCAGCCCCTTTCTGCTGCCGAGGGGCCTCATGACCCGGGTCTGAGTTCTGGTCCCGCTGTCCCCCACACACCAATTCCAGTTTGCCCCCTTCACATATCTTTTGACATTCTTGATTCCAGGCTTTATAGGGACCCAGTAAACTGTCGGCAGATCATTTGGTGTCATTATTAACAATCACCCTCCCCATCCCCCAGGCAGAGAGAAATGGAAAAACCCCACGTTGGTTCTTGTGGCTGAAGGTCACAGTGTCTTTCACTTTTATGTTGGTTTCTTTGTTTTTGTTTTTTCTGAGATCACATCTTTTTTATTCCAGGATGGGAAGGAATTCGTTCCCTTCATAGCTATAATAGATGGGTGGGGAAATACCAGCATAATGAAGAATCTGAAGACTGGAACACGGGCCCTAATGTGAACCGAGGGGGCCCAGGTCCTCAGGGTGGACCCAGGGCTTTCCACAGGCTGGAGGTGAAGAGCTCCAACACTAAGCTGCACCCCCAGGCCCTGTGCCCACTCTTTAGACATCTCTGGCTTCCACCCAGCCTGGGCCTTCAGAGGAGCCACAGTGAGCAAAGCTTCACCTACAGCAGAGGAACCTGGGTGATCTGCAACCAAGTCAGAGGCTGAGGAAATAAAAGGTGGGCCTCCGGGTCCTCCTCTCATCCATAAAACATGCCGCGTGAAGTCATTTCACGCCCCAGCATCTGCCCACTGTTCCAGAAAGGTACACCTATTCATCTCTCTCAAAAATGTTTGTGGAAAGGAATTATCAGCAAGAGAAAACAAATTCCCGGGTGAGGTGCTAGCCTTTGTGGGATCTCTACTTCTGTAGAAATCCCGACAATGGGGCCGGTGTCTGGTTTGAAGGCAGAATGCCTGAGAGCACTGGGGGGAGACAGAAAAATCCCAGAGTGGGGAGACCCTGCCGCCTTGATGCCTGCCTGCATGAGGGCCCGGCTGACAGACAGGTGTTAAAATGAAGTTTCTGAGATTAAAAGGATGGGGGAGGGCAGATCTTTTTCTTGCCCATACACTCTGGCTTGCTCAGGCTCTCAGGCCAGAAAACATGGGACAAATGTAACAACTGGAAGAAGTGATACCCCCCTCCCACCTCAGGTGCCTCCAGCAGGACTATTCACTTATTGGGTACCATAGTCACAAGAGCCTCAAAAATATTGTATACACCAAAACCATTCTTGTCGACTCCATGACATAAAATGGCAATTCCAAAATCCAATGTCAATAGATGTCCATGAAACCCAGCGTTGTATGAGCTCTATAAAATATGAAATTTAGTAGCCATAAAACAATTAATGAATTCTTCCACATCAAGGAATTCCTAACTGACGAAAGATGATTTCTAAGAAAAGACAGCCACTGGTAGTTAAATTAGCAAAAATTTCAGAAAGCAAAATTATAAAAATGTCCTCAAACCTAGGTTAGAGTAAAATTAATTGTATTTACAGTGGGATGTGAGACATTTTGATATGTGCTATATATAAATATCTAAAAATTAGGCTGGCTCAGTGGTGCATGCTTATAATCCCAGTTACACAGGAGGAAGGCTGAGGTAGGAGGATCACAAGCTCAAGGCTAGCCTTGGCAACTTGGTAAGACTCTGTCTCAAAATAAAAAAATAAAAACATCCGGGCATGGTGGCACACACCTGTAATCCTAGCATCTTGGCTGGGGCAGGAGGATCACAAGTTCAAAGCCAGCCTCAGCAACTTACCAAGACCCTAAACAACTTAGCAAGATCCTGTCTCAAAATAAAAACATAAAAAGGACTGGGGATGTGACTCAGTGGTAAAGCACCCATGGATTCAATACCTGGTACCTAAATAAATAAAAATAAAAGGTTGCTCAACTTGTATGAAAGTCTTTGAATGACCCTGCATGGGTCTGGTTCTATCAAGCATTTTAAAGAGAGCAGGTGTACACAGACCGGGGGAATGAAAAATGTCTTTGCAGCCAACTGAACTGATGTATTCACATCACCCCAGAGACATTTAAGCCAGAAGGTTTCCTGATGATCATGGGACCAGTGGAAGGGTCTTTGTCTAGGTTGAGACACCTGAGTCTCAGAGAGAGAGAAAGGTCATTGCCTAGGTCACATAACACGAGGACTCCTAAGGGGCCATAGACAAGGCAGAGTCTATCAGCTTAGTGGTGGGATTCCAAGACCCCTGTCTCCCAGACTTTGCCCTAGTCATTATACATTCCTGGACTTTCCGCTTCCTTTGCCAACGCACTGAGTCATCCCCTTGTCCTTAGCAGACCATCTGGATCTCTTGAAGCTCACTCACAGCTTTGATGTTAGAAGTCCAGCTCAGATCCTTAGATGCCTGTGGACCTTTATCATCCACCTGTCCATCCTTTGGCTTTCCCAACCTTGGTCCAGAAACCCTGTTCCCAAGCCTTCTGATCACCTAGACTAAGATCTCCTTTCCAGCCAGGATCTGGCTAGCTGACTGGCTGACCCTGACACCAGAGCAAGTTTGGCACCAGGACCATGCCCTCTGCCGCCCCCTTGTGGCCGTGGGACAACTGCACTGACAGGGATAGGGTCCATCCACATGTGCCAAGTGCATACAGACCCAGCTTTACTCTTCTTTCTGGAAAGACTCCCTTATTCCTGGATGGTGATAGTGGTCAGCATCCTCTCCTCCACTCCTAATCCTCCGATTAACTGCCCATGGTAATATCTGCCTCCCCGTTCAGAAATTGATCCATCAACTCCCAAGTATTAAGTGAGCACCAGTCAAGGGTGATAAACCAGGAAATGGAGTTGAAAAGCAGATATAAGATGTCATCCGTGATGAAGAGCTCATACTAGTAGGGAGTGTCAAAACACCCTGCCAAAAATTTAAGAATAAATTGAGGTCCCATGTTCTGTGCCAAGAACTTTAAGAATTCAGAAATGGGGTGAGATAGTTGGTGAGGCCCCCAAAGAGAGCAGATTTGAACCGGTCTTTGGAAGACAGGAAGTATTTTGAAAATGGAAGGCAAGGAAGAAGAGCTCTGTAGAAGAGAACACAGGCCATTAAAAGTAATAACTAAGATAAAAATTATGGCTTAAGTAACCTTTCTAAGATGGAAGGTAAAATGGAGATGAATGCCTTTCTCATTATCTTCTCCTCCGGGTGCTCAAATCCCTTTGTCAGCCCTCTTTGCAACAGCGTGTACCACACTTTGACTCTAAAGTTTATAGGGCTTTTCTCTTGCTATTCATTAGGACCATTTTGGTTGCAAGTGACAGAAATCCAACTTAAATTAGCTTAGGTGAAAAAGAAATTTATGGATTGAAATAACTGCAAAGGACATGAATAACGCTAGCCAAAGGCCCCATGAAGTCCAGGGCTGGTACAACATCAGTGCTTGCGTTTCCTCTCCCGCCTCCCCTCTGCTCTATCTCCAACTCTGTTTTTCACTTGGCTTTACCACTTTGCAGCCTCATTCTCTCCCGTTAGAGCTGGCTTCCTCTAAATATCAGGAAGATGGCCTTTAAGGTGACCAGTTTCATGTCCTTCCAGCTGTAACTCCAGGAGCAAGAGAAAGTTTTCCTCAGTAGTTCCATCAAAGAGACCTAAGGAAGCCAGGTGTGGTAGCCCACGCCTGTAATCCCAGCAGCTGGGGGGGGCGGGGTTAAGGCAGGAGAATCCTGAGTTCAAAGCCAGCCTCAGCAATTTAGCCAGCCCCTGAGCAACTCAGTGAGACCCTGCCTCTAAATAAAATATAAAAAAGGGCTGGGGATGTTGCTTAGTGGTTAAACACCCTTGGATTCAATCCCCAATACTATTAAAAAAAAAAAGAAGAAGAAGAAGAAGAAAAAGAGGCCCAATGGAAGCTTTCATTGGCCCAGCACCCCACCTATACTCTCCCCTGGATTCTACACACCAGAAGCCTAGGAAGTGCATACCCCAGAATTCCTGTCTACTAAAACATCAATAGGAAACACTTGGCAAGATCAGGCAGGCAGAAGTCAGATTTTTGCTCCCTGGCAGAGGCAATCTGTGGGCCTTAGGGAGGCAGGACATTTTGCAGCAGCCCCCAGGGACTTTCCTGAAAACTTCAGGCCTCAGGACTAGAGGAAACGGAGGGTCATCCCTAGTGGCTTCCTGAGTTCCTTCAAGTTTTTATCTGTGAAAGCTACTGATAAAGCTGGTGGCCTTCCTTGACCTTTTTATGCCCAACTTTCCTTTGACCTTTGACCAGATTTTGCAATTAAATTCTTTCCCATTTGAAATACCTGAATGGTTTCTCTCCATGACTGTAACCACGCACTAACTGATACATGCAGACACCTCTGGGTAGACAAAAGGGAGGGGTCTGTCACTCTAATGGGAGAAGAAGGGAGGAATGCTGCAGGGGTCAAATCAAGAGCAACCATGGGCTGTCAGATTTGGAGTGCTGGGGGAAAAGGAAGTCAAGAGAATATGGTGACAAGGGCTACACTCTGGGGCAAACCATGGTAATGTGTATGGGACAGAAACACATGTGGGCAATGGAAAGGAGGCAGGGTCAATAGACCTGCCCTAGAATGGGAGGAATGGAAGCACAGAAAAGATGCACCTGAGCGCTGTTAGAAGAATAGGACAGTTTTGTGTATTGCATGTGGCTCAACAATAGCGGCTGCTTACAAAGCTACAATTAATTATACATCAGCCAATCTGCTAGGTTCTCCACATTAGCTACAATCCTGCAAGACCAACATCATCTACATTTACAAAGGAGAAAAACAGAGTTTAGCAGCATTAATTGAAATGCTCAAGGGCAATCAGCCAGAGGCCAGAGCCAGACTCCAACTTGCTTCTGTTTGCTTTCACAGTTTATATTCATTCCACTAATCTATGTTCCTTTTTCTTCCAATCATTGGTCCTTTGAACAATATAAAGGGCCAAAATTGATGTTAAGCTGATGAGCGGCAGAACAGCAAAGACTCTGCCCCTCTTCTATAAAGTCCTCAGAACACAATCAGGAAGAAACAATCAGACAAATCAAAATTGAGGGGTAATTCTACAGAACCAGTCTGGTCTCTTAAAATTTGTCCGTGTTGAGCTGGGCATCATGGCACTCGCCTGTGGCCTCAGCTACTCAGGTGGTTGAGGCAGGAGGATCACCTGAGCCCAGGAAGTTGAGGCCTGGGCAACATAATGAGAGCCCATCTCAAAAACAGATAAATAGGGCTGGAGGTGTGGCTCAGTGGTAGAGCACTTGCCTAGCATGTGTGAGGCACTGGGTTTGATCCTCAGCACCACATATAAATAAATAAATAAAATAAAAATTAATCAAGAACTAATAAAAATACTTTTAAAAATGGATAAATAAAAGAGAGTGACAAGACAGGTAAATACAGTAATTCTGAGTTTGCTCCTGAATAAATAAATATATATATGTGTATATATTTGTATATATACACACATACACACACATTATAAATTTTGTAAAAAAGTTTTGTATTTAATTTGTATAAATTTTGTTTGAATTTTGTAAAAAAAAATTGGGAAAATAAATCAGATAATAGCTAAATAGTAATGCATTCATGTTAAGTTTCCTAATCTTTTTATTGTGTTTTTTTTTTCTGAAAGAATGTCATGGCTCTTTTGAAATAAACTGAAGTATTTATTAGTAAATCGATATGATATTTCCAAATAATTCTCCAATGGGTTTGCAAAATTAGACAGGCAGATAAGGTAGACGGACACAAGAAAGAGAGAGGGCAGAGGTGGCCAAATGAGAACAATTAAAGGGGTCAGTGCTGTTCATTGTACTATTCTACAACTTCTCTGTAGTTTTTCAAAATAAAGTTGAAAGAAAACATTTTCAATGCACCTATCCTCCCCCACCCACAAAAATATAAAAGAGAAGAAAAGAAGAAGACCTTTAAGTTGACATACCCGAGTTGACAAAGAAAAGGATCTTCCACTTCCAGCTGTGTGGCTGGAGCCTTCATTTCCTCAGCTGGAAAATGGTGCACTAGTGCCTGCCACAGTGTTTCTATGGGGCTGATGTCACAGCTCCCTGAGTGAAGCCCAGCAGGGGGTTCTTGGACTACACCGTCAGCTCTTTTCCCTTCCTCCTCGCTAATCCTCATTTTATCTGTAGAATCCATTAAACTGGGTGCGGAGGGAGACTAGCCCAGGATAAATGGGAACAACCACAGAGCCTGGGGGTGCAAATCTAGGGGACAGGGCACCCCTGTGGAGATACTTACTGTAGGCTGCCTACCTGTGGTGCAGGCTGACTGACCCTCTGAACACCAGAGCACAGGGACCTCAAGCAATCAAAAGCCAAAAATCTTCCAGCCCAGATACTGTCACCCATGACCTGGTTGTCTCATGCCACCCAGTTTCTCAAAGTGGGTCCTGGGCTCATCTGCAACAGAATTGGCTATGGTTCGTGTATAAATATAGATTCCTGAACCCAACTCGGCTCTCCTGAGTTTCCCTGGGGTGGTCTTGGGAGTGCACATTCTAATTCTGAGGCATACTCAAGTTTAAGTGACCCTGACCTAACAGTGTGGCTGAGGTAGATATGCTGCTTTATACTGAAATTGGTCCATTGGAAAAGCAAATTTCTGTGGTTAGCACCTAATAATAACATAAAGAGGGCTAGATCCACCACAAAAATGTCCTCAGATCAGAGCCAACGGAAATAGCAATGAAGCTCTACATTAAGATAAAAGCAAGGGGGTTGGGGCTGTAGCTCAGTGGCAGAGCACTTGCCTAGCATGTGTGAGGCACAGGGTTCGATCCTTAGCACCACATACAAATAAAGAAAATAAAGGCATTCTGTCCATCTACAACTACAAAAAAAAAAAATTAAATATTTTTAAAAAGATAAAAGCAGGAGACTTAGGAAGAAAGCAGTGCTTCTTTCTGGCCTTTGCTAGCTTGGGTTTTCGTGGGGTTTTTTTTTTTTGTTTGTTTGTTTGTTTGCGGTTCTGGGGATTAAACCCAGGGCCTTGTGCATGCAAGGCAAGCACTCTACCAACTGAGCTATATCCCCAGCCCACTAGCTCCAGTTTTAAAGCATGTGAGTAAAACTCTGCCCCAGTCTCAGGAATGAGTAGGCCCCAGAGTCCAGAGGCCCCAGATCCACCGCTGTCTGTGCCTTAGGACTAGAGTGATCAGAGTGGGCTCTGAGCTGGGAAGCCTTTCCACCTGCAGTGCTGGAAAGCTACAAAAATCAACAGTTCTCTCTTCTGCACACTGTAATACACGGGTGGTTCTAGCATCTTGTAAACTCTCAGAGCACCATAAATTCTAATGATCAGGGTACTCACTTAGGTACTGGTACAGATACCACCTGGATGAAGGAAGTTGACAAGATCACCTGGTTTTCCTGTGGGCCTACCAAGAGCTCCTTATTGGTTTAGGAGGTGCAAGTGCCCAGGCTCCTTTTTCTTCAGGGGGCCAGACTATGTGGCCCAGAAAGTTCTTCTCATCTTGAGAAGTTTCCATTTCAAACCAGCCCCTGTTCACACAGACATCTAGCCCCAGGGTCTGAGTTATTTTTGGAGGCTCAGTGTTATGGTTTGGATGTGAGGTTTCCTCCAAAAGCTCACATGTGAGACAATGCAAGGTTCAGAGGAGAAATGATTGGGTTGTAAGGGTCTTAATCCAATCAGTGATTTAATCCCCTCATAGGGATAAACTGAGAGGTAAGAAGTGGTAGAGTGTGGCTGGAAGAGGTGGGAATTGGGGTGTGACTTTGGGCGTAAGTACCTGGCAAGTGGAGTACCTGTCTGCTTTCTGATCAAGATGTGAGCTGCTTCCCTCTGCCACACTCTTTTGCCATGATGTTCTGCTTCACCTCAAGCCCCAAGGAATGGAGCCAGCCTTCTATGGAAGACCTCTGAAACTGTGAGCCCTAAAATAAGCTTTCCTCCCCTAAAATTGTTCTGATCAGATCCTTTAGTCACAGCAGCAAAAAAGCTGACTAAAACACTCTGTATGCAGCACTCAGAACTAGGGAAGTGAAGGCCAGGCCAGACAATGAGCTATCCCCACCCACCCTATCCTACCCGCAAGCTGAAGACAACAGCCAGCCATTTGCAACTTTAACTCTCTTAATTTGCATCCCACCTTGCAAAGCCTCAAATGACAGCATGATAACCATTTTCATTCAAGAAAAAAAAAAAAATAGTAGTGGGAGAAAAATCATGCCTATTAAGCATAGAAGGTGACTTTTAAAATTTGTCTTTAAATATTATAGCCAAAGCAAGAAAATGGAAATTGCATCAGAAAAACTTTTTTTTTTTTTTTTTTTTTGGTGTAGTTTAACATTGAAAAATAAATCACTTTCCAAGTGGCAGGACTTAAAAGTAATATTTCACCTTTTCAGAAACTCTCGTGAAGTTTGGTAATGAGAAGAATCCGATTCAACTCTTCCAATTTAGGGTACTTTCCTGATACCCTAGCACCTGAAGTCACTCACAAGTAAACCTGGGTGAGTTTAATCTTGGTGGTTTCAACGTCTGATGTCCTTGTCTTCTTTTTCTCTTGTTCCTGACATAAGACAGTGTGTGAAGCCTGAACCTTGAGCAGGTCTAACATCTGGACCACTCTGCTCGGAAAGGATGCTCTGCAGGAGGATGTGGGAGGAAGGGGTGGGGGGAGCAGCAAGGATAGAGGCTGTGAGTGTTCCACAAGATGAAAGTGCCCTTCTGCATGTGGAATGGCTGCTACTTCTCGGTGATGTGGTTTATTAAGGCCTGAGGTGAGAGCTCATATTGAGGAGCTGTGATTTGGTAGTTCTCTATTGGATTCAATTCCACACACCACCACTCAGGGCCTAGTATGTGGCCACACTGAGTGAATCCTGGGAGTGGACAGAAATGAATAATGCACAGTCCCCGCTTTTCTGCCCTCCAGATGGCTCTCAAGGGCAGCAGACTCACACATCCTGGGCACCTGCTGTCCCCAAACTAATCAAGTGGTGGCTGTCAGACGCCATAGAAGAAAACCTGATGCTAGTGGAGTTGTTATATTCATGTCATCCTCAGTTGCACGAAAAAAAGCTGCTCTGTTCCTGATCTGCACTTGCTTCTTAAGGCAAAAGTGAACAAGCACAGCCTTCCTCTCCCCTGCTCTGGCCCTGCCTCCTGACTGCCTCAGCACTGGCCTACTCTGCTGCAGGACAGAAGCAATGCCTGTGCCTGGCCTGCCAGGCTGGAGACATCCCAGGGGCCCAGGTACTCTGCTGCTGCCCACTTGGCTGACCTACTATGCCCTCTGGCCTGCCCAGTTCTTTTCCCCCAACACATTCACTTCCTCCTGGCCCATAGGCTCTACAGCTCCTTCTGCTGGGTCTTCAGGTTGCCTGACCAAGACCTTTGGAGGCCCCAGACCCATTTGGCCTACTTCTGACCCTTCCTGGTCTGACTTGACCTATTGCCAATAAGCCTCAGGTGCCGATGGTGGCCTTCAGGGCTGCTCTGTGTGGGATGGAAAAGCCACTTGCACTCTGAATTTGCAACCCCATAATTTATGCTGCCACTGCCAGATGGCAAGCCATTTGACCATTAAGATGCCTCACTGCAAAGCAATCCAACGAATTTGCTTTCTCAGCACCAACCTGTGGATCAGGCCCCTAAGTAAAGAGCCCCGTTGTCATTCAAGGAAGCCTCAACATACTTCCTGTCCACTGGCTCTCAGACTTTAGCACACATCAGAATCACCTGGATGCCCACAAATCCCAATTTCTGATTAGGAGGGTCTAAGAGTCTGATGGGAAATTTGCATTTCTAACTGGTTCCCAGGCAAGGTGTTACTCTGATCCAGGGAGCTCACTGAGAATCATGGTTCTAGTCCACCATTTTTCAAATTTGGCTGCACATTGGACTCAGGGAGTTTAAGACAGAGAAAAAATAAATAAATACACCTGAATCAAATCCTAGAAATTCTGGGATGCAGACTGTTACTGGGTGCTTTTTTTTTTTTTTTTAAAGAGAGAGTGAGAGAATTTTAATATTTATTTTTTAGTTATCAGCGGACACACATCTTTGCTTTGTACAAGGTGCTGAGGATCGAACCCGGGCCGCACACATGCCAGGCCAGTGCGCTACCGCTTGAGCCACATCCCCAGCCCCTTACTGGGTGTTTTATAAGCTCTATAAGTGATCATCACATTTGGCCAGGGATAAGAACCTCCACCCTTCATTTTTCATCTAAGGCTGGACTAAGGATGGGGTGCACCTCTATTGCCTACAGTGGCCCTCAATTAGGGTCACCAGATAAGCTAGAGACCACCCAGTTAAATTTGAATATCAGATAAACCTCAAATAATAGTTAACTATCATTCTGTTCCAACTATTGCTTGGGTGTTTTAGTTTTTGTTTTATTTTCTCAATCTAGTGACCCTTTCCTGAGACACGTCCAGAACACTGAATGAAAAATAAAGATCTGGTAGCTCTAGTTTTACAGATAGGGAAAGGGAGGCCTAGAGATCACCTAGGAAGTCAGGGTGAGGACTATAGGAATTTTATCCCCAGTCCTAAACTCTTTTCGCATTACAATTAACTGAGCTCTTGGCAGGGATTGTCCTCTTACTAGAAGGTTACTGTCAGTTGCCTGGAGGTGACTTCAAAGGAGTCAGTATAGTTTTGTCCTCTCTGCTTCATCCCTGTCCTCACCTCCATCCCTTTTCTATTGCTGTCCTAGGGTATGGCCATTCTCGGGGCCATATCATTAATGGCTACCTCAGGGAGGAAGTGGACTGGAAGTGGTCCGGGGCAGAGACAGCTGTGAGTGAGAGCCTATAATTGGGTAACACGAGGACAAGTGAGATTTGGCGCAGGCAAACAACAGGCAGAGCATGTTGGGAGAGGCCCACTTAATGCACAGAGACACTTGGAATTAGTTGTAAATTCTCTGGGAAGAGATCAAGGCAGCGGCATAAACAGCTCAATTAAACTGTCGGCTCAATGCTCAGTGCGCAGTAATGGTCAAAACACAGCCTTTAATCTAGATATAGAGGATTATCTCCGGACCCTAATGAGATTCCTAAGATTAGTTGTACCTGATGTGGAGAGAACAGTGGCTGGGTCAGCAACACCACCACAGGGGACAGGCTTGTATATCAGCAGGACTGAGACTTATGTGGAAGGGCTACCTGGAAGCCACAATTCTCCTTGGAGCCCCCCTCTGGGTGCTGGGGAAACAGGACTGAATCACAATCTGCTTTCTTAATTTCAGAGACAAGGTCTGGGAACAGAACTCCAGAACACATCTGCTTTAAAAATACAGCAAGTCAAAACAATACGGTACTGGCATGAAAACAGATACATGGACAAGAACAGAATGGAGCGCCCAGAAATAAACCCAAGTAACCATAGTCAAGAAATTTGCAACAAGAACACACAACGGGGCGAGGGTAGCTTCTTCAATCAGTGATGCTGGGAAAATGGGATATCCATTTCAAAAGAAAGAAAGGTGCAGAGCATTGTGGTGCATGCCTTTAATCCCAGTGGATCAGGAGGCTGAGGCAGGAAGGTGGCAAGTTCAAAGCCAGCCTCAGCAACTTAGCGAGGCGCTAAGCAGCTCAGTGAGACCCTGCCTCAAAATGAAAAAATAAAAAAGACTGGGGCACTCAGATGGATTAAAGACCTAACCTAAGACCTGAAACTGTAAAACGCTTAGAAGAAAACACAGGAGAAAAGCTCCTTGATTTGGACTTGGCATTGATTTGAGGGGGATAGCCTACCTCAAGGTCAGACCATAAAAGCAAAAATAAAAAGTGATAGTACATCAAACTGAAAAGCTTTTGCACAGTGAAGGAAATAATCAACAAAATGAAAAGGCATGCTAGAGATTGGGAGAAAATATTTTCACACATATAGCTGAAAAAGGGTTAATATCCAAACTATAAAGAAAACTAACAACTCAGAAACAACCAAAAACTAACCTAGGGCCTGGGGCAGTGGCTCAGTGGTAGAGCACTTGCCTAGCATGTGGGAGGCACTGGGATCAATTCTCAGCACCACATAAAAATAAATGAATAAAATAAAGGTCCATCAACATCTAAAAAAAAAAATTAACAGCACAAAAAAAATAAAACGAAATAACCTAAGTTAAAAAGGGGGCAAAGGACTTAAATAGATAATTCACTAAAGAAGACAGAAAAATGACCAGTATATATAGGAAAAGGTGCTCCAAATCACTAATCTACAGGAAATGCAAAATAACATCACAATATTACCTCATACCTTTTGGGGTAGCTATTAAAAAAATGATAAGAGGGCTGGGTTGTAGCTCAGTGATAGAGTGCTTGCCTACCTCATGTGAAGAATTGGGTTCCATCCTCAGCACCACATAAAAATAAGTAAGTAAAATAAAGGTATCGTGTCCATCTACAAGTAAAAATATTAAAAAAAAATAAGAGATTATAAGTGTTGGGAGAGTATAAGGAAAAGGAAACCTTTGTACATTGCTGATGGGAATGTAAATTAGTACAAGCATGATGGAAAACAATATGGAGATTCTTTAAAAAATTAAAAATAGAACTACCATATGACCCAGCAATCCCTCTGTTGGAATATACACAAAGGAAATAAAACCACCACTTTGTAAAGACATCTGCACTCCTGTGTTCTTGCAGCATTATTCACGAAAGCCAAGATATGGAAACAACCCAAGTTTGTTGATAGATGAATGGATTAATTGTGATATGCACACAATGAGATATTATTCAGTCTCAAAAAAGGAGATCCTGCCATTTGCCACAACTGAGACGAACCGGAGGACATTATACTAAGTGAAACATAACAGACATAGAAAGGTTGCACACTGCATGATCTCCCTTATGTATAGAATTAAGAAAAAAAAGTCAAACACATAGAAACAAAGCAGAATGGCAGTGAGGGGTGGGAATGAGGAGAAGGTTAAAAAATGCAGTTGCAAAGGATGAGAGGCCTAATGTGCAGTATGAGGACTATAATAAATACCACATTGAATTCTAGAAAAGTGCTAAAAGAATAGCTGTGTTAGTTCGCTTGACTTGTCTAGAGTAATCTTTTCGCTATGTGTATGCATATCAAAACATCATATCCTGCCGGGCACTATGGTGCCTGTAATCCCAGTGGCTTGGAAGGCTGAAGCAGGAGGATCATGAGTTCAAAGCCAGCCTCAGCAAAAGCAAGGCGCTAAGCAACTTAGTGAGACCCTGTCTCTAAATAAAATACAAAATAGGGCTGGGGATGTGGCTTAGTGGTTGAGTGCCCCTGAGTTCAATCCCTGGTACCAAAAGAAAAAATGAAAACAACCAAACCAAGTATGTACCCCTCTACCTTCAAAATGCAGCTCCTCTGACATGCTCCCACCCCCAGGCTAACACTAATAAGCGCTGGCACCTGGCTGAGGCAGACGGAGATGGCAAGCTGTAGCTCTCCATGAATGATCTCAACCATTCATATTCATTCATTCATTCCACAGTTCTCACATGCCTGCCTACCTACCACATGTCAGGCACCATTCTGGGCACCAGACATATGCAGTGAACAAAAGGGCAAAAATCCCTTTCCCATGTGGGACAAGACTAAAAAAAATAAACAAGAAAAATAAGTATACAGTGGGCAAACTGGGGTGAGCTATACTCAGACAAATAAGACAAAGAAGAGGGGAGCAGGCCTTGGCAAGGGACTGCAAGTCCAGAGACTGTGCCCATTGAGGCCTCCCTGAGCAAGTGACATTTCAATAAAGACCAAGGGTGAGGGGCTGGGGTTGTAGCTCAGTGACAGAGCACTCACCTAGCATGTATGAGGCACTGGGTTCGATCCTTAGCACAGCATATACATAAATAAATAATAAGATAATTTAAAAAAAAAAAGACCAAGGATGAGCCACAGGGAAAACGTTCCGGTGGAAGACACTACAATTTAAAAGCCCTAAAGCAAGAGGGTGCCTGGAGGTTCCCAGGAGCCTCCAAACATCAGACTGGAGCAGGAAAGAGGGGCAGCACAAAAAGGTGGTCATGAATTTCAGGGATCTTGGGGGCCACGGTAAGGATTTTGGCATTTAGCACTAGGGAGATGGGATTCAATGGAGGATTTGAGCAGAGGAGGAACATAGTCAAATTCACTTTAATAGGATGACTGATGGCTTCCGTGAGAAGCGGGGAGAAAAATGGGTAAGAGACAACTGCTGTCATTCAGACAGGAGATAAGGAATCTTGGCCTAGGGTGGTGACAGTGGAGGAGGTAAGAAGTGCTCAGATCCCACATCTACCTGGCTGGAGAAGGTAGCAATGAAAGGAGTAGAGGATGACCGAGGTTTTTGCTTCAAAACTGTATCTCCAGTCCAGACTCCGGCGCTGAACTTCACATCGGCTTATTCAGATGACTAATGCCAAATCAACTATCAGCTCCCCTAAAATACCCTTTTCTCTTTACTCCAGTACTATCTGTCCCTGAGAAGGGGCTGGTCACTATTCACCAAGTGGCCCAAAGCCAGAGACCTGCAAGTCCATCTTCTGAAACGGCTTAGCCATCTTTCACTACACCATTGTTAACCATTCAACAAATAGGTGTTAAGTGCCTTCTGTGCACTATTTTCTGATCCTTTAATATTTATAAGAAGGCATAGCACAGGGAATAACATAAACAAATTAGTTAAAAGATTGTTCGGCCTGCTTTCTGTCCCTCCTCATGAAATGCATCCTTCACTCTGATTCCCAAATGATCTTTAGAAGATATAGAAAGAAGAAAAAAAAAAAACTAGGTGATTTTCTTGCTTAAAGGCTATTACTAGCCACTTAGGAGGCTGAGGTAGGAGGATCACAAGTTTGAGGCCAGCCTCAGCAACTTAGCAAGGTCCTGTCTCAAAATTTAAAAAAAAAGAAAAGAAAAGAAAAGAGGGCTGGAGATGTAGTTCACCGGTAAAACATCCCTGGGTTAAATCCCCAGTACCAACAAACAAATAAAAACCATTGCTGACTTCCTGTTGCATTCAAGGTAAAGTTTCATTCTCCTTAGTTTGGTAGTCAGAACTCTCCTGATGGGACACAATCTTTCTTTGTACCTTTACCCTTTACCCACCTTGTCTTGCCTTACTAATTCTCAGCTACTCAGCTACTCGTTGTCTACTCAAACCAGACTATTCACTATTGCCCAAGTGGTTTCTCACATGTTCCTGCTTCTATGCCCTCACAGTGGATGTTCTCTCTGCCTGGAATTTCCTTTCATATCTAAATGCTGCCCATTCTTCAAGGGCAAGTCCAGATACCACCTCCCTCTGTGATCTTCTCCCTGAGAACTACATTCCGCTTCCCATGTTTCATAGCTCTTTGTCTCTTGTTCTGTCCTGTGCTTCTCTTGCCTTGCCTGCACGATTACTGGTGAGAGACAGAGGCTGTCCCCAGAGTACTTGTGTATCAGCTCATCAGCTAAACACTCTGTATATAATTAACCCCCCTCAATATCCCTGCAATCCCCAGGCAGAGAACTGATATTAACATTCAACAGACTAAACTGAATGATGTTTCTTAAAAGAGGAGATGAGTCTGTTGGGTTGGTGACATCATTTTTGGGGCCTCTATAAATGACATTGTCTTCCTCCAGATACTGGAAGAGGTACTGAGAAAGCAGCTGCCATGTCATTGCCTTTGGTTAGTTCTTGGTTTAAAGTAAGAAGTTGAGTAGGACAGAAACAGGGCCATCCAAACCCAACCCTTCCAATAAGAAAACTGCAGTGGGGGGAGGATGTAAAAAGGCAAAAATGTCAAGAACGATGGGCATTTTTTATTTGCAGCAGTACATAGTGTTAGATTTGTGGTATCAAGAAATCGGGTACCAGTCCAAGCTGTGCCTCCGACTTGATCTCTCCCCTTCACTGGTTCCACACTTTCTTCTATAAAATGAGGTGGCTGGATCTCTGAAAAGACTGTGTCTCTGGTTTTAGCCCTCTTTATTTTTCTGATCCTTTTCTGCTGGTTCTCCAAACCATTAAACACAACATCTTCCTTAGGAATCTTTTCTGTTTCCTTTCAGGATGATTATTTCTGACTCAATCTTGGAAGGTGTGTCTCTACAAGTTCCCAAAGGAAAACACCCATGGGGTTCTTGCCTGCTTGAAGTAAATACCACCTTAGGCCAGTCACCCCATATGTAACCTGGGAATAACATCGAATTGCAGGGATATTGAGGGGGGTTAATTATATACAGAGTGTTTAGGGGGTGAGCAGATACACAAGTACTCTGAATGTTCTTGGCATAATACCATAGCATTACAATAATTCTGGCTTGCAAATTATAGCCCAGCTGAGGCATCACATGGGAAAGTGGGTCTGACCCTTTGGCTTGCTGAAAGTAAAATGGAAAAAATAAGTTGTGAAATATAACTTCTCTTCCTAAATTTCTGGTAAAAGCAGAGATAACCCTTCCATGTGCAACCCACATGCAGGGAACATGCTTCCAGTTCCTGGAGAGGACTTTCTTGTCCCAGGAGCTCTGGCCCACTGCCAGGATCTAGCTGCTAGCTGCTTCTCCTTCCAGAACCTAAGCAGACAGGGGAAGGGAGGGAACTGGAGAATATGGAGGGTGGATGAAAGGTGGGGTTTAAGATGAGGATGTCCTTGCTTTTCAGGTTTTCTATTGGGGATAGAATTATCTATGCAGGATAATTAAGTGCTTATGTGGCAGAGAAGTGATTTAAAGGGTAACTTGAGATGTTTAAGTCTAGGGATACCCAAAATAAACATCTTATCCTTCAACTTCTGGGTCCTCTCCCAATCTCCCCCAGAATATGCCCCCCCCACACACACACACACTCACGATGGATTTAGAGATTATTTTCTTGAAATACTAAGTGAATAGATTTCAGGTAAGAAGTTGATGATGCTTTCTATGACTGTGTGGGGATCACATAGTGCGTTTGGAAAATTCAACTGGCCACAGAGGATGACAGGGCAATCTGACCAGAGAGAGCAGCAAGTAGCTTGTTACTGAAGGAATATTTGCAGTTAGTCCCACCGCATGACTGTGTAGGGCTGAATTCACAGAGAACAGCCTTCAGAGTGAGACCCAAGTTGGAGTTCTGCTTCACCCCTGTGGTCTCAGGCCACAATCTGAACAGGTTACAGAGAGAGGAAGAGATAACCACTCTGGCCCTCTAGATCCAAGAGGTCTCAGACTGAGTTTGGCCTCAGCTCTAGGAGGCTGCTGATCTTGCTGCCTGTCATAATGGGTCTCACTGTTCCTAATACAGGATTCCGGAAAAACAGATTGCCCCAAGGCCCATCAATGATATACAGATAGCAGATGGAGAATATGGATTTAGGGATTGTTTTAGTAAATCAACATGCTTAGAGAATTTTCACTTCTCAGGTACCCACATCTTAGGGTCAAACTATATTCTGGGGTTGCATGACCACATCCTAAGTAGCACCCTGCCCTAGAGGCAGCTACCTTGATTTCAGGCAAGATTTTGGTCTTAACAGGGAGTCTCCGGCTTTCCCCCAGGAAAAGCTACCCTGAGCAAGCTGTGCCCCTCTTTCAGCCTCAGTTTTCCTCAGACCAAAGAATGGTCTTAAGTTGCACCATTATGGTGTCATCAGCTTTGAGAACTGGCATCTGAGGCCGTCATCCGTGTGACTTTCCATGGAGCCTCAGTTTCTCCATCTGTAAAATAAGTCCCTGCCAGCTCCTGCAACTTTAGGCTTTAAACGTACCCACAGCTTGTTCCGCCAGGTTGGCAGTGAACAGGGTTAAAGCTCCAACTTCCTCAGAGGTGAAAAGGTAAGCAAACATTCCCACCTCCCCTTAGCCTTGCTCTCGGATTGGTGCCGGGTCCGGCCCCCGCTGCCTATCCCGTCCGCATCCGTCATCGGGATTGGTAATACTCTCATTAGCATAAAGATTCCTCCAAAGACCCGGCGTATGGTGACTGAACCGGAGTCTCTGTCCCTTTAAGGAGGAGGACAGGCACTCTGTTCCTAAGGGTATTTGGCACCGCATTTCCTCTACACGGGCCACGCTGTAGTAAACTAGAAAGGTCTAGTGTTAATCTTCACTTCCGCCGCCTACTCCGACAGTGGGCATCCTTGGGGTGCACAGCCCTGGGCCCGGGGGACTGAAGACGCGTTTGGCCTCTGCAGGCTGCAGGGTCAGCCTGGCAACCTCTCGCCCGAGGCGGTAGCGGGCTGCCAACGAGGGAAAGCCCGCCGCGAAGCAGGACCCGGGCGCCCTAGGGCACGACCCGGGGGTTGGCGCCGAGGCGGCCGCAGGAGGTGGCGCGTGCTGGAAGGGAGACGTGCGCCCTCTGAGGACCCGGCGCAGGGGAGGCGGGGCTTGGGCAGCGGTCTGGCGGCCCTGCTCGCGGGACTGGGCGGGGCTGGGTCTGCGGGGGCGGGAGGCGGGGCGCGCGGGCCGGGGGCGGGGCCGCGGCGCGGGGCGGGCTCTGGCGGCAGAGTGTCACACACGCGGCGGCTCGGGAGGCGGCGGCAGCGGCAGCGGCAGCGGCAGGCGCCGCTGGGACGGGCACGGGCGCGCGGGCTCGGGCGGGCGCCGGCTGCCTCCCTCCTTCGCTCGCTAGCTCTCTCTCCTGCTTTTTCGCGGGTGGCAGGGCCGGACTCTCCGTAGCGCCCTCGGAAAGAAAGAAGGGGGCCCGAAGACGCCAAGTTCCCGCAGCAGCCACTGATCCCTGCCGAGGCGGAGGCTTGTGGCTCCGACGGGGCAGGAGCGCGCTCCGCGGCGGTGCGCACATTCAAAGCGTCCGCATTCGGGGTCGCCCGGGCCTTCTGCTCGCCGTGGTCGCGGGCCGGGACCTTATGAGACGCGCCTGCCAGAGGCGCGAGATCCGAAGCCCGGGAGAAGAGCGGCGGAGGCGGAGGGCGGTGCTGCAGCTGCCAGAGTCCGAGAGCAGCCTGCAGGAGGCGGCGGCGGCGGCGGCGGTGAGAACTTGAACTTGGCGTCAGGAGTGGGCGCCCCGGACGCCCCCCGCCGGGGCCGGGGCGCCGAGGGACCTGGGCGGCAGCGTTGTCCCCCGAATGGCCGCGGCGGCGGATCGGGCTCCCGCGCCGCGGCCCTAGGTGGCCTCTCGCCATGGCCAAGTGGCTGAACAAGTACTTTAGCTTGGGGAACAGCAAGACCAAGAGCCCCCCGCAGCCACCGAGGCCCGACTACCGCGAGCAGCGGCGCCGGGGCGAGCGACCTTCTCAGCCCCCCCAGTCTGTGCCGCAGGCAGCCTCAGCCACTTCGGCGTCCTGCGGTCCGGCCGCCGCCTCCTGCTTCTCAGCCTCGTCGGGCTCCTTGCCCGACGACAGCGGCAGTACGAGTGACCTCATCCGCGCCTATCGAGCGCAAAAGGAGCGCGACTTCGAGGACCCCTACAACGGGCCCGGCTCATCGCTCCGAAAACTGCGCGCCATGTGCCGTCTGGACTACTGCGGCGGCGGCGGTGGGGAGCCCGGCGGGGGCCAGCGCGCTTTCTCCGCCTCGTCCGCGTCAGGAGCTGCGGGCTGCTGCTGCGCCTCCTCGGGCGCGGGCGCCGCCGCGTCCTCGTCTTCATCCTCTGGCTCCCCGCACCTCTACCGCAGCAGCAGCGAGCGGCGGCCCGCCACACCGGCTGAGGTGCGCTACATCTCCCCCAAGCACCGCCTCATCAAAGTAGAGAGCGCCGCAGCCGGTGGTGCAGTGGATCCCCCGGGGGGCGCCTGCTCGGGCGGTCGCACCTGGAGCCCGACGGCTTGCGGAGGCAAGAAACTGCTCAACAAGTGCGCTGCCTCGGCTGCAGAAGAGAGCGGGGCCGGCAAGAAGGACAAGGTAAGGTGCTTCTTGACCTCGCCCGAGGTTCCATAGACACTGTTCGCACAGGAAAACGGAGGCACCGCTCCAGTACCTAAACCCTACATAAACTTCGACCTAGAACCGTGGGGCCAGGTCTCCGGCGCTGCCACTTGATTCTGCCCACTCCCTCCCGCACTCTCCCAGGTGCACCGTCCCTTCTCTGCTGCTGCTAAACACTCCTCTCAGAGCCCACAACCCTAGCGAGGGAGCCCCGCCCAGCCTTGCCCAAGGAAAAGGGACCCAGCCAGCCCTTCCGGCTCCCGAGTAAAGTCCAGAGAGCCAGGGCTGTCACGGGCCCTCTTTTTCTCTTGGGCCCCCCAGGCTTCCTCCCCCAGCACACACACGATATGTGGCTGGAAACTGAGGTCCAGAGCCGGGAGGGAATTCTATTTATTGTAGGCAGTATTCTTGGTGGCAGATCCAGACCGGCTGTCCCTGAATATGTACATGTAAATCTTTCTACACGCCCCACCCTCCATGCCTTTTTACCAAAGGGGTGGCCTATTGTGCTGGAGCGGCATTGGGAACCCCCCAGTGGAGCTTTTCCCCTGAAATGCGCTACCTCCAAGACTGCCCCACACTAATTGGGCAGTTCCTACCCCAGCACTCCCCAGGGGGTCCACCTATCAGGTGGGCTGAAAGGAGACCCACCCCTCCTATCTCATCTTCTTCCTTCCTGACTCCTTCCCCACCATTGGATCCCAGGGGAGAGGGGGGTCTTTGTGGTAACCCCATTCCTTATGTATCAGGCCATCTTAATCCACCCCCGTTGAAGTAGGTGAGTTAATTCCAGTCAGACGCAGCCTCCTCCTCTTCACACTCCTGAAGGCCTCCTTCCCCCATAAAATAGTACTTGTTCTGTCTACTTCTGGTGGAAGGGCAGTGTTTTGATTGAATGCAAGGCCCAGTGGAAGAGCCCACTCCTTAGGGCAGGATTGCCTGGCTGTCAGGCCCCTGCCCCCTTGTTCTCCCCCACATTCTCCTCCCAGAGGTAAACTTTTGCCCAGGACTGGGTTGATAAAAAGTCTGAGTTCCTCTTAGGACTGGATGTCTGGACAGGAGGGAGACAGGCTTCTACCTGCCAGCTGGTGCTTGGAAAGGGATTTTTTTGTTTTCTCTGAGGAAGGAGTAAGGGGATGCCCTCCTTTAATTTTTCTGCCAGATCTCCTTTCTGCAGTGTCCTGAAGTATTCTCTCCCCTGCTTGTTCTGCCCAGGGCTGGTGGTGTGGGCAGTCTAGAGCACCCCACCTCTCCCTGGATCAGTTTGGGAACTGGGAATACACCTTGGAAGCTTGAACTCTGGACTTGTCAGGCATCCAGGATACCACAGCTTGAAGACAGCTGGGAGCTAGGTGGCCACCCAGGCACTGCCTTGGTGAGGTGGGGGTATATCCCTGGGAGCCACTGGTTGATCTAACAGGAGAACACTGAAGAGGTCCCTTGCAATCTTATGTATAGCCCAAACTTGGCTTGATGCACAGATTCCAGAGAACCTGGAATTTGAGGTTATGGAAGGCACGAGAAAGTGCTCCCAGAGGTTGCAGCTGACTTTTGGACCCTTTCTATCCCCTTCTTATCCACAGTCACCAGCCAGCAGAGCAGAGCTCCTTCCTTTCCTGCTGCTAGTGGTTCTGCCTCTCACTAAAGTCTTCTTTTGTGACTTTTAAAACTTGAGTAAACATTCTTTCCCAATTACATTTAAGACGGTTTCAAATACGTAGGAATAATGTGTTTTGTAGCTGGAATGTCAAGTATGTTTAAGACCTGGTCTCATTCTATCCCCAGATATTTCTTGTAGGTCTTCTCTGTGTCCTCCCTGCAAGGTGCTAGCTACAGTGGGACCCCTTGTGGAGCTGATGTCCCCCGTTGAATGCTGTGATGGGGGCTGTCTTGCCAGGTTGAATGCTGTGATGAGACCTAGTGTCACAGGGGTCAGCAAGGATACCTCAGAGGCAGAACCATTATTGAGCAGGAAGAATTGGGACCATAGATGTCCTGCTACTTCTAAAGACCTGCAGGTGGTTCCTCCTCATGTAAGTTAGCCAAGTTTTAGCCAGCACTTGCTTTGTGTTCAGAGGTATCTTTGCCCAAGCCAGGAGATGAGGGAGTGAACCCTGCAGACTATACAACAGAAATCTCTGGCCTGAGCCTCAGGAGGTAAAGGCCCCATGATTGGGCAAGACCCTAGACAGGCAGGTGCCAGGGGTTAGGGTCCTTGTGAGTTGAGCTCAGTGAGGGACAATGGATGGATTTGGCTGCCGGAGTGATATGGTCACCTCAGATATAACTTTTTTGGAACCAACTCTGGGCTACTTTTCACCTACTAGGTTGTGACTTTGAACTCTTTGATCTTTTAAGAAGTTGTCCCTCTCAGGAGAAGGGATGGCAGTTACCAGATGTTTTTCTACTGAGGAGGAAAGGAAGCAGCTGGGTAGGGAGGAGGCTCCAAGGGAGGGTCTGCAAGGCTCTCTCACTTTAGAATTTGCATTATGATAAGTTCCCTACTGATCTTTGACTGCTGAACCGGGGACTACACTTGGAGAAGCACTGATGCAGCCATGGCTTCTCTCCTTAACTGTCCGTCTGGGTCTTCTGACCTCTGCCACTTTGGGATGCAGAGAGTCCAGATGCCCTGTGTCTACCTTCTGTGTGTGGCCACCACCCCCACCCCATCAGGCGGTCAGGAGGCAGTCTGTTTTTTACATTACTTCCAGCCAGACAACTTTTGGAAGGTCAGGCACACTGTGATCTAGTCCTGAATACCTCAGAGCCTTCCTTCTGCCCCCTACCCATGGATCCAAGAAAACCCACTTAGCCTTCTGTCAGCCCAGCTTTCTTTGATTAGTCCTTAGGGAATTGGATGAGCCTGTTAGGCCTGGCAAATGCCCCCCTGTGTGCCAGGCCTGTGTTTGGTTTTAGCATCAAGCCTGAGTTGAGAGTTATTAAGGTGTGGAGTGGGTCTGTTGGTTAGCAGATCCTTCTTCTAGTGCTGCCCCCCACTACAGTTTATCTTTTGAGGCCTCCATTCCTGCTGACTTCAGTTCCTGTGCTGCCCTCTGTCACACACTTAGGCACCCACCTGCTCTCCCAGGTGAGTCCTGGGGCATGCATACCTAGTCACATTCCCACCAGCATTCAGTCTGGGGCATTTTCCTTGAAGAGAGACTGTTTACTGTGGTGGTTCCTCCTCATCTAAGTTAGGAAGTTTTAGTCAGCACTTGCTTTGTGTTCAAAAGTATCTTGGTCCAAGCCAGGAGATGAGGGAGTGAACTCTGCAGACTACACAACAGAAATCTCTGGCCTGAGCCTCAGGAGGAAATTGAGGTGTCTTTTCAGCATTCGTTTCTCTGTGTTTTTGTCTTGAGGATTTGGGGAGATCTTTATCTAGGAGACAGAAGTGGAATTGCACTGCAAGGGAGGGACAGCAGGCTGCAGAGAACTATGTCAGGCTAAGTGTGTACCTGTGTGCATTTAAGGGTATGCATGTGGGGGGGTACATATGTGTGCATGAACATGTATCAAACCCCGATATGTTCTTGGAAACCAGTGCTTTCATGTCATGGGTCTTGCATGGGGTAACAATGTGAGAGAGGTGGGGTCCAAACTTGGTACCCCACAGGTAGTCCCTGCAGACTGGAGAGCCACAGAAGGGATGTGCTCAGAGCCATGACTGAGGAACATCCCAGCCTCTGCATAGTTGCCAACATGTGGAGGAAATGGAGCCAGAATTGGTGCAGTTGTGCTGCAGTTCAGATGAGAGATGCTGGGGGCTTTAGGTCCTGGGGAAAAAAATACAAACTGTAATAGAAATAGAATTCTTTCAAGTTGTGCCTTATTGAAGAGGAAAAAAAAAATGATAACAAAAACGGCCAGTGACTTGATGGGTCTCTTTTGGTGAGACAGGACTCACCCAGTTATGTTTTCTTCCGAAGTCTTGTTTCTTTTATTATAATTAAGTAAATGTTTCCACCACAACTGAGAAAGTCAAGATGCATCATGGTATCCGTTTTCCTGGGTTTTAAATACATGCTAATGTGTACCAACGCTTGAGATTTTGTCAGCATCCACAAAGTTGAGTTAAATAACACGTTTTCCATAGTTACGGAGTAAATAGTATCATGTCTTTTTTTTTTTTTTTTTCCTTTTTAAAAACATCTAGCAAAGTTTCTGAGCTGCCTGCTAGACAAGGGGAACTCAGGGAAATAAGTGGTAGCTAATTTCCAAGGATGGAGCTTCTCAATTTGCAGTTGATACAGTCGGCTGTGTATCTTGAGGTTCTGCATGTATAGATTTAACCAACTGCAGACCAAAAATATTTGAAAAAAAAAAAAAAAGACTTTTTCCCCTTGTCATTCCCCAAACAATGTAATATAACGAGTATATTCCTAGCATTTACATTGTATTAGGTATTATAAGTAATGTAGAGACAATTTAAAATATACCAGAGGATGTGCATAGATTATATGTAAATCCTATGCCATTTCATATAGGGGACTTCAGCATCTTGGATTTTGGTGTCTGAGGAGGGTCTTGGAACCTGTGCCCCACAGAGATCAAGAAACAACCTATAAGCTTCTCAACTTGTATTCAGTGAGACAGTGTCACAGCCCGAGGAAAATCAGGAGAAAGGGGTGTGCAAGGACTTGGAGGACCTGAATGCTGGCCAGGGAAGGAGGATGTCAGGAGAAGGGGACATCTGAGCTGACTCAGGCATGGGGATCCGCAGGCAGAGAAGTGTGGAAGAGGGGCTGGAGGCTTGAGAGAGAGTGATGGGAATAGGGGAGGTGGCAGAGGGAATTGGAGCCCACAGAGGGAAGAACATGTCTCTTGTATCTTGGTGGGGAGTTGTGGCCAGTCATTTGCTTCTTTTCACAAAAAATCCTTGATGTCAAACTTGATGGAAGCCAGGGTCCAATATCAGTTGTCAGTCATTCTCATTTGATTAACAGCCACATGCTTATATTCTCCAGTTGTTTAAATATCCTTGTTAGAGGGCTGGGGATCTAGCTCAGTGGTAGAACACTTGCCTAGCATGCATAAGGCCCTGGGTTGATATCCAACACTGCAGCAACAACAATCAAGAAAGAAAGAAAGTGGGCTGGAGTAGTGGCTCAGTGGTAGAGCCCTCGCGTGGCATGGGTGAGGCCCTAGGTTTGATCCTCATATAAATAATTGTGTGTATGTGGCAGATACATATGTGTGCATACACCATTGACAACTAAAAAAAAGAAAAAAGTCTTTGTTGGAGAAAGTTAAGAGCAGCCGGGAGTGGTGATATATCTACTTCCAGTGACTCTGGAGGCTAAGGCAGGAAGATCACAAATTTAAGGCCAGCCTCAACAACTTAGGCCTGTCTTGAAATAAAAAGCTCTGGGGATGTGGCTCACTGGTTAGGCACCCTGGGTTCAATCCCCCATAAGAATAAAGGAAAATAAAAAGTTAGGATCAAACATGATAGCTACAGTTTGGTTTGGTGACACATTCTCTTTGATGTCCCTCCCTTGAGAATAGTGTGAGAGAAGTGGTGCATATCAAATCCAGTTCTTCCATTGATTCTCCAGAAGGGAAATATATTCTCCAGACATCATTATAATCACTGACTTGGTTTGTTTGTTTTTTTTTTTTTTGATAGTAGGAATTGAACACAGGGGTAGTAGACCTCCGAGCCACATCCCTAGCCCTATTTTGTATTTTATTTAGAGACAGGGTCTTACTGAGTTGCTCAGAGCCTCACCATTGCTGAGGCTGGCTTTGAACTTGCGATTCTCCTGTTTCAGCTTTCTGAGCTGCTGGGGTTACAGGTGTGTGCTACCATGCCCAGTTTACTTGGTTATTTTAGTCCTGACTGTCATGCTAGGTACTTGGTCCCAGTACTGTGCCAGCTGTTGCTGTAGGACAAGTCACCCCAACCTCAGGTTTTAAACCAGAGGTCACCAGACCTCTTAAGGGCCAGGGCCAGATAGTAAATGTTTTCAGGCATGCAGGCCAGATGGTCTCAGGCTCCGTAATGACTGGTCAGCCCTGCCATTGTAACTTGGAAGCAGTTGTAGACAGTATGTTAATCAGTGGGAATAGCTGTGTTCCAGTAAAACTTTATTTACAAAAGCAGGCCACTGGCCCAAGGGCCATAGTTTTCCACCTAGTCTTTAAACGATAAGTTTATATTTGTGGTCCATGAGCGGCACATCTGAGTAGCTTTCCTGGTCTCAGCTGGGCTTGCTCAGACCTAGGGGTCCTGGCTCGGCTTTCCTACATGTTTGGCAGGCTGATTGGATGGCCTTGGGCTGTGGCAATTCAGCCCTGTTCCATGTGGTCCCTCATCCTTCAGCACATGTTCATGTGGTGGCAGGGTTCCAAGAAAGGGCAGAAGCCCATATGGATTTTTTTTTCTTTCTTCCATTGAAGTTATTTTTTTTCTTTTCCTTTTCTTTCCTTCCTTCTTTCTTTTTCTGGTACTGGGAATTGAAGCCAGGGGCACTTTGCTACTGATCACATCCCTAGCCCTTTTAATTTTTTTATTCTGAGGCAGAATCTTGCTAAATTGCCCAGGCTGGCCTTGAACCCCTGTCTCAGCCTGGTAAATACTGGGATTACAGGGGTGTGCCGCTGCGCCCTGCAGGTTTGAGGTTGCAGACTGGTGGTACTGTTCTTTCTACTGCATGCTCTTGACCAAAGTAAGTCACAGCTCAAGTCCCCAGGATTCCAGGAAAGAGGAGGAACTGGAGAGTCCCAAGGCAAAGGGCAGGGACACATGCAAGCCATTAATTAGGGCCTTCAGTGGCATTCATCTACTGCAGGTAATATTACCCCATCTCATGGATAAAGAAACGGAGGTTTACAGAAGTTAATGACATACCTAATGTCACGCAGCTCCAAGTGACAGAACGAGGCTCTCGCCTGTGCAGTCTGTGCATCACCTGTATGCTTTTCATGGACTTGTTCCAATGTTTTCCATGGTGGCAATGGCAATAGAGGTTCAGCTGTTTACTGAGGTGTGTTGTATGTCCCCGCCTCCCCTCCGCTTACCCTTCCTCTCTGCATCCCTCGGCCTGATGGCCTGAGTGCTTGCTTCAGCATGGGCTTTAGTGCCCCTAGAAGAGCCCCGGAGCTGGCCCCTCTCCCTCTCCCATCTGCCTTGGAGTTCCATAAAGGAGATGTTAATGCAGCACTGGAATTATTTTATAGCAAAATTCTGCACACAGAGTTGGCACATCCCAAAGGACAGCTGCACAAAACATGTGTCTTGTAACTGTCATGTCTTCTCATTCTAACACCAAGCGTTCCCTCCCTCCAAGGATCGTCCAGGCTGCATGTGCTCTGTTTTAAGAAAAAGAACTGGTGGTACCTTAGCTCTTATCCACAAGGAACTTCAGTTTCCTTGAAGGAGATCAGGTGACCATTCTCTCTAATCTGACAATCACAGAACATGACTGATTACCCTGGGATTTAACCCCCAAGACTTGACCCCGTTCTCTCCCTGCCCCCGAAGCATTTCTGAACCATAAAATTGGCTTTAAAAGGCAAATCTGAAACAGGTGTGTTTTCCTCTCTCATTCGGCTGAGTCCTTCCCTCCTGAGTTTGGCATGTGCTGGGAGAGCCCAGGGGTGGTGGCCTGTGGGGAAGAGGTAGGTCACCTTTGGTCCTATAAAATAAACGGGGGCTTGTGGCTTTGCAGCCAGGAGCTGGGCTGCTGCTGGCTGGCTGATGGCACACCCCACTGGCCTTTTGAGCCGGGGGAAAGTGGTGGGGTTGCGCTTCCTGCCAGGCAGAGATTGAGATGCTGCTCCAGGAGGCTGCAGTGGCCTCTGACCTGGTGACTTGTGTTTGGCCTGTGTTGATTGAGGAATTGCTGTCTCAGGCCACTGTTAGGAGGTGGGCAGGTACACAGATGAACCGGGCATTCCACAAGGAACTATCCTCTGGCTGGGGACAGGAACCATGACTGGGACACAGATCTGTGTACCAGAATTTATGTCTAGACAGAGTGCTGTGGGTGGACTGACAGCCACTTGGCACAGTGGCTGTTCTGGGCAGGACCTTGATTCCATGGAGTCAAAGGAGAAGCAGGGTGAGTTCTTTTCAACTGAGGAAATCGAGAAAGGCTTCTCAGAGGAGGAGGCATTTGCGAAAAAAAGATTAGTCACTTAAATTAACGGAGCTTTCTACAGTAATACTGGTTATATAGTTTCATTGCACATTTTCTGAGCCAGCTGCTGTTTTGTGTTCTGTTAACTCTTACTCCTCACCACAGACCTTTGAGGTAGTATTCCCTACTAGTATCCCACTTTTACATAAGAGAAAACTGAGGCACAGAGAGGTTAAGTAATTTGTCTGAGGTTATCCAGCCAATAAGTGGTAGAGATGAGAGTTGAAACTGGGTCCAGAGCCTGTGTCTTTGACCACTGTGCCACATCACCTCAAGCTACACAGTCTCCTGCTTGAATTTTCTCTGCATTATTTGTGTTTGACTTAATCTTTATAAGAACCCCCTCTATTGGCATTGTAAGAGTGACTGGTTCCTACATTTATGTAAGTATTCCACAAAGGGCACTTTTGTGGCTGTAATTCGTTTGCTTCTCAGAACTACTTCCAGGTACTGGAATCCCTCTGTACAGATAGAGGCTTTGGGGAGGGGCAGAGTCTGCCCTGCCTTGAGGCAGGTTCTGGCAGAGCCAGCAGCCAGGCTGTCAATCTGGTGTTAAGTCCAGTGCCCCTTGTGCCGGGTGTTGTGAAGGTGGCTCCTCTAGAGCTAGCTCCAGCCCACAGGAAGGGTGACAGCCTGATTGATTTCCGTTTCTTTCTGTTTTGATTCTGAAACGCTTTGCTCAGACTGTTAAGGTGCAACGGCAGAGACCCTTGCTTCCACAATGGAATTTTCCTTCTCTTCCTGTTTGGTATTTTCCAGTAATATTTCTATTAATGTTTCACTTTCAGAGGCACTAACTTCCTGAGGGTTTCAGCTTTCTCGACTGCTGAGCCAGGAAGGACTAAATTTTCCTTCCAATCAGTTCCTTTCCATTTTCTCTACGGGGAGTTCTCTGGGTTTCCCATTATGCCGTAAAGGAAGGATCCTGGAGGTGGGTCCAGGGGATGGAGAGAGAATTAGTCAGGGCCCTGGGGAATGACTCAGCCCCATGTTTTCCAAGCAGCACTTAATAGCAGTGGCCAGAAAGGGGTTTCCCAAGGCTGAAGAGGGGCTGCCCATGGCTTGACAGGTGGGGGAGGTGGGCCCTCTGGGTGGTGTCCTTTAGGCTGGACAGAGTCTTCAACTGAGCCACCAGAGCCCGTGCCCATTCCATTCTCCTTGTTTCATTGATTCCTTCAGTAGATGTTGCCGAGAGCTCGCCGTGTGCTGGGTGTTCTGCGTGGTGCTGGGGCCACAACAGTGAACAGAAAGCTTACAAGTCCTGCTCCCCTGAGTTTGCAGGCATAGCTTGTCGGGGACTGCGACTCTGGAGACAGGATAGAGGTCAACTGGGCCCAAGTATGAGTGGCATGCTATTATTATTATTATTATTATTATTATTGTTATTATTATTATTAGGTACCAGGGATTGAACTCGGGCACTGACCATTGCGCCACACCCCCAGCTCTATTCTGTATTTTATTTAGAGACAGGGTCTCACTGAGTTAGTTACTTAGCACCTCGCTTTTGCTGAGGCTGGCTTTGAACTCCTGCTTCAGCCTCCCGAGCCGCTGGGATTACAGGCATGTGTGCCTGGCTGGCATGCTGTTTTGTATGGTGCTCAGAGAGGGCTTTGCTGAGGCTGAGCTGGTGTGAGCCCCATGGCTCTCCAAGATAAGAGGGGAAAGCCGGAAGCCCACGGTGGCAGAGGTGGGAGCAGGGAGGGGTTGTCCCAGGAGCATCACGTCACTGAGCCTGAGCAGGACGGGGGAGGGCGAGAGGTGGGGCCTCAGGCAGGAAAGAGGTCTTTCACCTGTGCTCTGCGTTGGAGCTGGAAGGTTCTGAGCAGGGAGCCCCATGACCTGACGGAGGTTTTAGAAGGCTTGTGCTGGCTGCCTTATGGGAACAGTGGAGAGGACACGCAGGGAGACTTCTGGAACTGGGGCACTCACAGCTGGGATGAGAGGAGGCCAGGTTTGGGGTGTCTGAAAGATAGGGCCATAGTGTCTCCTGACAGATGATCTGTAAGAAGAGTCAGGGTGTGGGGCGGGGGGTGGGCGATGAGCATCCAGGAGCAACAGTGACCTTGGCTGGGATGGGGAAGGCTCTGGAGCCCAAGTTACAACTCAGCTGATGGAGTTGGCAGAGAGGGATGCCCTCTGCCCTCCCTGAGGACCCAGCAGAGACAAGCATGGCTTCCGTGTGGGGCTGCAGGAGGAACTGGAAACCACCAGGAAGAGGAGGCCACATGAGAGCAGGAGAGGGGCAGATCCTGGACAGGAGGGATCCCTTCCACAGCGACTGAGGTTGGAAGGGGGCGGGCTGCTTGCCCTTGGTGTGGCCAGAGCTTGCTGCCTGCAGTTGTGACTGCAGGGGTAGAGGAAGGTGATAAGAGGTCAGGTGTGAAGGGCCCGGCCTGCCACCTCCTTGAGGTTACTCCAGTATTCCAAATTCAAGGGGCTGCTTGGGAGGCTGAGCTGGACACACCCAGGTAAAAGGCGAATGCTGGGATTAAGTCTCCAGGGACAGGGCAGGGGCTCAGCACAAACACTTCAGGTAGTTGGAAAGTTCTCCCTTATCTGGGGTTTGTGGGACTCTGGCTACAGGGAGGAGGCCAACAGCAGGGAGGAATGGGCCTCTCCAGGTTTCCCCAGCCGGGTTGGAATTTTAAAAATGAAAATGACCAGAAAGTTGACAGCAAAACGTCACCGTTTTTTGTTGGACTTGTTGGTCTTGCACTCCCAGAAAGCCAGACAGCCCTGTGATCCCTCTGGTGCATTCCAAAGCTGCACATGTGATCTGGGGACCACGTGGCATTGTGGGAATGGTGCAGTCCCTACCTGCCCTTCTGTGTGGGCCGCTGGCCTTGGCTGCACTCAGCCCCTTCTCAGGAGGGGCGGGCTCCGATGCTGAGGTGGATTTCAGGCTCATTGGTGACCTCCTCCCCTCCTTTATAACAAGAGTGAGCAAATCTGCTGCAGAAAATAGAGGTGAGCAAAACCAAAATAGAAATCAGCCTTAATTGTGTAATTCAAAGAAACCACTGGTAACATTTGAGTGTTTTTTCGGCTTGCCTTATTTCCCTGCATATGCATCCATTTTTTCCCTCCACAAAAATTAAGTAATATTGCATATTTTTTTTCAAAGACAATTATCTTATGAACACCCAACAACCACAATTTAATAGCCAAATGTTTCAGCTCTCTCTCATCTTTACTAATTCAGTGGCCCTATAATGAACATCTTTGTAACTGCATTCTTTATACAGAATATATATTCTTTATACAGAAAATATATTTCCCTGGGATTGAACCTGATAAGAATTGTTGGGTAAAATGATAAAAATTTTGATATGTGTTTTTAGATTGTGTTCTAGAAAAGCTTTACCAATTGATGCCTGTTCAACTCTTCTCTCACAAGACTGGGGATTCTAATGCAATTTGGTTTAATTTGCAATTTCTCGGATTACTGGTGCATACGTGCATTGACCATTTGTGTTGCTTTCCAAAAATTGTTTGCTTATATCTTCTACTCACCCTTTTGTACTGCAGAGTTTTATCTTTTTATGGGGTTGTACAACTTTTTGTGGATTAAGGAGTACAGCCTCTTACCTGCTGTTTGGGGTGCAGAATGTTTTCTTTTTAAAGTTTACAAATTGACTTTTGGTTCTGTGTCTGGTGATGGCTGGTGCTTACAGTGCATTTTTATCTGTTGTTAAATCGGTTCTTCATGATTTCTTGAGTGTGCTGCTTAGAAATTCTTCTTCATTCCAAATATTTACTCCAGCATATTCTTCTAATACTTTGATGGTTTCTTTCCTTTTGCATTGAAGGTTTTTATTTTTGTTGTTGTTGTTGTTGTTTTTGGTACTGGGAATTGAACCCAGGCTGATCTTCCACTGAGCTACATCCCAGTCCTTTTTAATTTTTTTTATTTTGAGACAGGGTCTGGCTCATCTGCTAAGGGTCTCACTACATTGTTGAGGCTGGCCTCAAACCCTCTTGCCGCAGCCTCCTGAGTTTCTGGGATCACAGGTGTGCACCACCATGCCTGTCTACTCTGAAGTGTTAATCTGCCTGTAGTCAGATCTCGGGGTCTGAGTAGGCATCATATATTTTTCTGATAGCATGTTTCTGGACAGCTTCTCTCTGCTCACTCTAGATCTGCCTGTATTCCTTCAAGTGCCTCTTTAGACTTAAATATTTTGATTCTGTCTTGCCCTGACTGTGTTTAGGTCTCATCGGTGATTATGATAATGATGACGAAGGCTTGTCTTTATAAAATGATACCTTTCCTCTGCAGATACTCATGCACTTATTACATGGCTCCTGACACATGAGGGAAATAACCAGGTATTAGCGCTTCATCTTTGGATGCCACACCTGATGTGGTGGATGGGGTGTGACCAGGAAAGCCTCCCCTCCCTCTGGCAGAGTCAGCTTCCCCTCTGGGGCCACGGGGCCAGGCTGCCTTGGTGTATTTGGGGTGGTCAATCACTGGAGTCCCCCCTGCGCCCTTGGCTTTAACTAAGACACTCTGTTTCATCTTTCTCCCGGAGGCTTTGCGGTGGAAGAGGTCTAGCCTTCAGTTGTCCACGGAGCACGATGTTTAGATGCCAGCCAGGCTCCAGTAGTGAGGCTGAGACCTGAGGGATCACCAGCCATGATTACGCCCAAGTGGTCTAACTCAGCCTGGAAAGGCCCATGAGTCTCCAAGGCAAGATGGGAAGAGGTCGATGCCCCCATAGAGAGGCAGCACTGGGAAAGTAGCCTGTATTGTGTGGACTTGAAGGATGGGTAAGACTTGAAGGTGTGACCTGTGGGAATTCCATGACTTTGGTCACTTAATTTTTTTTTGTACTAGAGAATAGAATCCAGGGGCACTCAGACACTGAGCCACTTCTTCAGCCCTTTTTTGTATTTTATTTAGAGATAGGGTCTTGCTGAGTTGCTCAAATCTTTGCTAAGTTGCTGGGGCTGGCTTTGAACTCACCATCCTCCTGCCTCAGCCCCCCAAGCCTCTGGGATTACAAGCATGCGCCACCATACCTAGCATTAGTCACTTAATTTTTAACACCCACCAAAGTCCAATCCGAGAGGGACTAATTAAAAGTTCTTCCCCCACCAGACCCCCACCCAACCTTTGTTGTCCCCTTTCAACCCAGGTGTCCTGCAGCTTCTATTAGTGAGAGTCAATGACGCCTAGACTGCTGGGCCTGTTCCTCTTTTCTGGCTCAGACCAGTCAGACTGATGCTTCCTGCAGGGTCTGCTTTGGGGCTGGTGATCTTAACGAGTTGAGGCTAGAGGAACGGATGAACCTTTCTGCAGTTCTAAGAGGCTGGGGGCATTTACCCAGTTCATCACACCATGTGTCACACCATGTCATCGAACCTTGGGCCAGCCCTCACAGAACCTGGAGAGCAATTTTCAAAAATACCGGTTTGCTAGGCTCCCACCCAGGCTCATTAAAGCATGATTTCTGAGGGTGGAGCTGGATGCCAGTATTTTTGGAAGCTCCCCAAATGATGGAGACCTGCTACCAAGGCTGAAATCTGCTGTCTGAGGCCTTTGGGACCCCAGGAGACCCTGGGGATCTCCCAGTTTGGCCCTTTTCCAGCCATACTTGAAAACCTCAATGATGAGCGCATTTGTCCCCCACCACCAGGCCCCTTTACTCAGTGGGAGTTGGAAGCTGCCTCTGATGCCACTCCAGTTCCTGTTGAGTGCCTGACATTTATGGGGGTTCCATCGACTGCCATTCTTGTCCCTGGAGATTCTACTATTGTATTGGTTTGGATCTTTGAGGTCCGGTAGAACAAGTGACCTTGCTTCTCCCACCTGGGGTGTGTTTGGTGTCTTCCACGGCAGAGGAGAGCTGCGGGCTGTAACGCTACCCCACAGGGCCAAGTCCTAGCCAGGGCACCAACTGCCATGGGCAGTGACCCTTCAGTATCTCAGGAGTAGAGACCCCTGATGGAGCTTCTGTCCAGGAGCTTCCTGTGGGCTGAAAGTGACCAGCCAGAGCATGTTCCTAGGGAGTGCCCTGAGGTGGACACAGTGTAGATGGGTAATTGGGTAAGGAGCAGGGTCATGTTCACTGGAGGATTTGGGGAATCTCAGCAGAGCGAGGAGGGGAACAGGCAGGCCTAGATTCTAGGGGAGCAGGTGGGACCTACCATCTAGGACTTTAATCCTCAGTAGGGAGTAAATGAGGCAGAGGTTGCCTGGCTGAGAGTGGCATGGTGACAGGGGCTGCGCATTCTGTGTCCTTGCCGGGGCCCGCCAGGTACCCAGAGTTGTTGGTCCTCACACCATAGACCATAATGGTGCTTACTGTGGCATGGAATGAGCACTGGCTCTAGGGTCCATCATCCTGAGGTCGCATTACTAGCCCTGCTGCTTGGAAGCCTTGTAACTTGGGACAACTGACTAGGTTCTCCATTTGCCAAGTGGGGATAGCGATGGTGTTTCCTGACCACTCGCTCAGCCTTGGGCCATATTTCACTTGCTGTGTTTTATCTCACAGTGGGTCTTTGAGGTGGTGCCATAAGACTCCATTTTATTGAAGGTAAAATATTTAGGAGATGAGGTTTGGGGGGCGGGGGAAGTACGCGGGCCACTGGAGAATCAAATAAAATTGTTAGTCTCAGTGGTGGAGCACAGTGCCTGGAGTATGGGCAGAGCTTCATGAATGTTTTATAATATTTTGTCCACATTTGTCCTGGGCCTCAGTCCAGTTTCCAACTCTTAGCCACAGTAAAACCAGTGGGGCTGCCCTTTCAGGCCCATTGTCCTCAAAATGTGACCCCGTCCTTATCTGATGGGTCAGTTTGTGGTTGACATATGCTTCCCCACAGCCAGAGAGTAACAGGAAAAGCTCTGCCTGGAATCAGCATCGCATTCTAAGAGCTTCGAGCGTGTTAACTCCTGGATCCCCACAACGCTGCCTAGGAGTGGGTTCTGTCAAGTGTCCCATCTTACAGATAGGGAGACTGAGACACACAGGTGACACAGATAGTAGCAGGCAGAGCCGGAACTGTGTGTCAACCCCTTGCCATCAGCCTGGCTCCTGTGTCTGCCCTTGACCTCTCTGCGCTATACAGATGTAGGGGACAGTAACAGGACAGCTGTGTGTCCCATGGTGGTCCCAGAAACATGTAGCCAGAGCCATTTAGAAGCCAGATCACTCTACCACTGATGAAGTGTCTGGTTTGGGCTGGACACGCTCCATGTGCATTTTGACAGGATAGTGCTGCCAGAGAAGCTTCAGGGAAGACTTCCTGGAGGTGGTGGCCTAGGAGCTGGACCTTCATGGATAGGGAGGGAGGGTTTGCGTTTTTAAACACTGGTGGATGTCAGGAGAGCATTCTGGGAAGGGGCTGTGTGTGATCTCTAGGTACTGAAGGAGAGGTTGGAATGGGAGATGAGGCTTTCAGGACAGGCCGTGAAGTTTGGCCTTTTATTCTGTGGGTGATGAAAGGTGGTAGAACGAGGCATGACTGGGTCAGGTCTGGGCTTTAGGAAACCCTGTGTTTCTGCAGCTTCAGAGGGTGGGCTGGGGGGGTGGGGGCCCCAGGCCAAGCCTGGAGGTAGGGACCCCAGTTAAGAGGACATCAGATGCAGTAGCCAGGGGCAGCAAGGGTCTGACCCTAGTCGGCATCCTTAAGCCCTGAAATACTGCACCTGACAGCTCAGGCAGCCCTCACGCGCCTCTGGGTAATGGAGGAAATTGACTGAGCGCTTGTCAAGAGATGGGTTTTTCTGGACTGCTCCTGTCGATAGCCAAGATGCCCTCTGTGGGAGTTGGCGAGTTACTCTGCCTCCGGAGAATTTGTCCCCGTTCTATCAGAGCCTGAGGAAGCATGCTGGGACCCTAGAATCTGGGTCAGGGTGGTGACGTGTCAGCTCCTCCAGGTCCCACTGACAGGGACCCTGTGGAAATCTGACACGGCCTCGTGGAGGGGGACAAGGCAGCCTGTCATGTGGGACTTGGATGGGAGGGACAGCTGTGTGTGCTCTGAAGGTGAACCCAGCTTGGACTGGAGGTCGTGTCCTCCATCTGATGGCCGCAGCGCCCAAGCCACAGGCTGAGGGGCCAGAGCTGCTAGAAGGAAGCAGGGCAGAGACTGAGAACAGTGGGAGGAACAAGGAGCCCAGCCCCGGGGCATGCAGCCTCTGGACGGTGTCCTCCTGAAGGACAAGCTCTTTGAGAAACAGTAAGTGCTCAGGATCCTTCAGGTCCCTGGAGGGAAAGAAACCTTAGCCTCCGTGAAGATGTTTGCTGAGCTCCATCAAACAGCCCCCTGAGGATCCCCGGCCAGTTCCTTCCACCCTCACTGTCCCCAGGGCCCCTGGGCCAGCAGAGCTTGCTTTACAAGACCAGAAGGAGCGCCTGAGGATCTAGGAATAACACGCCTGTCAGTCGGCTCCTCCTCGCCAGGCTTCCGTGGGGCCCTGGATCTGTCTGAAAGCCATCTGTGGTGTGACTGTGAAGTGACAGGATGGTAGGAGTTGGTGTCATCACTTCCTAGTCACCCACAGGACAGCTGAGAACATTGTGACAGCCTGGATTATCCTGCCAGAACCCGGGGCCTGAAGGTTGTCCCAGTGCAGACACCAAGCCCCTGGTGGTCGGCTGGGGTCTTGCCTACCTTGCCCTCACCCACCGAGGCTTTGAGTCACCACCATCTACAGACTATGGGATGGGACAGCAGGGACACTCACCTTCACCCAGACAAGCCCTTTGTTTGGAGTCCCTAAAGCTTTTTAGACAATCCCCAGTTTCAAAAAAAGAGAAAGAAATTTTCTTTGTAGTTGGACCTTTCTGATGGCCACCTTAATAGTAATGGAGAGGGACCCGAGATGTGTAAGGGGACTAAACAAAGCAAGGACTTCATACTTTCTTGAGTCTCCCCAGACTTTTCTTTAAAAAATTCAGCAAGGTATCAGAGCTTTTCTACTTGGGGAGAGGCCTGGCTTCCTAATAAGATCTGTACATTTGAATTTCAAAGGCTTGTTTGAATATGAAATTGAAGGTAACCTTGTATTCACAGTCTAAAAATCAGAAACAAGTGAGGTTGTCATTAAGTCTGTTCCTGTAGCCCTTGGGGCAGGATGTTTTCTACTCCTCCACCAAAGATTGCTTGAGCCCTTTTGTTGGAGGACTTCTCACATTTTTCCCCCAGCATTGCTCTGGAGTTAGACATTCAAATCATCGACTGGCATTGACAGGTGGACCCAGAATCCCAGGATGGAACTTGAGGATTGCAGCACACTGTGAGTGTCACAGATTGTCCTGTACTTGATTTTAAAATGTCCCTTCAGTACCTGCTCAGCTGCTGGCCTACAGGCCCATGGGGTAAGCAGCCTGGGGCAGTGAAGGAACTCTGCTCTGGGTTAGTCTGGGCTCTAGGTGAGGGTCTGTACCTTGGGCAAGTCCCTTGACCTCTCTGAACCTGTTTCCCATCTTGAAAATCAGGACATTCATCCTGATCCTGAAGTTAGCAAAGAAAGCAGTTGCAAAAGGACCTCATAAGTCAAAGTTAACCTTAAAAATGTTGTGGATTTGGCTTCAAGTCAGAAGGAGTGACCTGAAACAATGAGAGGCAATGTGGGCCTCAAGGCAAGAAGCTTCAAGTTGCTACTCTGGGGTCCAGTGGTTCCCTCCTAGGAATTTATTTTAAGGATAGCGATGAGAGTCATGAGAATTTAGGTACAAGTCACCCATGGCAATTGAAAGAAGAAAATAATATCAACATTGGAAACTACCTGAACATCCCACCACAAGAAATGGCTGATGTGCGGCACATGCCTATAGTAAACAGAAATGCAGCCAGTAGGAGCAGAGGTGGTACCCACTGCAGGGCTGTCAAGGGGGACAAGGTAACAAAGTGATACTTCTTAAAAACAGAATGTCAAAAATGATGAACATTTATCACCTATCCCCCCATTCCTACCTACACATGTAGAAAAAAGGCTGCGAAGAATAGACCCAAATGTGCACAAGTGGTTATTACTAGAAGATTAACCTGTCTTACAGTTGTCACAAACAAACACAGATTATTTATTTAATCATAAATATAAAAATGTTTGAAAGTGGCGATATCTCGAGCTCACTGTAGAAGGGCAGGAAGGGCAGGCTCACTGTCTCCCAGCTGAAGTTTTTGCTGGGCCATCTGAATGAGTCGTTGAACTTCAAAGCCAGGGCTGGAGAGAGTCTCATTGTGTTGGAATGCTGGTGATGAGGCTCACAGGAAGTGGTGACAAGCCCTTTGTTATATAAGCTCGCCAGGCTGGCTTGTTGGTGCCAGCCCTGGCCCTTGGTGCTTGATCGGGACATTATCTGTCTGTGTCCGGGGCCACAGCCTTAGCTGGGACAGGGACCTGTGTGGGAACTGCACCGTCAGGCTCAGGAAGCCCCAGCTCCCGCCTCTCTTGCTTAACTCCCTCTGGCGAACTGGCCTGTTCCCTGAAAGAAGAAAGGCCACAGCGGCGGGATTGACCAGATCATTCCCGACCCGGGAAGCTGTGGGGATTTTCCCTGGGCTCTTTGGAAGAAATCTCTCTAGACTGCCTCAAAAATCAAGGGCAACCTGCTCTTTGATAGGCTCGTGTCTCAGTTCCTCTCTGCCTTGCGAGGGCCCTGGTGGTCCTGCTGAAGTCTTTAGGGGATGTTGCTGCTCCAGAGGCAGATTCCATTCCCCCCTCTGTGACTGCCCTGTAGGAGGCAGGGGGCAGGCACAACTGGCCTTGCGCACCACAGGTGCCCAGCGAAGCCTCACGCAAGGCCTCCCCAGGTTTCCTGTACCCTGTGGAGGGTGTGTACTTGTGGGCAAGGAGGTCAGGCTCCTGCAGCCAGAAAATAATCTCAGCCCCAAGCTGAGAATTTTAGCTACTGTCTGGGGAGCCCCCACTGTGTGCTGGGTGCCTTTGATTCACCCCTCACTGTGGTGCTCACGGGAACTCCAGGAGGAAGGCAGCCTGACCAGGAAACAGAGGCTGGGGGTGTGCCCACTTTCCCTGTTTTTGTGGTCATTTCTGCGTTATCTGGATTCCCAGGGACTGGGCTCCCTGCTTTTGATTTGCCCCCATGGCTGGCATGGAATCTCTGGTTGAGGTGACTCTGGCTTCCCCAGCCAGGTGGGCCCCGGGGACTTGAGGCAAGTCCCACCCCGCTCTCTGGGCGCAGTGTCTGGGTTTGTGAAGCAGCTGGTGTTGTTCTTCCTCACAGGGCCCGGCTTTTCCAAAGACTTCACCCACCCCTGGGCCCCAGTTCCTATGGAATGCGGTTGGTCTTGTAGGAGGCAGTCGCAAGCCACAAGAGACTGGGTTTTTTACTCTCAGGACGACATCCAAACATGAGATGACTGTTGTCCCCAATTAATGAGACGTAAGAAGTAGAGTTGTGCAACTTCATAATGAAACCACATTTCTCACTGAGATTTCCATTCCTTCCGTGTGGAAGGCACGCGTTCTGCCCCTGGCAGGCAAACATGCACTCCTTCTTTGGCCTGTGCACCCGGTTTTTCCCCTGAATTGGTCTGGAAAAAGCCTTGGGCAGTTCCCACTGCAAATGCAACAGCAAAAGATTTACACCCCCCCCCCCCCCCCCCCCCCCCCGCCGCCGCAGATGTTTGAAGAAATGCTGGGGTCTTCTCGGGGACCCTGCTCAGGGAAGAAGAACCCAGAGGGTGGGGTCTTGGACATGAGTGTGTTCCCTTGTGGGGGCCACATGTTCTTTGCACCGTTGATTTCTCACTTATCTAACACAGGGGTCAGCAGGTGTTTTTGCACAGAGACACACGGTATGTTAGGCCTTGTGGTAACGTGGTTTCTTTTGCAGTAATTCATTCGACTCTTCTGGTGCCACTGAAGATCTGTAAGTGAATGGGGTGTGGCCGTGTTCCAGGAACACTTCATTTATAAAAATAAAGCTTTGTCCACTGCTGGTTGAAAACATAAGACTCCACTCTTCTAATCACAGCCCATAGTGACTTGTTCTCTCTGGGTTTTATCCAGACCTGTTCTGACCTCCAGATCACAGAGAGAACCCCACTCTCCCACCCCCAGTACCCCTCAAGCCTTCTCTGGCCTGACTCGCAGTTCTTTGATTGCTCCTTCATTCTACTGAAGGCACCCATGTTCTTATGTCAAATGATGTATGTCTTAAAACGGCACCATTTTTTTTTTCCTAGCGACTCTACTGTCCTGTGAAGGATCTCTTATTGTACAGTCTGGTTCGTTATAAAGAAGTAAGAAATTGACATATTGTCTGATTGCTCATTGTTGGGGCTCTCTCAGATGCTGCCAGAAGAAAAACCCCATGTCTGATATCCACTTGAGTCTTGATTCTTTGGTCTGTCCTTCATCCCCAGTCCTCCAAAAGTGACTCTGGATGTGTCGTTACTTCACACTCCCCACGGTTTCTGTCATGCCCAGGCTCATAGCTTGACATTCCAGCTGACCTGTGTCTTCTGGAAGGGCTTCCTGTGTTGCTCCATTGCGTCTGGGCCAGCCAGCCAAAAACTTCTGCCTCCCAGTAGGCTGCAAGGCTCACCTGCAGGCCTCTGTGGCAAACCTTTCTCCCTGTTGTCCTGCCAAGTCCAGCTCAGCTGTCATTCCCTTCAGGGGCCCTGTGGATCCCTGCCTTCCCTTCTCCATGTGCGGGATGGGTCCATGCCTCTGTGGTAAGATCAGCATGTCCTGTTGTGGCTCCTGTGTCTGTTGTCCCTGCTGGGCTTCTGTAGAGCTGCAGAGAGAGCTCCATGTCTCACACAAGTTGTCCCCAGAGTGCACCTAGGAATGCTTGTTAGAGGATTGACCCCACAGAAATTGGTTGAGGGCCCATCATGGTCTGAAATCCTGAGAGTCCCCAAACTTCCAGTCACTCTACACGGGAAAACACCCAAAACCCCAGTGCCTTCTGGAGCAGCCAAAACACGCCCCACTGAAGGCATCTGTGACTCAACAGGCTGAGTGGCTTGGGCCACCTGTCTTTCTGGTGTGGTAAGGAGACTTCTGGGTGAGCATGCCAGGTGGGTGTCCAGAAGGGCAGCTCTTTCCCTCCTCAGGGGAAAGTGGGAGTGAGGATAACAGTTACCAAGTATTGAGCACTTCCTGTATGCAGAGGTTTATATATAGGGAACTTGGATGTGATTTGCACAGAGTTCAGGGTGGGGGGTGCTTAGGGACCCTTCAACTTCTTCAGCATCATGCCCACCACATAGTAGGTGCTTGATAAGTATTTTATGAATGAGTCAATGAGTTAGGCCAGAAGGAGATTTTTCTGGAAAACTCATTGTAGCCAGATTGAAAGACTGCAGATACCACACTAAGGAGTTAATTGAACCTTCGCCCCATAGGTGGTTGGGGACTCAAGGACGGGTTTGAGCAGGGAGGGACGTCTGTGCAACATGTGTCGCGCTTACCCCATTATTTGCCCTTTCCGGTGTGACTGAGATGCCAGATAATGAGGTGTTGGGCTGCACAAAGCACTTCCTTGTGCTGGAGAGAGGCAGGGCCAGCCTTGAAGCCAGTTGGCCACCAGCCTCCTCCCTGTAATTTATGTGCAGTGGCAGGTTGGAGTGGGCTGCCAGGCGGAGCCAGGGCTTGCCTGCCTCTCCAGGTCACCGCCTCAGCTTGCTGGCTCCAGTGCAGGGGCCGTGGCCCTGACGCGAAGCCTGCCCTTCTGGGCCTGCCCTGCTGCCGGTGCGTTCTGGGAGGATTAAAGGTGGCCCGCCAGCTTTTACAAGGACTTGCTGACACAAGTGGGGCAAGGGGGCTGATGCCACTGACCCTGGATTTCTTTTCCTCCATTGTCCAAACTACAGTCCCAGGCTCGGTAACCTTGGGCTTCTCCTGGCTAAAGACATCTGGTGGCCAGAGATTGCTCTTCTAGGAGGACACAACTTACCGTTTATAGATTGGGAAGCGCACAGATGAGGTGTCAGTACCTGGATTTGAGTATGCAGAGCAGCTGCCCTGGCCAAGGGGTTAGCAGTTCAGTTCCTGGGTGAGCCCCCTGTCATGGGTATAGTGGAGCATGTGCCCTGGGGGATCATGGGGCAGGCAGAGGAAGCTGGCGGCAGTGGTGGACACAGGCAGGGTAAAGTGTTACAGGAATATCAGATGGATTGATTCTGAGAGGCATGCTGGAAAGGCCCCTTGGAGGAGGTGAGAGTGGCGAGAGAAGGTAACTCAGGGAAGAATGAAAGGCAGGACACAGCTTGGCCAAGATCATGGAAGTTGGCAAGGACGGGTTGGATCTGGTGAGGAAGGCATGGGGCCGGAGCTCAGAGTGGGAACAGGTGGGGCTGTGGACAGTCTGGCAGAGGGTGGCATTTGAGAGGCTCCCAGAGCCTGGCCAAAGACTTAGCCATGCGATAATGAGCCTGAGGGAACCTTGTTTGGACCTTTGTCATTGCAGGGACTCAGGGAAACCCAGGGGTGGGCATTTGGCCAGTATGGCAGGAGTTAACAGAAATTTGGTTTCTAGCCTGGGTCAGGTTGCCCCGGGAAGGCCTGTGCTTGGCTTGGCTGGAATTGGGCCCCTGCTGTTCTGGCCCCTGCCACTGCTGCTTTCTGACCCTGGTCTTCCAAGAGCCTGTCACAAGTGATTTCCGAGGAAAACCAGCAGATGGGCAGGATGGAAATGCCTCTCCCGGGGAGGCAGATCCCTTCCTCCAGTCTTAGCTGAAGCTGGTCCCCTCAGGGGCACTTCACGGCTGGTTCCAGGCCACACCTCGGTATTGTCTCAGCTGCTCAGGGAGACAGAGTGGGGATTTCCCTTCCCATTTTAAGGATGGAGAAGTGGATTGATTGCAGTCATCCCAAAGTGAGGGAAACTTCTAAGGGAGGCTGTGCCCACCCCCCTACTTCTGGCTTCATGTGTCACACACGACGCTGCCCCCCAATAATTAGAGGGCATGTGTAGAGTTTGGAGGTGAGGTTTGTAATTAAAGGACAGCTGAAATGACACCCCCAAGCTCCATTTCGACACCAGTGCCTTCATTCACATTAAGCTCCTACTGCATGCCGAGCACCATATTAAGCTCTTCTTCATTCTTGTGACAACCCTCGTGGGAGGGTATGTTTGTTATCCCTGATGAGGAGACTGAGGCACACAGAGTTTAAGTGACTTGCTCGATGGCCCAGCTCAGACCAGACGTGGCATCTGATCTGGGGAAGCCCAATCCAGAGCCTGTGCTCTGGTCTGCCTGGTGCCTCTGAGGAGCCAGATCCTGCACATCCCCGTGTCTGCCCTGGTGCTCTGAGCTGCTTTATAATTAGAACAGACTGCAGCTCCAGCCAGTGACTTCCTTGTGAGATTAATAGTCAGAAACTCAGGAGAAAATTGAAGAACAGGAAAGGAAATAGGTAAAAAATGAGGATGTTTCCACTACTTAAAACAAATGGTTGATAGTTGACTTTGACCAACTGTATTTTGCCAGTTGGAGGCTCCCACTCTGGGAACTCTTCCTCCTCTGTGCTTTACTGTTCAGTACCAGCCCCACTCCAGCCATGATCTATCTATCTATCTATCTATCTCTCTCTCTCTCTCTCTCTCTCTCTCTCTGCAGGGCAGGGGTTGGAACCCAAGGCCTTGTGTATACACTATGCAAGCACTCTACCTCTAAGCCACCCCCAAGCCCTGGCCAACACGTGTCTCCCATAGATGCACATCTCTGAACCCGTCAACTGACTTCCCAGAGGTTCCAGTACCTTCCCCCTGCCTTTTGGAATACCACTGAGTTGCTGTAACTGGGCATTCAAGCCCCATTCTTCCCAACAGGGTGGTCTCCATCTCCCTTTCCTGCTCCACCAGGAACATCCTTCCCTGAACTCACCCACTGTCCACACCTCTGTGCCTTCACCTCTGTGTGCACCTCTTCCTCCTGCCTGGGGGATGCACGTACAGTTGAGTCCTGCCCCTTGGTAAAACTCTGACTCAGGCTCTCTCTTCTGCCCCCACCATGGGTCCTGGGTCTGGGCCTTGGTGACCACCTGGCCTGTGTTGGTAGGCACGCTTTACGATGCCCAGGCCCTTCCCTCCATGCAGCTCTTCCTAACTGGAAGAGTGCATGCTCTGGTTCTGGGCATGGTGCTGGGAGCAGACCCTTAGTGGGCAAAGGTAAAGCAAAGTTATCCATTAGGAAAAAGGGCTTTGTAAGTTTCAGGCAGGAGAGCTCATTTCAGTTTGTGTAGAAGAAGAACAAAGAGAGCTGGGGACATGGCTCTGTGGTGGACCACTCAGCTAGCATGCCGTCCAGAGGCCTGTCCACGTAGTTCTTCCTTCTCTCCCACACCCTTCAGCTCTGCCTTACCTTGGAGAGGCCTTGTTGGCTGAGTTGTGTGCTGTCTCACCACTGCCCTAGGAGGCGGCTGGCAGGCTCGGCCAGGGATGACTGGGACTTGGGGTGGGGCTGAGCCTCCTGGAAGAGGTTTTTATTAAATCAGAGCTGTTTCCAGACCAAGCCTTGGGTACATTTCTAACTCTAAGCTGTGTGGTCAAGTGAGAGGTTGTTTGAAAGCTGGACTGGCATCAACAGGAAGCAGGATTACAGCAGGACTTTGTGGTGGCTTGCTGACCTCTGCTCAGTAGACAGTGGGAATGGGCTGGTAGGGAGGGGCAGAGGTAGTAAAATTCAGGAATCATGCCATCCATTCATTCATTCCCATGTAGGGACAACATTTCTTTTCAACCTTGAAATTGGCCCTTGCACAAATAGGCTAATGACGGAGTAATTTCCATGTGTCTAGTGTCGGCTTTCTCTCGGGCTATCTAGTTCAGAAGGCACTGTTTTGTAAAAGATCCCACTTTTTGTCAGTTTCCTTTCGATGTATCTGCAATGACAAATCAGGAAATAGTTTTTTTTTTTTTTTTAAGATTCCAGTCTAGTGTGGGGACAATATTGAAAGCGTGACAGCAGCATTTGACAGAGGACTTTATCTCAAGAATGCTTTTCATCTTTTTTTTTTTTTTCATCATTTAAACAACATCCTTGCTGCAGTTTTCCAGGGAAGAAAGGCGGTTTTGGGCAAACCCTTTCCTGCACTGTCGTCCTGGGCCACCCCACCCTCCTGCCAGCGCTGCCTGATAAGCTTTGGGGTCCAGAAGTGTGTTCTTCTCAGAAAACTTCCCTCCTGCACTTCCTCGGCCTCCGATCCCGCCCGTTCCGTTCCTGCCTTTGTTCTGTGTGTAACAGATACATCCTCTCCAGGTTTCGTCCGCCCTTTCCCACTCTTCCTTGTCACCTTCTAGTCACCACCTTCCTGGTGTGTGCCCCTGCCCACTGTCACCCTTGCGCACCCACCTTTCTCCCTCCCCCGGGCCTCCTGGAAGCTGCAGCAGCTCTTAGCAGCCCAGCTGCTAGTGACTGGTGGGAAGCCGAGTGGGTGGCACCCTGTGTCTGAGGGGAGGGGCCCTAGGCGGGGCAAGAAGATGTCTGGAAGTCAGGCACACCCCAGCTTTTCTTCACTGTGTGACCTTGGGCGCATTTCTCAAATCTCTCTGAGCCTATTTCCTGACATAATTCAGGTTTTCATTTATTATGTACCAGGTTCTGTATTAGACACAGGGACCAGAAAGATGAGTAGACATAGACCTGCCCTGAGTGCCTGCTTTACGGGGTTTTACTAAACGTAGTGGGATGACTTGATGGGTGGTTAGGAAGAGCAGTGATACTTAGGCTTGGAAATGTCTTATAAACTGTAAAGTGCAGTGTACACAGGAGGGTTACTTTCTGCGGCTCCCAGGTCCATTGTTTTTGTGGTAGAATAAGGCCTGCCTTGTGGTACTCTTAAGTCTGGAGATCCCTTCAGGCCTGGTGCCTGTGTGCGCCCTCTGGGGTTGGGGCACACATGCATGCAACCTGACAGCCTGACCCCAGCTGTAAAGGAGTAGCAGGAAAAGATTCTGGGATCTGGTTTGAAGTTCTCCACATGTGGTTTGACTTTATTTCTTATTGTTTTATTTTTCTGAGTACCTGGGATTGAATCCAGGGCCTCATGCATGCTAGGCAAGCACTCTATTTCTAAGCTCCATCCCCAGCCCCCCCCCCCACCTTTTTATTTTGAGATAGGGATCTGGCTATGTTGTCCAGGCTGGCCTTGAACTTGTGATCCTCCTATCTCAGTCCCAGAATAGCTGGGATCACAGGTGTATGTCATTTGCACATGGCTTGATTGATTTTTTAAAAACTCTTACACAACTTGTCAGGATTTGGTGAAACCATTTTTAGTGGGAAAAGAGCCAGAGTGAAAAAAAAATGCCATGTTAAAAGGATAAAATGTGAAATGTCATTTCTTACCCCTTCTAATAACCCAGCCACCTTGTGTCACAGCTAGTTATAAGCCTATTTTTGTCCCTCTGTCTGGCTTGTGAATAAGCTCTGTGTCCTGGAGCCCAGCATGGGAACTGCTCTAGGGAGGGTGGCAGGGTGGAGGTGCAGACAGAGCTATGGGGCTCACATCTAGCTCGGGATAGCTCAGGACAATCCACGGGGACTCATTCTGGGAGGATGGTGACATTCAGTCAAGCCTGCTGTTGCCCAGCATTGAAATGTGAATGCCATTCCTAGACCCACCTTGTAGGTAAAGAAATGGACCCAGAGAGGTTGAGCTAGCTTCCCAAGGTGACACAGGGGATTAGAGAAGGGAACATGGGGGAGGGAGTATCATTGGAAATAGACATACAGCACCCTCAACTACGGACCCAAATGGAGGCCGGACAGGAAATTTCCAAGTGATAAGTGTCCCCCAGCAGTTGGCATGTCATACAGACTGGACTACAGAGCCCTGTGAGCTGGTCTCTGGCTCAGCTGGCCCTCAGCATCTTGTTTGAGCATGTTGTTAGTTCCCACGAGGAGATGGCAGGATCTTGCTCCAGGAAGGCCTAACAGGCAGACAGCTGGTTTTCCTCTCGCCCCCATGCTGTGTGGCCTACACTAGCCTCTTATTCTTGCTGAGTCTGGTCTTCTGTCCCTACAGAGAAGGGTTTCACCTCACAGTCACTTCGAAAGTCCATTGAGCATAGAGTTAGGGCAAGGACCTGAGTTTGAATTCTGGCTCTGCAACTTCCTGCCCTCAGCAAGTTATCCAGTTGCCCTGTGCCTCAATTTTTTCATGTGTACAATGGGGGGATAGTATTAGAATCTAACCCATGGGGTCGTGAGTATAAAAAGGACAGAGCACAGTGCCTGGCAGTTGCCCTCAGGTTTATCAGATAGTGCTGACCCCATGGTAGCCCTCGGAGCTCCTGGCTGTCCCAGTGGCTCAGGGGGCAGGGAGGGAGATCTGGGGATGCCTGGGTTTGCTCCGTCTCCTGGAGCTCCTTGCTCTGCAGATGTTGAGATCATCACCTGCAGCAGCTCCCAGCCTTGGCCAAGCTCTTGCGACATTCCCACGGGCTCTAGGGGTTCCTTGTGCCCAAGTTCTGTGTGGGCAGGGCTGCGGGCAGGCAGCACGTTTTGGCAGGTCTCTAGTGGTGTCATTGGTGAAGAGCTTCCTGTGGCTGTGCTTGTTAGGATTGAAGAAACGGAGTTTTTACGGCCTTCTTTTGTTCCTCCCAGATGCTAGTAAACTGTTTAAAACTTTGGTTAAATGCTGCTTCTCTAAGGAAAGAGGGGTGTTTGGGGACTTCTGTCCCTGTGTCAGTTCTAGGTCACTGAGGTTTGGTCTGGGAGAGGGAGGTGTCTCCTGCATTCGAGGAGGTCAGGACAAATGTGACTGGTATTTTTCTGGGGTCTTCACTTTCCTGGGTGGAGACATGAGCAAGAAGGCCCTTGCATCTCCCATCTGGGACAGATCTGTCCGTGTGTGTCTGCCATGTGCAGGGGAGAGATCCTGGGCTGTGATTCTGCAGGTCCAGATTCTTTGCCTCTTGACTCACAATATGACCTTGAGCGAGTCATTTCCCCTGGGTCTGTGAAATCATGGATGATGGTGAGGTGTTTACACATGCCAGTTTCTGCTAGAGACCAGTGCTTCTTAATCTTGGATGCCTCCCTCCCAAGCTTCTGAGGAGATTTTAGAGTACATGGATTCCCAGGCCTGACCTTGGAGCACTTAAATCAGAACTTCTCGGGGTGGAGCTCAGACATTGGTGTGTTGTCGAAGCTCCTGGTAACTCTGGTGTGCCATGGGACTAGATCAGGGATAAACTGCCATTCCTGGGACCAAATCTAGCTGCTGTTTTTGTAAGTAATAACTTTTGTATGTGGTTCGCTTTTGTATGTGGTTTATAATGGCAGTAGAATCGTAGTTGCAGGAAGATTGTATGACACATAAAAAACATTATCTACAGAAAGATATTGGCTGGCCTCTCCCTAGACTGTCCTTTCCTTGAAGGCAGACACTGAACTGTTTGTCCCTTCTGTCCTCAGGACATGGTCCACCATGGGCATCACTGAATTCCAGGACAGAGGAAGTTTGAGTATCTCAATGCCTCTCCCACAGCCCCCAGGCTTTCCAGTGCTGTTGGGGAAGAGGCCCTGTCTTGGCCTGGGATGGGACCCTCCCCATGGCACCCATGGAAATACTGGGCTCACACCCATCCGCTTCATCTCATTTCCACCTAGTGGGAAGGGCCTTGTGGGAAGGCCTGGGGTTTTCTTGAGAAAGTGAAAGAACACCTTTAACACTGGCTCCCTGCCCCCAGTCATATGCTTTGAAGTACCATAAAAATCCCAGGAAGAACATGGAGTTTCCAAAAGCAAGAGATCTCAGTCTAGGTTCTGCTCTGTGCCAAGTGCTCCACTAGTTTCTGCTTCAAGGTTCCCTGGGGCAGGGAACTCCCTCCCTCAAGTACCCTGAACAGCTTGGTCAGGTCAAGCATTCTTCCTGAAATTGGATTTAAATTTTTCTGTAACCTTTGCTGGCTGGTGCTCATTCTGTCCTCTCTGACCTTACAGAATATATCTCTGTCCTGTTGTAGGGCTTAACCTCCCATTCCGCAACCCCAGTCGACCCCCATACACCCGAGTCTTCTCAGTCCCTTCAGTGATGCCCATGAGACATGGAGTCCAGGCTCTTCATTGTCCTGGGGACAGCTCTTGATTATGGACCAGGCCCAGTGCCCTCCAGGTTGTGCAGTCGAGGGAGACGGGCACCTCCTGGGTGGTGGAAGACTTCAGGCACAAGCACAGCTTGTGGTCAGGCTGGCTTTGGAGATACTGCTAGACCACATGAGAGTCACATGGCTTTAAAAAGGGCCAGGCAGCCATGGCCTTGGGTGTTGCACACATGTGAGCTTCTGCCTGCTGCTCAACACATGGGACATCAGAAGACTCTCCAGTAGAACCTGGGCCTTCCTGGCTTGCTACTCAGAGGAGAAGTGCAGGCTCAGCCTCTTCCCCTGGCAGACGGGAAGTGTGGTCGGGTGAGAGCTTCCTGGGCCCTGGGTTTATGACATTGCTGGGCCAGGAACAAGGTTAATATTTTAATAGTGAAGGGTGAGCCCCATTATTACCCGAACTCATTCATCAATGGCAGAACCTGCTTTACCTGTTCAGTGTCCTGGATGTGGGTTGTTCATGAATGGGAATCCAATTTTCTCTTTAAAACCCAAGCCACCTCTCCCCTTCTTAAATCCAGGAGGTGGGGCTGGGGAGGGTGTCAGTGTTTCACAGCAGGTTCTTCCTGGGTGGAAGAAGCCGTGGACACCTTCAAAGGCCCTTCCGGCCTTACTCAATAAGATTCCCTCCTGAGCCAGTCCCTGGGCTGGGAGACTAGGCCTCAGCAGCTCCAGTTGTCCTCTGCTCAGGACAGCATGACAACGATCACGTGGGGAAAAGGTGTTTGTCACGAGACCACTCAGGTGAACCCTTTGTGAGCCCCTTCTGAAATGGCTGGTCAGTGGGGGTGTTGGTTGAAACACCTTCAGGTAGTGCATTCTTCTGAGATCTGCAGTGGCCCAAGTCACCTGTGTTAACCCTAAGAAATGGGCATGGTGGGGCGTCCATGGTGGGGTGGGAGTCCACTCTTCGTTCCTTAGCCCCTTCTCAGGTGCCACCACTTGGAGCCTGGAAGCCCGTAGGGATTTCAGGCTGGCCACTGGACTCCGGGCTGCCACCTCACCCCCTCCCCAGTCCTCACTGCCAATGTGGGCTTTAGTTTTGTGAATCCAGCTGGGCTCAACCTAACCAGATGAAAAACGAACCAACTTACCTTAATATTCCCTTTTCTTGCCATAGAAGTTAGATCTTCATGGTTGTTTTTGAAAGCAACAAGAGCTAGAGTGTTTGGGGGCCCCAGAGAGTGCTGGGTGCCGTGTAAGGATCCCTTCTCTTCAAGGAGGCAAGGCTACAGTTACCTCTGGCTCTCCCTCCCTCCCTCCCTCCCGTGTCCAGCGATACTCCATTAGCAAAAGTTTGGGAATGAGGTGAGGGACCCCAGAGCTTTGCCATGGAGCGCTGTGAACAACTCAAAACCACACGGGCTCTTTCCTTTTCATTTAAGAGCAAGGACCATGCCCCACTGCCTGTTTTGGTGGGTAGAGGGAGGGAGAGCTGGAAACAGCAGCCAGAGAGTGCAAGCCGCAGGCAGAAGCCCTGCTTCCTGGGTGTGGCCAGGCAGGTTGCAGGTGTGTGGAGTCACAGGGCAGCTGAGGAAGAGGAAGAGAGACTTCCTGTGCCTGCTGACTGTGTCAGGGAGGCCCTCGCCCAGGGTTGGCACACCTCAGCCAAATTGGCAGAGCTTCCTCTTCTTCCTGTCAGACCTCCTTTCAGAGATATCTTCCGGCTTCTGGGAAGGAGCTGGGGTGTTAGCCTGCGCAACAGGCCGTGGGTGGCATGGAGGAGCCAGCGCTTTGGGGATGCCCCTTGGGTGGGAACCTGCACTGTCTTGTGTACTCTAGAGCCTTGGGGAGGTTACCAGGCATCTCTGGGCTTTGGCTTTCTCATCTGAAAACAAGGTGGTTAGGAGGGCAGCATAAGATGACTTGTGTCAAACAAAGCACACAGCTGAGACCCTGGGGCAGGCAGGCTGTCCCCAGCCCCGCCTCCCCTGTGGGCTTCCTGCTGGCGCCTCTCACCTGTTCTAATCCTTTAGGCTCTGGGGAGCCACACACCCTGAGGTTCTCAGGTCCTGACCCTGGAGGCTCCAGTCCCTGGGGCTCAACCCCGCTGAGTCACGCCTGGCCTCAGGTCAGCAGAGTTGAGTGCAGAGGGGAAGTGGGTGGTAAGCTGGGGATGTCTGTAACAGCTGCCTTATCAGCGAGGGGCCATCCCTCCCCTGTACACTGATTTACTCAGCAGCAGTGGATCAAAGTTTGCTCTTTTGAAATTGATAAGTCTGGGATTCAGTTCAAGATACCTTTGCCTCCCTTTAAGGACGGAATGCTTCCGGTGGCTGGTGATCTGTGACCTTCCATTTGGAAGGGGATTTTACGGTGTGCATTAACAAATAAGGGCCATTCTGGGCCTGATCCATGGAGCTCCTGTCCAGAGGGCCCAGTGGTACTTTAGAGAGTGCCACCGGAGGGGGCAGGACAAGCCAGCACCCTTAGGCAGCAACGGGTTCACCAGCCCACTGAAATCATATGAGGACTGGATTTTATAAATAATGTTGAAAAGATTGAAAGGCCTGTTTGGTTTAATGCTTTTCCCCCAAAGCAAAGCACTCTCCGGTAAAATTAGATAAGTGAAAAGTTAGGAAGTATTTTTATGGTGCTAAATTTATTCATTCCAAAGGACTGTCCTGTGGTCTCAATTGCCTTTTTACTGTTGATTGTTATTGCTCTCTTCTTTGTCATATGTGAACAAGGACAGGTGGTAGTTGGGCTATTGCTGGTTTTTGGTGTTTTTTTTGTTTTGTTTTGTTTTTTAGTGTCAGTGATCCTGTGTCTCATCCTCCCTACTTTTTTGTAATCAAACTGGTCCATGAAATTCACTCTACAGATGGGGAACCTGAGGCACTGATATGGAGTGACTTAGCTAATGGTGCCCAGCTGGAGAGAGAAGGTGTTTATATAAAGTTTGGGCCTCAAGCTCCCCATAGAAGCTATTGGATGTGGGGATGAGGTGGCAAAAAGGATCAGTAACATCATTTGTGGGACCCACCTCCTACAGGATAATAATTTGGGGTTTCTTATTCAAAAATTACTAAGGACTGGGAATGTAGCTCAGTGATAGAGTACAAACCCAGTGTTCTCAAGTCTTTGGGTTTGATCTTCGGTATATGTATGTACTTTTAATACATATTTATTAATATACTTTATATATATATAATATATTCAAAATGGTGACAAGAGGGCATTAAACAAAGTACAGGGCCCTGTGCAGCTGCACAGGCCACCTGACCATGAAGCTGACCCTGGGGACCATAAATGTCAATGTTCCTGATGTCCTGGCATTTAAAATAAGAGCCTGGAGACGGGGGATGTGGCTCTGGTGGGGTGCCTGCCTTGCGTGCTAGAGCCCCAGCAACCCAGGCGCACACAAATCAATAAATAAATAGTCTATACCACTTAACCCAAGCAATGAATTGCCCTGGCCAAGCCTTTGAGACTTAGGTCCCTGGCTTAGAGCATTTCCTCTGCCCTCCACAGCCCTCCGTGGAGCAGGTGGGAGACTTATAGAGATGAGGCCTCTCACAGCCCTGGAGGAAGGGGGAGGGGCAGGTGGTGTTTATCTGGCCTTGTTTTGCTGTCTTACCTGCCCCGTGTCTGCCCTAGTGGCTCTATGTCTCTGGGGCGAAGTGCCACACATCCTCCAGGACCAGTAGGTCTGGGGTCTCCTGGTGTAGGCCAGGCCGGGCCTGTGCAGTTGGGTTGGCCAGCAGATGCTTGCCAACCAGGAGCAGCAGCTGGAGTGAAAGAACCTGGCCCAAGCCCATGACTGGGTTCCTTGGGCTCAGTGGTGGCCTGTGTCCTTGCTGCACGGACCTCGTGGGAGTTTTGGTGCACTGCAGCCCTTCTCCCTTTCCCTAGAGCTATATAGTAGGACTCATGCATCTGACCTCACAGCACTTGCAGAGAAAACAAATCTCTTTGTGTTGTGCTGAAGCCCCCGGAGCACAGAGGTGCCTGAGTCTCTGGTGCAGGCGCAGATGCTATGTGAGTAGGCACACATTCACTAATTTTGTGCTTATCGCGTGTGCTAAGCTTTCGACAAACATGAAGTCATCCCATGAACCCATGAGGTTGAATTTAATATTATTTCCATGAGAAAACTGAGGCCTAGAGAGGTCAAGTTGAGCCAAGAGGTGGGCAAGAAATCGTGAAAATGCACAAGATGCCCCTTTCTGGCTCTTCCCTGGAGAGAAAAGGCTCTGTAGGGCCTCCATTGGCTGAATTACTTATCATCTCAACCAGCATTTTGCAGGTACTCTTTTATGTTAGGCCAGGGGTGGTGGGATGGGCAGAGCCAACTGAACCATCCTCATGCTAGAAGCCTTGGGCCCATGAGCTTTCAAGGAAAAAGTTGCCACAACCTACAGTCACTTAGGTGTTTACAAAATAGGTATCTGGGCAAGTGCAGCAAGGGGTCCAGGGCCTTGGAGGGAAGCTGCTGGGGTAGAGAGCGTTCCCGGGCCTGGAAAGTTCAGTCTCTGTGTCCACCAGTCCACCCCAGGCCCTGGAGTTTCTGACCAGGGGGGAGCAGCAGGCAGCGGGGGCCAGGATCCTGCCTTGTGGAGAAGCAGGAGACTGGAGGGAAGAGCAAGTGCTGTGTTCTATTGCATTTTCTTCCAGTCCTTTTTCTGTGTATATGACAGACTTCTTTTCTGTGGTGGTGATTTTAGAAGACAGGAATCCTTTTATAAGTACTGTTTTAAAACCCAATTATGTCAATGGCTGAAAAGCCAAGAGGGATCTCATTAGATACATAGACCCCCTCGCCTGTTGTGGGCTGCATAGTGTGTGTCACCAGGTAACTCACCCATCTGGAACTGGTGTTCCCTGGTCCAAGGTGCCACAGGCCTTGGTCGGTTTCTCCCCTTCTGTCTTCTGATTGTGGCCTGAGCTGCATTTGTTTGCACAGAGGGGATTCACCAGGAAAGGTGTCACTATTGTGAGTGAGCCTGGTCTCCGGCATCTCTGGAGTGGGCCAAGTGGACACTGGTGTTTGGATGTACCAGTAGCCAGCCCTGAGGGGCTTGATGGGGCCACCCCTGGGCTCATTCCGGAAGGGCCTATGCCACTTTTGCCTCAAGTGGACACATACGCCCACCCTTTGGCGCAGCAGCTCTAGGCCTGCCCTGAAGCTGCAGGGCAGACTGTAGGCTTCTGCAGGAACTCAGAGGCCCATCCGGGTCCCATTTTTTTCTCATCCAAGTACTTTCTTCAGGGCATGCCTGCTTGATCCCTGGGATAGTGGGCTTGGCCTAGGAGAAAATGACACATGGGCATTTCTCGGGGAGGCTGCCTGCGTTAGGGAGGGTGACTTCTGGGGACACCTGACTCTTGATTCTGTGTAGACTCCATCGCATTTGCAAAGCTATGATCTGCTCAGAATCCCAGAGACAGATGAGGAGTGGAGATTTTTTTTACCCATCTGACAGTGAGGAAACAAACGTAGGAATATTGGGATGGAGCTGGGGCAGGGCCTGAGTGAATGGGAGCCTGGGGCTTTCTGCCCGTCCTTGGCTGCTTCCGTTGGGGTGAACCTGTCAGAAGGGCCCTCTTCTCTCTCTCTCTCCAGGAGCTCTTCCTGGTCCAGGCAGCAGATGCTGTCAGGCCTCACTGCGTGCCTCCTGCCTTCCCAGTCTGGCGTTTTCCAGCTGGCTGGCATCTGCACCTCTGTGCCTGAGGGCTTTTTCCAGGGTCTGGAAATGGGGCCTGTTGGCCACTGTGCCTGCACATGGGTGACTGGCCTCCATCAGTGACTCCCAGGCATGGGTATCTGGCCCCAGCTCCCTTGACCTCGGGAAGGTAATTCTGAGGAGTGGCCTGTGCACGATTTCCCATAGAATCAAGCTCCAGGCGCCCACCTTGATTGGTGGCTTAGCAGTTCAGCTTTCCTGGCTGCCTTCCTCCCCGTGTCCCTGTCTTCTCCTAAGTGTCTCCTCCCAGATAAACCACTTGCAATAGAGTCCCTACTTTAGGGTCTGTGTCTGGGGATCTCAGACTAAGGCATGTGGCCTCTAGAGCATGAGAACAGCATCCTTTATGTGCTCCCGAGAGCCCTGGTGCATGTGCCCATGGAGCATGCCAGGGGGAAGATGCTTTCCCACTGAAGATGGGGCACTCAGACTGAGAGGGGTGGGAGACAGCTGGGGAGAAACCTCAAAGCACTGATCTCAGGACCCAGAATCCAGTACCAGCCTGGAGTCCCCGACCCTGCCTTTGGCTTCTGCCCAGCACACCTTGCCGACCCTACTGCTCATAACAATGCGCTGTGCAGTGGTAAAGGGAAGTGTGTCCAGAGCCTGCCCTCCAGGTCAGGGCTGAGAGCAGCAGCCTGCACACAGCTGTGATCCAGGGCAAGTGGAAGGGCCTTCCCAGTGTGCTTCTCCCTCTGCCTGGCATGTGTGACTCAATGGCTTCTGTCCTTAACCATGCCAGATCCCTCTGGGGAGGTAACCTGATTGATACCATCTTCCAGCCCCCACTGCAGACTCTTTGGTACCCCTTGCCCAGAGCTCCGCACAAGCAGGCATGCAGCGAGTAGGCCTGAACAGTGATCGGCACCATCGCAGATGCATGGGATGTTGCAGAGTTTTATCTACAGCTACTTTCCTGTCCCTTAGAAAGTGCCAAATTATGTGAGAAACAGTGTCTGATGCACAGGGACAGTTTCTTAGCCTATATGAGAAAGTTCGTTAAACCGGATATGGTGGCGCACACCTGTAATCCTAGCGACTAACAGGGTCTGAGGCAGGAGGATTGCAAGTTCGAGGTCAGTCTAGGCAACTTAGCAAGACCCTGTCTCAAAAGAAAGTAAAAGGGCTGGGGATGTGGCTCAATGGTAGAGCATTCCTGGGTTCAATCCCCAGGACCACCACCAAAAAAAAAAAAAAAATCTTCAAGCCTTGGCTGCTAGAGAATATGAGAAGACACATTACTTTAAAAAGTACATCAACGTTTATTGAGTATCCACCATTAAGCTGAGTGTAATTGGGAACCATCAAACACAGTGAGTGGTGGTAGTTGTGGCCAATGCTGCAATGTCCTCAATAAAAAGAAAGTGACTGTTGGGGAGGGCAATTGGTTGGAGCTGCCTGTGCCTAATGATGCCCTGGCCCGCCCCGCGGCTCGTGTGGAAGATGTGCATGAATCATCCTAATGGGCCCCATTCGGAGAGAAATGACCCTTCACTTAGTGCCGTTCTGCAACGCTTACCGCCTGTGGGCTGCAGTGGGCTGCACCAGCCCCCACAGCCTCTCCCCTTTCATCACAGCCCCAGCCCAGAAAGCCCTGGTAGAGGACCAGGCTCCACGCAGTGAGTGCACTTCCTCCCAGGTCCTGGACGGGCCCCAGATGCCTGGTGTCTGTAGGTCCCCCACACGGGAAGGGCCTTGGCTCCTGGATGCTGCTGGTCTGCTGTTGTGCTGTGCATACTTTTCTGGTGAGCACATTGGAAGTTATTCTTACCAAGCGGGGCCTTCTCTTACCGTGAGAAAGCCTCACGGGCATTCCTCATCTTTTCTTGGGAAGGGAGCAGCCCAGCCATGCCTATCAGGAATGGAAAAATGCCTCAAATGAGGTTGTCCAAACCCTGTTTTGGAAGCAGGGAGGCTATAAATATGTAGGTCAACAAATGACTTAGGGTCTCTGGTGCTCTTTTTTTGGTGGGAGTTGGTTTTGTCACCCTGCTTATGTCCCTAGTCTACTTGAAAGCCTCTGGTAGCTCTCGTCCTTGAGATGACCTTGGCAACCTATGTTAGTCCTCCACCCATTGCTATTTTATGGTTGAGGAGGAATCCAAGGCCCAGAAAGGGAAAACCACTGGACCCCCGCACCCCTGCTCCTGACCACTGCGTCTCCTGGCCTCTCAGCCTTGCTCTGCAGGAGGAGGGAGGCCTACTCTTGCTCTTCCCCACTGGGGCTGGACCAAGTGTTGTCTAGGCAGTGGCCCCACACTCCTGGATGTGTACTTATTCCCCTGAGCAGGACATTAGAAAGGAGGACGGTCTAGTGGGTGAGTGTGGGATGATGGGGTTGCAGAGGAGAACTAGGGAAGCACAACTGGTGACCCCACGAGGACCCAGTCTGTCTGGCAGCCATCTCCTATCTGTAGCACTGGGTTAGTGGTTTTTGCAAGAGGAGCTGGGGGACTCTCCCAGTGGGGCAGTTGGGGTGGATACGCCCAGGATATTTTAGGGATGACTTAAAGGGGAAAATTAGATAGCTCTACCGGTATTGCAAAAGCAGCGCGGACCTTGGGGGTTAAGAAACGTGGGTGTGTTACCTGTTTCTGACATTGGTCTTGGTATGTTCATTTCTGCTCGGGGTCTCCTGTCCCCACTGGATCCATGATTTCCAGAGTGTGGATGTCTTCAGCGGTACATGTTGGGATTCCATGTAAAGTTTCCTTTGAACAAATCGTATGCGCAAGTTTTGAGACACAGTCATTTAGACCACCTTTCAGTAGTGACTATGGAGAGCTGGGTGCTGTCCTCCGGAGAAGTGCAGTGAATTCTCTGTCCATAGGCCCAGGCTGAAAGCAGTTAAGAAATTCTAGGATTCAGCTCTTTCTAAGTTCAAAATAGAACCACCCACTGGTGGAGAGATGCCGGCAAACCTGTCCCTACCACTTGGCAGTGACCTTCTGGGGTAAATAGGGAGGGCTGGGCTCAGCTCCAGGGGCCTAAACTGAAAAAGAGTGGGTGGGTGTGAGCATGTGTGTGAGAGGGGCCAGACAAGTGGGGCCCAAGAGGAGCTGGCAGAGGCTGGGATTGGAATGTGTTTTTCCTGACAAGCTGGGGCCTGCAGGTGTCTAGGCAGGCAGCTGTAGCCATGGGAGGAGCAGGACTGGAAAGAGCAGTGGTGACCACTTGAAGCTCCCCTCTTGGCCTTTTGAGGTGGGGCAGGTCTATAAAGGGGCATTTACAATACACCACTGAAGGAAGAGCAAAGAAATGGGTGGCGGAGGCTAGAGGCGGAGCTCAGCTCCGCTCAGCGTCAGGAAGGCCACTTGAATAGTGAAGGCAGTCCAGTGGCAGCTTCCACCTCTGGAGCATGTGGGCAGAGGACTTGGTGGGGACCCTCCTGCAGGAAAAGGGGAGCTTAGCACTTGGAGTGACTGCAGGGCTGAGCCTGGTTAGGAGGAGGAGAGGGAGCCCTTCCTAAGTCAGGGTGGAAGAGCGCCCTCCCGCCCTCTGATTTCCAGGAGTTGTGGCTGAGTGCTCGAATGTAGCTAATTAATCTTCCCCAAATTAATTTCCTTACCATGTCAGAGATGATTTATTGGTGCGCCCGTAAGGGGAGTTGATCTTTGCTGGTCAGAGCCCATGACACGGAGAGGCGAGGAGGGGTACTTGCTTGTGTGTCCTGGCCCAGTTCTATGGGCCTCTCCAAGCCGCGGGCACTGGGCGTAGGTGGGGAGTACACTGCTGTCTCCCAGTGCAGAGCTGGCCTTGAGGGTCCCAGGCTTTGAGTAGGAGGAGAAAAGATGGTTCACAAACATGTTCCTGTTAGGAGCTGAGTACTGTTGGCAGCTGATGTCATGATGCTTAATTGCAGCCATTTCCTTTATGGAGTCACTGAGGCCTTGGTGGGGTTTCTCCTCATATCCTTGCCTCATCTTTCCCAGTAGCTTTCCAGCTTCTTATGGGTCTTAAGGTGCTGGCTGGTACAGCTCACACAGCACTGGGTGGGTCCTAGGTGTCTCATGTGCCCTATAATAAGCACTCAGCCTTTCATAAACCACAGACAATCATCTTATTTGGTACTCACAACATTCACATGAAGCTGAGAAGCAAACCACTCCACCCAAGAGAGAGAAAGCTGGTAGCCCAGAGCTGCTTGCCTGGACTGTCCCTGTTCAGCCATGACCTATGCACAGGGCCACCTTTTTTCTTTGCGTCTGTGCAGCCCCAGACCTGCCCACCTCAGTCACGGTGGGAGTTCTGCAGACAGCCGTCTACTGGACGGTCCTTAAAGCTGGACACCTCAGCCTCCGGCAGCTCAGATGTGCATGTCCAAGTCAAGTTAGCTGTACCCTGAGTGACACTGGGGAGCATAGGCAGGTGGCATCCCATTAGCTGACCTCCCACCCAAGCAGAAGCACCAGAGCTTCTGCTTGGACATCTGGAGTGGCAGGAGCTCCCTTTCCCAGGCAGCGTGTCTCTTTATTGGCTGTCATATATCCTTCCTGAGTCACTGAGCTTGCCTCTGTTTAGCTTCTGGGTCTGCACAGAACATCTGTCCACTGCCTCTTCTCTGAGCAGCCTCCTGGCTATTGGAAGGCCTCTCCAACCTCCAGATCCCTGTTCCTTTAATGCCATCTCTTTGTTGGCATGGCAACAGAGCCTCCATCCTGTGGACATCAGGCCTGCTAGGTTCTGTGTCACAGCAGGTCCCAAAGGAAGACCAGGAAGGACTGGAGGGCTGCAATCCATGCAGCGGTCTGGCTGCAGCTGTCACATTATGCCCCTCATGTTACTCACTTACCTTCAAGGACCCCTAGAGCGAGGGAGGCTCCGGCCCATAAGCCAAGACAAAGAGCCTGGGGCCCATCCTCTCCCTGCGCCCTCCATCTCACAGCTGAGTGGCAGGCCTGTGTCACCCATTTTTTTGGCCAGGTGAATAGTGCCTGTTGAATGAGGGTGGAGTCAGCACCCCTCAGTCATGCAGCTGCTGTCAAACTAAGGCAAAGAGTGTGTCTTGTCTTAGTTAAAGTGGCTGTAATGTGAGGGGGCTTGGTCCTAATTAACCTGGGTTTATGACCTGCCTGTGATGTGCCCAGTGCATCCTGGGTGTGTATAAACATGATGGAGGAACCACAGTTCCATCAGTTGTCAGATTCCCAAAGAGACCCAGGACCTCAAAACTGTTAAGGAAATTCACATACAGCCTTCGAGGTAAATCAGTGAGAGAAATCATTGAGGATGCTCTCAGTGTGTTCTCAGGCAGTTTGCTTTAGAGTAGAGCAGAAAGAAGTCATGGGCCTGGCAAGAATCTGGGAACTCGTAGGATGTCACCCCTTTATTTCCTAAGGAGTGGAGAGTAGAGCAGAGACCCCCCACAGCCCTGCAATCTAGCAAGCCTGGAACTGAGCCGGTGCAGCCAAGCTGCCAGTTTCCTCAAACAGCAGGGGGACTGTGTGGCACAAGGGAGGTGCCCGTGGGGTGGTGAAGTCAGTGGGGTTCACTCCTGGAAGCTGGCAGGGGCTTTCACAGACCCCTCCTTACTAGCAGGTTTGAGCTGTTTCAGCAGGAACACCCCTGTGCATTTTTGTAGCTCCCTCTGGGAGCTGGGTGATATTCCTGGAGGGGTTTGCTGAGAGTCCAGGTGGACTTGACCTGAACACATTTGTGGTTTGGAACAGCAAGCCTCATAGTCCTCAGGTCTGGGACCCAGGAAGCCAGGCCAGGGCCTCACCTGTGGGGCCCTCTCCCCCCGTGCAGGTGACTGTCTGGTCTGGAACCAGCCCTCCCAATCGCGCGGAGATGCCTTTCCCTCAGCTTCAGGTAGATTCTGGAGAAAGACCAAGGCATGTTGGGTCAGCTCTCACTCTCGCTGACCCCTAGGGAAGAAAGTGGGGAGCCACCACTAACCTGAACTTCTTGCTTGACTTTAATGAACAGGGCTGGGAAAAGTGAAATGTAATGTCTGGAGACCTGCCTTCAGACTGGGGGGTGGGGGGGTGGTGGCTGACGCTGGCTTATTGTTTCCCTAACTTTCCTGATAAGAATCACCTGGGTTGCTTGTTAAATACACAGATTATGGGGGCAAGGAGTCTGTTGTCTTAACAAGCGTTCCAGACCATTCCTGTCTTCAGACAGGTTTGGGAAACAGTCTGTCTGCTGTGCCAAAAATAGCTTGAGGAAGAGGAGTGCTTTGCAGCAAGTTTAGCTTTGCATATAACACATGAATGGGCTCTTGTTTTCCCTTGTATTGGCACTACACCACAGACCCATCTTTGACCCCTATCCCAGTCCCTCTTCCTACTAAAGGAAGGGGTTGGTTTGGGGCTTGCCTCTCCCCAGATCTTTCCTTCAAGTTAGTAGTAGAGGTTTCTGTTTCACTTTTCAAAAATGGTTATCATGTATTTATCATCCTACAGTTGCTGCCTTTCCATTCAAAGCAACATCATGAAGAACTATGTTGGCTCATGTAAAGCAAATGCCTTTTAAAAATTTGCTGCTTAATATTACGTAGTGTGGAACTAACACAGTTGATTTAGCAGTTCCCCCATTGATGGGTATAGTGATGGGTGTAGTGATTGCTAGTTTCTCATTATCACTTGCTTCAGTGAGTATCTTTGCCCATATCCCTTTGTATACATTTGGCACCACATATTGAGAAGTGAAATCACTGGGGATTTCAGTGGGTTTTGCTAAAACTCATCCTTCAAAGGGGCTCTGCCCATGTACATCTCTGCTGAGAGCACGTGGAGAGTCCCCAGTTCTCCATACAGGTGGCAGCTCTCTCATAAAAGCAACTTGAACTCTTCTGTGGAAGTGTTGCCAAGTGGCCACACCCACCTTCCTCTAGCACTTCCCTGTGCGGGTGAACAGGAAGGCAAATTTCCTATCACAGAGCTAATCCTAATCCCTAAAATAAAAACACCAGGGTTCAGACTGCTGGAAGGGATGGAGTTCCACCCAGCAGCATGTGCAGAACAGAAAGGAGACACACAGAGCCAACTCCAAGCCTGCAAGGAGCCCAGACAGAGAGTCCTGTAGGAGAGGCGATGGGTGTGGTAGACTGGTCCCCAGAGTGGGAGTGAGGAGGTGTGTGAGGGCTAGCCCTGAGGGCCTGCTGCTGGCTTGCTGGGTGGCTGTGGCAATGTCCTGAGTCTCTGAGCTGCAGGGGCCTTTTGTAAAACAAGGGAGCAGGCTTCTGGGAGACTGCAAACACTGAACTTCACCGCTTTCAGTTTAGGAGCTCTGGGCTGACCTAGGGTCTGCAGTTTTGTTTGAAAACTGGATAAGGTGTTTGCCTGAGGTTTAGCACTCATCCTGAAAGGCTGAGAGAGCTGGGAAGAGGTATGTCCCTGGTCCCTGTCCTGCTGCTGTTCAGCTCCTCCGCTGCAGGCAGGAAGGTGCACTGGGTGACCACTTCAACTCTGCTTCTGTCTCATGTGGCTGCAAGCAGCCACCGAAAGGAATCCACTGAGCTGAGACCAAAATCCAAGGCAAGTTTCTTGTACAGAGAAGCCCCGGCCAGCTCCCTTTGGTTGAATTGTTCAGCTAGATTTATGGGATTTGTCCGCCAACTGAGGCATTTTAAAGCAAAGTAAAAGCAACCCCAACAGGAATCCAAGCCCGCATCTGGGGAAACTCATTCCCATTCCTACACACAGAAGAGCGGTAGCCTTCAGGGAAACTCCTCCTGGCCCTTGACTCAGTGAGTCCAGGCAGCCTGGACAGTGGTCACACCACCGGGTCCTGTCGCCCCTGGCCCTGCACATGTGGGCTCTAGCTGACTGCCTGCTGAGCTCTCCCAGCACCTGGTTAAATTTTCACTCCCAACTAGGACATGATTTTGCTTAAGGTCGGACAGTTGGGTGTAGTGTTTGCCAAGTTTCAGGTTGCTCAAACCTCCAGTTCCCCTCCCTCCGCCAGCCTCGCTTTGAAGTTGAAAAGCAGACTGATTAAATATACATTTTAGGAACCTTCCGATTTGCTTCTTAAACTAACAGAATTCTAAACTTTTTTTTTTTTTTTAAACGGAAGGATTTTCAACTGTCAGCAGGTATAACTGGATCCATATGTCAGCAGAGACCAGGGGCTTTTCCTGGTTTTAGGATTTGTAAATTCTTACTGAAACGGAAGTAACCAGGGCAGGCAGCTGGGGGCCGGGTGACAGCTTGAGCTCAGATCTCATTTTAATTAGAAAATATAGATAGCGCCTGCTGACTCATGGGGAGGGGGGGCAGAGCTCCCATCCCAGGGTGAACAAAGATTGGTTTATATCCTATAAGCCTCGTGTTTGCAAATCACTGAGCATTTCCGAGCACCTCTGAGAAGGGGCTGCACTGCTACATTACTATGGAGACCGCAACCCCTCCTCCCATGTTCCCCAGCAAATACCCCTAAATGATTGTTTTGGGGGAATACATCTTCCCTCCCTCATTGCAGACTAGACGGAGGATATTCACATTGAAAAGAGACAGTGAGGATGTCTGGGGTGAGAGAAATGAGATTAGATGTCATCCACAGCAGCAACATTATTTTCTCCATTTGGACATCTGGTCCCTTGAACTTAAAACCCTGCCCCTGACGGGCATCTGAACTGTCCTGTTTGACTGTGCTTCACGTGTATAATTTTCTCCCTAATGTGTTCTGCAAATGGTAGAGTAGAAATATCAAATGAAAGACATCCCCAAGGCCTAGCTCTTCCCAACCCCCCTCTATCCCTGGCCTGGTGTCACTTGAGCTCATTGAGTCTCCAGAAAGGCTGCTATTACATTGTCAGCATCTGGAAGCGCCTGCCGGGTCTGGGAGCCTGGCCGCTGCCCCGCCCATTTCCATGGATGCTCCAGTGCTGGGCACCCCAAGCCTGGGTCCCCACTGGTGGGCTCTTCCTGTTTGGCGAGCAGGGACCCACAGCCACATGCTGGGAACTGAGCTATAGCCTGCCACCTCCCCACACACCCACCCATCCCATTCAGGGCAGCTGGCAGTCACCTGTGCCCCCTACCAGGGCTGCTGGCACAAGCTGCCATTCAGCAGGCAGACAAAGGGGGATTTTCCTTCCCCTTGAGTTTACAGGCCCCTCAAATGCCTTACATTCCAGGAGCTGGGGGAGCCGGGGCTCCTGTGGTTTCCAATTAAGCTCACCATTTAAATAACAAATCATGTAACCCCAAGGGCGGTGGGAAAGCTAACCTACCCCCTCCTAAGACCCGCAGCCAGGTGGCTCTGCTGGGAAACTGAGGACTTGCCCGATTGCCAGGGGAAGTCACTGAGCACTGGTGTAGCCAGGCTGTGTGGTGGGGGGGTTCTGGCCCTTTCCCCTCTTCAGGGTTAGAAAGTCAAAAGTGGGAGGAGAGGATCCCTGTAGCCTGTTGCCTCCACCCTAGAGTTACCCCCCTCCTGGGGTGTGGGGGTTGTGGAACTTGATCTCTGAGGTGTTAGAATCCAGGTATGCACATTCTCCTGGGAGCCTCCTCCCCCTCAGACCTGCCCAGGTGACTCATTCTTCCTCTGTCAGCAGTGAAACTTCTCTCTGGGGAGAGGCGGGGCTGGGCCTCATCAGGACCCAGGAGCTAGGAGTGGGGGATCCACTGGAGTTCAGGATCCTTAGGTGGAGTCTGGGATCCCCAGTGCTCCAGGTGTTGAAGAAGGGTCTTTGGGTCTCTCACCTCCAGGCGCCAGCGTCCGCCCATCCCTCCCCAAGTTGCTTCTGTATTTTCATATGCCCTCTCTGGGGCCACCGTCATCTTTATAGTGGGTTGATCTCACCAAATTGTTGTCTGATGACCCAAGGTGTGGTTGTGTTCCAGACCTGGGGAAAATAGAGTGCTGAACCCAATTATCTCTAGACAGCTCTTCTGTGCCTCCGCCAGCACCCGGGGCATGTCAGCGTTTCTAGGCCTTCTGTGATTTCCTTTCCAACTTTTCCACCATTTCCATTTCATTAAACTGAGTAACAAATTACATTAAGTTCCCCAGGATACCGTCTAGGTCCTGGCCTCTGCACTTGGTACCTGTTGACATCTCCGCCAGATGCCCTTCTGGTCTCACCTCACTGTGCCTGGAACTGGCCAGGCTGTGGACAGGGCCCTGGGGCTTTCCCTGTGCCAGAGTGCTGCCCATGTGGGTCCCACTGGTTACCTGAAGGACTTTGAGCCCACGAGGCTGGGCGGCTGGGTATTGACAAGGGCTCCCGCCTCCCTTCCCCCCAACTTCTCTTCCTCTCCATGCTTATCTGTTAAAGCAAAGCCTGGTCAGGAACTGAAGTGAGACAAAAAAGTCCACAGTGGCCTCACACCCTTCCCTCTTCTCCGCAGGTGACCATAGCTGATGACTACTCAGATCCCTTTGATGCCAAGAATGATCTCAAGAGCAAAGCAGGAAAGGGGGAGAGCGCTGGCTACATGGAGCCTTACGAGGCCCAGAGGATCATGACAGGTAAGTGGAACGACAGGTTCAGTTTCTTAGTTCATTTTCTGTGACTGTAACAAAATACATGAGACTGGGGAGTTTATGGGGAAGAGGTTTATTATGGTTCTTGATTCTAGAGGCTGGGGTAGTCCTATCTGGCCAGAACCTCATGCTGTATTAAATCACAGCAGAAAAAAGCAAAAGGGCAAGCAGGTACGTGAGAAAGAGACAAAACACAAGGGGTGACCCTTCTTTATAACAGCCTGCTCTCCTGGTAACTAATCCAGTCCCACAGACCAAGAATGTCCACCCAAGAAAGGCTTTGGTTTATTCAGGAGGCCCCCACTCCCCTGACAGGAGCACCTCCCACTAAGCCCTGCCTCGAAGCACTGGCCCCTCCAACTAAGCCCTGCCTCCAAGAACTGTCCCCTCCCACTAAGCCCCACCTCCAAGCACTGGTCCCTCCCACTAAGCCCCACCTCCAAACACTGGCCCTTCCCACTAAGCCCCACCTCTCAACGCTGGCCCCTCCCACTAAGCCCCACCTCTCAACACTGGCCCCTTACACAGTTAATGAACTCAGCATGAGTTTTGTTGGGGACAAATTACATTTAAGCCCTAGGACACAGGGACTTGGCAGGGAGGTGGGGAAGGAGCAGGAGGGGGCTTGTGCTTTCAAGGTACTGGCTTATTTTTCACCTACACCAGGAAAAACTGTCAGGGCACAGATGAAGTGTACCCTATGCAGTTAAAGCAAGATAGGGACCGAGAAGTAAGTGGGGGGGAAGTGTGGGTAAGATTATCAGAAATTTCTCACTGAGGAAAAATTCTTAGAGACATAAAACTTTTCTTGGACCTTCCCAGCAGCCAGGGCATAAGGGGAAGCAGGATGAGTCGCCTTGTTTTCGTTACCTAGCTGGGGGCAGACCCAATCATTAGTAGGGACAACATTCTCTTTGGCCATGTGCCAAGATATCTTCATCCTGGGACTGGCAGCTGCATGGAGCACCTGGGCTTCGTGGCACCTCTGTAGGAGACATGGAGACTTTCCCTTTTGTGGCTGTTTCCTGTGGGGCTTTGATGACAAGACCTTGTCAAATTGTTTGGGGCCCAGAGGGCATGTCCAGGAGGACAGCCCCCTCCAGGCCTGCTTTCACCAGGATGCTTGGAGCGAAGGGTCACCCACCCTCTTGGGGTGTGGGAAGCTGGAGGGAACCTCATGAGAAGAGAAGCCTCCATGTGGGTCCTCCTGGCTCAGGAGGACCATCCAGAAAAGCAGCCGTGTTGGAGGCCCCCAGACCCCACATGGGGCAGAAACAGGAGTGGGACGCAAAGTATTTACTGTGGAGTGCAGGAGGGTGACCAGGAGCCGGTTTGGAGCTACCTGGGATTTGGGGGCCTGTTGAATTGGTGTCCTGAATGTCTGGGGACTCCGGTACGAATGCCTCTTGTTATCTGTGTTTGGGGTCCTTGTCCTTGAGCACTGTCACCTGATTCCACTTGAATTTGGAGAAGAAAGGGAAGGAAGTGACATTTAGAGAGCACTTAGTGTGTGCTGGGCCCATGCTGGACGTTCACTCCTAGGGCTGCAGAGCCCACCACGGTGGAAGGATCTCTGCCTCCAGGACTCTGCCTCATGTTCCCATTCACAGAAGGCCATCATGTGGCCTCCCAAGTGCTTGGCCACTTGTTGCAGGGCAAGGCAGGGAGGAGTTGGTCCAAGTGGACTTAGGCCAGGCCCCTGGGGCTCACTCTCATCTTCCTGTCCCCCAGCGGAGCAGAGAGCTGAATGTGTGGGGCTGAGATTTCAAGGCAAAGCCCGGCAATTTGGAGAAGCAGGTCAGCTGGTGGAGTCCTCGCAGCCCATCAGCTCTCCTGCACTCAGGCCAACAGGGGGAGGGAGCTGTGGCCCTGAGCTCTGTCAGACCTGCTTAAAGGAGTGGTGGTAACCAGAGCGACTGGGACACTGTGACCCATGCACCGTGTCAGGGTGGATCTTCAGGGTCATCCAATCCAACAGCCTCACTTTACAGATGAGGAAACTGAGTCTAGGGAGGGAGAGACTTGCCCAAGGACACACAGCAAGCTGGTGGCAGAAGGCCAGGTGTGGCTCAAGCATTGCAGGGAAGATTGGGGGTGGTGTCCTGAAGGAATATGGCATTTGCATTGGGCACTGGGGCATCTCAGACATGCAGAAATGGTAGGAGGGACCCATGGCTGGGGCCCCTGCCAGGTACCAGGCTTCGTTCTGGGCACTTGAGTGTATGTGCTCACCGAATCTCAGTGTCCCTTCAGAGGCAATGTCTAGGTTTACAGGTGAGGGGATCGGGAGTAAGCCCCTTCTCCAGGTCACCCCGCTAGATGTGGAGCAGGATACCACAGGAGGAGAGGGTAGGTGGGGTCCGGGTGTGGTGGAGGGTCTGCCCCACCTGGAGCTCTGGGGTCGCTGCGTAACCAGGTACTAATCCTGAGGGATTCGGGCATTTCTGTGGGGGCACATCGTGGGCAGGTCCGAGGCAGGGAGTTGGTTTGGCAGTTGGACCTCCTGCACCCTTCTCCAGAGAGGCGCCCCAGGACTGCTGCTCTTTGGAGGCTGGGTCCCAGTTTACCAGCCTTTTTTGCTTTAGAGAATGTAAGTGACTGGAAGGAATGTTCCTGGTGGTGACGATCTTGTCACACCTCCCTGTGATCCAGAGCTCCCTGTGTGTCACTGTGGTGATGGGGGCAGGCTGAGCCTCAGCTTGGGAATGCTCCAGAAGGGGAGTGGCCTGCTGAGTGGACCCGCAGCTGGCCCAGGGAAGAAGGTGGAGGAAGGCTGGTGCTGGGGTTGGCAGTGGCCCTCGTGCCTTGGGTGCCTCTGCTTTTCCCCAAACATGCATGATGGGTTGGTGACAGTAACAACACAATGGAGGCAGCTGCCAGGTCCTCTGGGACTTGTTTACAGCAACAAGGCCAAGACAACCCAGCTAGTTAGGTGTGGGCTGACTTCCTGTTTTCACCACCGAGCAGCGCCTTCTCCAGGCCTGCCCAGCGCTGCCAACTAGGGCTGTACTTAACTGATGAGGTTCTGTCCCCCCTGTCCCTTGGCTCCACGCAGCAGGTAGTGTGGGGAGCTTTTGTAAATGAAGAATTGGGCCCACCCCCGGGGCTGTGGCTGAGATGGGGCACATGGAGAGGTGTGCCTGTTCCCTAGGGGCTCTTCTCATGCCCCCGTCTCCTCAACTTACCCTCTCCACAGACTCCACTTTGTGTCACCTGCAGGAATTACGTCTGGCTCTAAGCTGGGTGCTCGGCCCGAGAGCCCAGATGCCACGAACTGCCTGGGCCTCCCCTTCCACCACATCTCATGCTGGCAGCACCTCCAGCAGCACCTCCTTGGACCCCGTAGCACTGAGATGGAAAGCCAGAGATCTAGTCCAGTCGTTTTCACTTTGCAGATAGGAAAACTGAGGCTCAAGAATGTTAGCGTTTCTTTAAACCCTTGGATGAAATGGGCGGCTCTCTTATGAAGCACAGAGCTCCCTGTCCCTAGAGGTTTCCAAGCAGAGGTAAGGCAGCCCTTGGGAGATGACATGGAAGGGAATCAGGTCTCCGGTGGGGTTGACTCAAGTGACCTCCGAGGTCTGCATTAACCCTGAGCTCCTGAGGTGCCACGGACCTGCGGCACCTGAGCTCATGACCTGCCTTCCATACATCGTGACTGTCCTTAGCCGTACAGGACCAGCCCCACGAAGAGACCAGCTCTGCACAGGAAGGGTCTGATTGGGTCTGTTATGTCCTTCCTCAGTGTCCGCTGTTTGGTCCTGTTTCTTGGCCCTTCTCACAGATGCTGGCCTTGACCTCTTCTGTGCCTGGATGCTCACCTGGGCATTGGGTTCCTCGTGTATAAATTAAAGAGAAAGAACCAGAACCTTTCTGGGTTTGCTTCTGGCCTCCATCGCCTGTGTGTTTGGTGTCCTTGGCCGGGCTGCTTCCCAGCCCCTTCTTTCCCTGTTCCTGAGACTTTGTCCCCAGAGAACCTGGAGACCTGCTGGTTCAGTTGGAAGGGCCCTGGGCTTGTGTCCCCAGTGGGTCCGGCTGCCCAGCTCTGGAGTGTCAGCATTGTAAGATTCGGCACACGTGCCCATGTGAGCCCTGCGTGGAGGACCAGAGGGCTGCTTGTCCCTTCATGTGGTATCCTGTGCGTCAGAATCTCTGGCCAGTCTCCACGGCGTCCCCTGCCAGCTGGTTTTTTTATCCTTGCCAAAGCAGCAGGACAATTGAGTAGGTGGTCTTCAGGCTGCGGTGCACTTTGCTCCTGGCCAGCCTGTGCTGGAGGCTGGACTGAGCATGGGCAGCACCGCCACTGCCCTCCAGGAACATCCATGAAGCAGGGAGGTGGGTTCCGACTGGAGTGGTCAGTGTCGATGCACCGAGATGCGCAGGTGACTCTCTAGGAGTTCAGAGGAGGAATTGGCTTCCCATTTGGGTGGTCCGTGGGGGCATGGGGAGGAGAGCTGGGACTGGCAGCAGAGGCTGGTGATGGGACCTTCTGCATAGGAGTGGAGGAGGCTAAGGACAGGAAGGGCCCCTGGAGCGAGAGCCTGTAAGAATGGACTGGAATCAGGAAGCCCAGGTCAGCCTTAGAAGCAAGGTCTCTGCAGCTGAGATCATCCCTGCACAGGCCTTCAGCCCCAGAAATTCCCAGCAGTACCTAAGGGCGGTGGCGACTCAGAAGACAGCCTTGAGCTCGTGCAGGGGGCTTCCCTGAGTGCCAGGCACTGCTGCAAGGATTAGCTCATTTAATGCTCACAGCAACCGGTGCCGCACTGGTGCCCATTTTACAGAGCAGAAGACACGGGGTCCCGCAGCACCCTCCAGACCTCACATGCAGCCAAGACGCCAGGGGTCTGAGGAAGTAGCTGGGCAGTTTACAGCTGCAGAGGCCCCTTCTCAGGTGTAGGTGTGACTATAACCTTTCTCTCGGCCTCCTTTATAAAATTGTTCAAGGTGTCATCTCACCAGATGAATCACTTGAGCATTAATTGAAAGCATTTTCACATAATTTTTAATATGTAAGCAATTACACATTAAAAAGTCCTTAGCATGTTTTTATTATTAAATCAACTTTATAGCATAATAAGAGGAAATTAAAAGAAAGTCATCTGCACAGAGCCCTGCTGCCCTGATGTGGCCGTCCCCGTCCTTCTTGCCTACGACCTGCCTTCTTTCTGCCCGTTTGAACTCTAATTGCTGGTAGCCACGTCCAGCAGAGCCGGTTCCCAGTTCTGAAGGCCAGAAAGCCATTTTGTGTCTTCTTGTCCTCTTTAAAACCACATTCTGTCTTTTTCACTGGGTGTCATAAGCAACCAAAGAGGTAATGGGTCTGAAATGACTTTATAAATCCTTAGGTTACTTGCTTGTGTAATCAGACAGGGCTTCTGAGAGTCCTGCAACTGGGCTCCTTACAGATGGCTCCTGTCAGTCCTGCGACTCTGGCCCCACCCCAGCCTTGCCAGGTGATGAGGAGGAGCTGGCCCTGGGCCTTCCCAGGAGCATGTATGCTGACAGGCACATTCTTTTTATTTTTGGTACTAGGGATTGAACCCAGGGGCCCTCGACCACTGAGCCACATCCCCAGTCCTTTTTGTGTTTTATTTAGACTCAGGGTCTCACTGAGTTGCTTAGCGCCTTGCTTTTGCTGAGGCTGGCTTTGAACTTGCGATCCTCCTGACTCAGCCTCCCCAGCCACCTGGATTACAGGCGTGCGCCCCTGCGCCCTGCCAGGCACATTCCTTTTTGACAGCCTGCTCTGTTCCTCGGGGCCTGGATTCCTGTTCCCTAATTCTGGACTGAGTTCCTCTGAAGACCTGCAAGCGCTTCTCATGGGAGAAAGTCCATGGGTTGTGGCTGGGTCAGAGAGGCTGTTTCTGGCCTCCTATCTAAATTTTCCATTTCCTGTTCCAGGCCAGGTCTCTGGTGGCTGGAAGGTCAGGCCCCCCAGGCCCAGCCCTGCAGTGCCTCAACTGTGCACCCTTGTGCTCGCCTGTCCTTCTCCCTGGCCTGCCCACCCCCACATTGCTCCAGGGTTCAGCCAGTCCTGGTGGTCACAGTTGTCCTCTGACCAAGGATGACAGGATGGAACCATCCTTAAAGAGTGGTCCAGTGTCCTTTTTTCTGCTCAAGGCCCAGACAAGGGTATGTGCTGGCCAAGGTCACACAGCACAGCAAGCTGCAGAGCAGGTCTCCCGGCTTCTAACCTGGGACTCCTGAGTTTGGCTTTGAAATGTTTTGAAACCTGTCCTCACCTTCTCCAGCCTGCCAGACGGGAGGCTTGGCTGAGGGCAGTGCAGTTCCCTGGCTGATCTATGATTTACCAGAATGACCTACCTACAGAACAGGAAGGAGATAATCAAGTGTAAACAGATTGTGGGTTTGTCACCGATGACGTGCCTGCTGTTGAGGGACAGTGGGGCTCCCTCACCTAGCCAGAGCGCTCGCCTGCTGCCATTCACTGGTACTGCTCTGTGAGCCTCCGTTTCTCATTGAACAAAGTCCTGTTCTCATGGAGCCCCTGGTTGGTGCAGGACCAAGCAAGCAGGCCCTCGATCCCCACTAACTCATTTCTCAGACCCTATGGTTCTGGATTTCCGGGGCCTGGACAGGAGCAGAGTTAGACTTGTCCCAGGACATGGCCACCTTCACAAGTAGACTGGCCTCAGTGCTATCTTCTGGGGATGGGGGTCTGGCTTTGGCCCAGTGAGGGGCAGCTGTGTTTCACTTGGTTCTCAGCTTCAGTGGAGGAGCATAGACACACACCCCCCGCCTGGCTTGTCATGGATTGTCCCCTGTGTTGCTGGCACCAGGCAGGCAGTACAGGGCCCAGGCCCTCAGGAATGCAGCCCTTGGCCCCTCTTTCTGGCAGTTGGGAGGACAATGTGCCCAAGGAACACAGGACAGAGGGGCTCACTCCCTTCCCCTGCCCCACCCCCAGCCCCATGTTGCCATTCAAAAGCCCAAAGACAGTGCAAAATCTGAAGCTGCAGGCGCTGCAGGATGTATCTCGAGGCCTCAGGATTGCAGCAAAGCTCCTGCCATCCTACACCCATCCTACAGCCTGCTTCCAGGTTTGGGGCAGGGCAGGAGGCTGTGGGGACACACCCCGCAGGGTGTGACAGATAGGAAGTTGTTTGGGAAGCCTGGGTGTGTAGGATGGATTAGAGTCCGGAGAGTCATGGGGACTGGTTCCTTGGTTCTGTGGTTATGACAGTCATCTAGGCCAGAGGGTTATGGTGGGGACAGGGCTTGAGGGCCTGCAGGGGAGTCGGGGTGGGTGGGAGGGAGAAGCTGGGGCAGCACTGGGAAGGTGGGAATGGCAGCCACCCATTGGGAACTGTCCTGTCTAAGATCACAGGGGGCTTGGGAGGGTCAGTGCATTCACAGTGGACACTTTGGGGGCTGGAGAGATTGGAATGTTAGTGTGTTGGAGAAGGTGCTGGAGGTCAGTCAGAGCATGGCCTCGGGGCCAGGGGTCACAAGGGGATTGCGCTCCTGGATTGAGGAGAGGAGCTGACGGCCCAGCCACAGCACCTGTCCTGCTGAAGCCTGGTGAGGAGGCTCAGGGACTGCGTCACACCCTGTTATTTAATTGATTAATGAGTGCCCTCCTCTAAAGATCATGCTAGGCCTCACCCTAAGGCTCTGGAAGGAAGCACCTGTCATCATCTCCATTTTGCAGATGTGAAAGCCGAGTCCTGGTGGCTCCTAGGAACTCTGCCCTCTTCTGGGCCCCGTTCTCCCCGAGGGGTCTCTGCCTGCTGGTGCCAGGGAGGATGCTGAGTAACAGGTCGGGCTTTCCTGACGGCAGGTCTTTCCGCCTAGGCAGAGATGAAGCGGGTGCCTGGGGTCCATGCTCCCCACTCCTCCCCGGAGTCCTGCCTTCCAGCTCTTTTGACTGGGGCCTCATGGTGCTCTGCCTCTGGTCCTTTCCCGACCTTGTGATAGGACCGCCGGGACGTTCATGCTGATAGAACACGTGTTGACCTCGTCACCCTGCATCTCACCTGCTGGGCTGGAAGCCCCTGGCAGGCAGGTCACAGGGCAAACAGGGCTCTGAACTCTTGCTCTCAGGCACCCAGGGTTTGAGTTATTGGAAACTTCCCGGTGACGAATGCCTCTGGGTCAGAACCTGCTGGTTTCAGTGACACCTCATGAAGTGACCAGTAGACTCTTACCCTAAAGGTGAAAGTCCCCCGTCTCAGGTTCTGGAAATGGATCCCGTGGTTTCCCTGCCAGCTTACCCCTCTGCCCCGGCCTGTGCCTCCCCGTGTGCCTCTCCCCGATGATGGTCTCACACCTGCTAGGTTTCTAGTCACTGTGTGGAGACAGGCACATACACACATGTTCCTGTGCCTCCAGCCGCAGGGCCCTCCCGGTCAGCCCTGCCCTGCCCCTCTGGCCAGGTGCTCCAGCCTCATCTCCCTCACGTGAACAGGCCTCATCATGCCTCGCTCCAGCATCAGTGGCTCCTGCTAAGTCCAGGACAGCCTCTGGCCTGACCTTTCTAAGCCTGATCCAGTTGCGGCCTGGCCAGTGGGGGTCGGGGACAGCTTTCCACCTCTGCTGGTTTCCTTCACTGTGATCCTTTGGGTACCTTTTCTTCTGCAGGTCCCTGACCTGTGCCTTTCCCCAGGCTCCCCAGTTCTTCAAGGCACACGGAGTTCTGCTCAGGTGGTGTGTCCTTCCAGTCACCCGTGGCCTCCAGCCCCCATGGCCTCCCTCCTTGGCCTCCCTAGACCAGGGAGACAGGACATGGTGGTTTCCATTTTATTGGTGAAAATCAGGGGTAGGGGCTGGAGAGACTGCCTGGGGGTCCCTGGAGGACTTCAGGAGGTGTATTTCAGAGGCCAAGCAGGAGCAGGTCAGTGCGGCTGCACTGGACCCCAGGCTGAAGGAAGCACATGAACCTGAAGGTGGTGGAGTCCCCCAGCAGCCTTGGGTCAGACTGAGTGGATCCATGGGGCCAACTCCTGCGCCCCCCCCCCCCAGTAGCAAAAAGCAGAGGCCTAGAGCTGGGAGGGCCAGGCAGCCACAGCCCACTGCCCAGCAGAACTGCAAAGCAGCCTGTGGGTGACAGCACCCCACCCCGCCTCTCCTGGGGGTGTCCTCCCTGCTCCTGTGCTGTTTCCTGTTCTCCTGCTAAAGAGTCTTCACTAAGGGGGGACTTCATGCTTAGACACTATGGGCCTGCCAGGGAACCTGCAGGATGAGGCGGGCAGGTGGCCCCGTGGCATAGCCGGAGAAGGTGGAGGAGGGAAGGGGGTGCAGTGGCACATGTCTGTAATCCCAGCTGAGGCAGGAGGATCTCTAGGCCAGCCTGAGCAACCCAGCCACACCCTGTCCCAAAATTAAAAATTAAAAGGACGGTGGTAGAAAGCCCCTGGATTCAATCCCTAGTACCCCTCCCCCAAAAGGTAGAGGAGGAGTGACCCTGCCCAGGCTCATGCCCCACCCCTCTTAGGAAGCTGAGGAGGGGACCATGGAGCCCCTGCTGTTGTGGACACTGCACCAGGGCCCTGCCCCTAGGAGGGCTGGGTCTGTGGGGTGACTGCATAACATGGAGGTGTGTCAGGGGTGGGCCTAGACTCCTGCCCTCATTTGGATGGGGCCTGCCAAGGAGGGTGTGCTCTATCCCACTTGGTTAGGTGGGCACTCGTCCCCTGGAACAGACTTCTCCCCTAGTGACTGAGGGGGAAGGGTGCACAGGGCAGAGGGGCTGACATAGCCCTGGGCTCTATATAGAGTGTGGATTGCTGGAGGCTCTGGCCTGAGATCCAGCCTGAAGAGGCCCATGTGTTCTGTGCAGAGCGCCCACGGGGCAACTGTTCAGGTCTTACCCCCAGCCCAGCAGAGCCCACCCTGCCGCACAAAATGAACCTTGTCCTTAAGCTAAGTCTCATGGCAGAGCAGGTGATTTTCATAATTTGCACACAGAAATTGGGAGAGATTTGCTTGCTGTTCCCATCTTAGCCTGTTTACCCTCTAAACTTGAACCTGATTTCAGCTGGACCGAGCCTCCCAGTGCTGCTGGGGAGCTGCTGGGAGCTGCCCCACGCCCTGGCCTGGTTGGCTCCTGGACATTCACAGAAGTGCCTGACCTCTTGGGTGAGACTGAGGTGGAATCACCTTTAAAACCTGGGGTCTTTGTTGTCTCTACTCCAGGGGCCTGGCGCAGCGTCCTGGGATCATGGGGAACTAGTCCAAATCCTTGGTCTTTTTGTGGCTGACTTTGGCCTGAACTTTGATGTCACTAGAGCTGAAGCCACCTTCCCTGCCTCTGGAAATCCTCCTTCAAGGAGGGACAACTCAGAGATGCACCAGACTGGGGGACTCCGTCGCCCTCTTTTAAAAGGTGAAGACATGAAAGGCCAGGAGCTAGAGGGGCGTCGCGGCTGTGCCGTGCTTGGGGCCCTCTCCTGGGCTCCGCCATGCCTCCGTGTGTGTTTGGTGACGCAGTGCCCAGCTCAGCCTCCTGGGACCTTGCTTCTGAGAGCTCATTTCCAACATGGATAGGTGACTTCTCCACAATGCATACCTCTGCGTTTGGATGGCAGCCTGAGCCTTGTCACCTCAGCCTGGGCATTGTTGGGGGGTGGGCAGGAGCCCCCCACCCAGGTCTCCCAGTCTGCAGAGAGTGATGGCTTTACCTCTCTTGGGTTTAAGGGTCTATGAGGAAAACTTCCTTATTGCAGGAAACTTGTGGGTTTGTGGAATCTCCTCGTAATGTCCTCAGATGCGTTGGCTTCTCTCTAATTTCTTCCAGGACCTTGGCCTCCAGTTGTTGGGGCGGGGGGGCGGCATCCTGCCATCAGCATGTGTATTTATTTCCCCATTTACTGACTACAAAGCACTTTCTTAGACATTATCTCATTTCGTCCTGGGAACAACCCTGGAGGCAGCCCTTGCTGTTCTCATTTCTAAGAGAGAAACTGAAAACCAGAGCATCTAGGCGACCCACGAGGGTCACTGAGCAAGGCCCTGGGCTGGGGTCTCTGGGCTCCAGCACGGCAGTCCACGTCCCCTTCTCCTTATTCCACTGAGAAGAGCCCAAGCTCTGGGCAGGTCTGTGGTAGAGTCACGTGTCTGTCCCCACGCTGTGCCCCAGAGCCCACGGGTGGGGGAGGGGAGGCAGGGAAACTCATGGTCTTTCCCCGCCATCCTCTTCATCCACTGACCCACCGCAAGGCCTCTGTGAGTGTGCGCGACCTAAGTGCCAGAGCGAGCGTGCCTGTCACGTGCCAGGCCAGGCAAGCGACCTGAGCTCTGTGGAGCCAGCCGCCTGCTCCTCACTCTCCCGCTGCCTGTGGCTCTGGAGTCTGGGTACCTGGGCTCCCCCTGTAACCAGGCTGGACGGCGGAGGACAGCTCCCAAGTGGCCCGCCCAGCCCACCTGGGTGAGGCAGCCAGGTCAGAGCCTAAGGTGTCTGGTGGAGAAGCCACTCTGATCCGAGCACGTGGCACCCCTCCCCCAGCCCATGGAGCCCACATCTGTGCACAGGGACAAGGGTGTCTGAAGGAGCCCTGGCTCCGACACCAGACGCGGAGCTGTAATCATCGTCTGTGGTTACACGAGGGGCCTGTGCCAGGAAGGTGCGCTTGGTGATGCCTCCTCTCCTGACAGGGTGGCCCCGCTCTCTGGATGACACTGACAGGAACACAGGCTCACTGAGGTTTCAAAATCCCGAAAGGGCCATTCAGATTTCTACCAAGGACTCCTGCCTTCTTCTCCAGGAGAAAGAGGCACAGCACGGAGAAGCCCTGCCAGCGCTTTCTTGCCTGCTCCTGAAAAAGAACCCCTTTACCTCTCGGAGCTGACGTGCTCTACGAAACCAAAGAGCAGCAGGCCTTTTCCTTATGCTTCAAGAAAAAAGGAAGAGCAGACAGCCACACAGCCACCCCCTCGTGTTTCCGTGCTAGCACGTCCATTCTCCTTTGATCTTCACCCCTCTCCAGGGAGGCAGACAAGCATGTGATGCCAACCCCACTACAGAAGTGGGGAGATGAAAGCTCAGAGAGGTTACGGCACTTTCCTGAAGCCACACAGGAAACTAAAACTGGAGCCCAGCCTCTGACTGTGGGGCTTCTGCTTTGAGGGCAATTTCAGTGGTTTATTTTGTAAACTTATTCAGTCTCTTTCACTCACTGGGGCTCCATGTGGCAAGTAAAGCCTCTGAGCCCCCAAACTTCTGGGCGCCAGGAGCCACATACTTTATAGAACTACTATGAGGGACATCCCCCAGGATTCTGGAGGCCAAGCCACAACAGAGTCCAGGTCCTTACAGGTTAGCAGACAGAAGGAGCCTGGCTGGCCTGGGAACAGGCCCGGAGGATGGCCACCTGGACTTTCCACCCACAACCTGAGGCCAGAGTGAAGGGCAAGCTGCCTTGAAGCCCCACAAACAGCTGCCTTCGCCCCTCCGGTGTCGGCTTGTACTAGTCACGAGGGGGATCCAGGGCAGGGTTGGGAGTGACGAGAATGCAGATTCCCAGGCCCCGTTCTTTAGTGGCCCTTGTGAAAGCCAGGAATCTGTGTTGTCGTACTTGGCTTCCTGGTTCTGGGACAGAGCCCCTGGTTAGAGAGGCCCTGCTGGGCAAGACCTCAGGCAGGACTCCTGAAAACCCTGCAGCTCTGCTGGGCCTGCCAGCAGCCTCGCTCTCCCTGGCTGTGTCCCTCCCTGTCTTTTTTGTCTATCTTTGTCCACTGCAGGGGGTGGGCACCATTCTGTTGTCCCCTTGACATCCCCATGCAGGTCCTGAGGATCTGGTGCTGGGGCTGAAGAGCAGTGGAAACCACCCGCAGGAGGGGCCCAGCCCCGTGGCCCATCTCATTGACATCCACACAGCAGTGACAATGACCTTGTGAAGGTTGGAACAGAGCAGGGCCGTGGGTGGAGGTTGTGGGGGGAAAATCGCAAGCAGACTCAGGCACTAACCCATCTCCTCTGACTTGTGCTTTGATGGGACGAGGTATTTCCCCTCTGGGGGCCTCAGTTTCCCCAACTTCAACCTGACCCCAAAGTGACATTCCTGCTACCCAGCGGTGGCAGCAGCAGCAGCAGGATGCACTCGATGCACACAGATCCGCCAGGCTCAGGGACACCATCTCCCAAGACATAAAAAGCCTCCTGGTGCTGGCTGTCGGGTTTGACTGCCGGCTCCAGGATGCCTTTGTTCATCTGTCCCCAGCCACATCAGACTTCCTCGGGGCATGTGACTCGATGTCAACAGCTTCCACTCAGCGCCCTAGAAACCTGTCTGCCAGCAGGAGTCCCACTTGGTCTCCTTGGGGGATGCCTTTCCACCAGAGTCTGCTTCCAAATGGGCCTGATTTCACCACACCTGCTTTAAAAATAACTTTTAAATGTGCTTTAAAGGATTTTCGTTTTGCACATCAGCATCAGAGGAAAGAGGTGCAGCCATCCTAGCTCCTGGTACCCATGGCCGGCACACTGTTGTCCTCCTGGCTGGGAGAGCCCTCAGGGAGGAAGGAGCCCGAGGAAGCGGCTTGAGAACTGAGTGAGCAGAAGGGGTCTCTCCATGAGTCTCAGTCCTTCCAATCCATCCTTCTCAGTGTCCCCTGATGAGTTTCCCAGACCTGGCCCAATCACAGGGATTCTGTTACTTAGGCTCAGAGACCTTCCCTTCATCCCAGGGATCCAGGTGCAGACTTCAGCTTCCCTAAAGCCACACCTCCCTGCCCCAGCTCTGCACCTTGCAGAGCTCCTCCACAGCCTGGGCAGGGACTCAGGCAGTTCCTCAGAGCCCAGCAGCAGGCCTGGCACTTATTGAAACAGGATGAAAATGGGCCTTTCCTCTGCTCCTAAGCCTCCCCTTTAACAGCTGCAGCCCGTACCCCAGTTGTAGCCTATGATCTCCTGTTTATTCCTAGAAAATGAGCCGTCCAAAACAGGACTTGGGGCAAATCAGATAAGTGCGTTCCTGGACGTGGAGACAGACGATGCTAATAACATTTGTCCGGCTCTTGGGGCGAAGGGCGGTCAGTGTTGCGAATCTCTGGGGCGTCTTCAGTTCTGGGAAGTTCACAGTTTATGGAGCCATTTGTGGTCGGGAAGCCCAGGCCAGCAGGGTAACGGCCTGACTTAGGACTATTGGGGCCCCAGTGTTCATTCCTGCCTCCTCAAGCTTCCTGTCACCAGCTGTTGGTGCTCAGGAGTCATGGTTCTGAGAGTTCAGAGGGACAGGAGTGCTATAAACCCCCGTCTCACTCCCCTTTACAAGGTAGGTGAGTGGGCTGTCACTTTACCAGAGAATGCAGCTCTGCCTCAGCAGAAGGCTGCGAGTGGTCACCGGGGCCCCTGCTTGCTCAGTTGGCCCCAGTGGTGCAGGTGGGATGACAGAGTTCCTGCTCATCTCCACCCCTGCCTGGGCCCTCTGTCCCTCAGCAGGGCCTCTTCTGGGAGCCTCACGCTCCAAGTCTCCGATGTCTCTTTTTTTCTCATTGGTGCTTGTCCATGGTGAGAAGCTGCTGGACACCTGCTGTTGGACAGACGGGCTGCCTGGCCTTGGGATGAAGGAGCAGGCTGGACTCAGACTCCATCTCCTGCCTGCCATGGGAGGCCTAGGCCTACAGTGGGCCGGCAAACAGCAGACCTTGTTGGGGCCTGAGCAGGACAGAACAGGACGGCTCAGAAGGCCAGCCACAAAGACAAGATGTTTTAGAGGTGGAGTGGCAGGTAACACTTCAGAAGAGTGTCATGCACTCGATGGTTCTTTTGCACTCCTGCTCTGGGAACCCAGAAGAATGGCAAAAATGAGAGCCAGGCTGAAGTGGGAGGCAGACTAGACCCAGGTTGGCACTTGGGGCTTCACATCATGGAATGGGGGTGACACAGTGATGTAACGATCACTGAAGTTCTGAGACAAGAGGAGCCAGGAAAGGCTTCCAAGGAGTTGAAGCTTGACTAAAGCCTTGAAAAATAAGCAGGCCAGCCGGGCACAGGGTTGCACATCTGTAATCCCAGAGACTCGGGAGGCCGAAGCAGGAAGATTATGAGTTCAAAGCCAGCCTCAGCAAACGCGAGGTGCTAAACAACTCAGTGAGACCCTGTCTCTAAATAAAATACAAAATAGGACTGGGGATGTGGCTCAGTGGTCAAGTGTCCCTGAATTCAATCCCCGGTATTAAAAAAAAAAAAAAAGAAAAGAAAAGAAAAAAAAAGCAGACCAGGAGGGAGGAGCTCCGTGGGCAGAGGAGGATAGGACCAGCCTGGTTGTCCTGGGCACCTCCCAGTTCATAGGTGCTGAACTAATGTCTGGGTTGGATCCTGAGGTCTATGCAGAGATGGGGAAGATAGAAGGGGTGGCTTTGAGGTGGAGGGACAGCTATGCCATGGCCAGAGATGGAGAGAGTAGCCAGCACGGCTGGCTTCACAGGCTTCCGGAGAGTGATTGACATATGACTGGGACACAGAATCAGCCTCAGACCAGGGCACCTGCAGGAGATGAGACCTGAGCCCAGCCTTGAAGGCTTCTGGGTGTTACAAAGAGGAGCTTCAAGGGAAGTCATTGCTGGTGGGTGGGGAACGGTGCCGACCTTGGGCCAGGGCAGGCACGTAAGTGGACACCCTGTTCATCATTCTGAATCTGTCCAGCACTCAGGTGCTGGGAACCAGCCAGTGTCCTAGAGATAAGGGCCATAGAGTCTGGTCCAAGTGTTCCTGACCTACCAGTTATTTCAAAGAACTACTGCTCTCTTTAAGTACCTCTCTCAGAATTCCACTAGCCATCTGTGTACAGGATTACAGAATTGTGCACACATGAAGGTCTGGGACCTGGCTTGGGAACCCTCTGTAGGGCCACCTTCCCCAATGCTGATTTTCCTCTCCTGAGCTCTAGCACAGCTTGAGAGTTGTGAGCCAGAAATGAACCTAGAAAGCTCAACTTAGGTGTGAGGGAAGAGGTGGGATTCAGATCCTCCTGAGGGCTGACAGCTCAGAGTCCTGTAGACAGGTGGCCACAGCTGCTTCAGGAGGCCTCCCTGCCCCATTGGCCTGTGGACCACAGCCGACTGTGGGCACAGAATGGCGGCAGTCACTGCAGCTCGGACACTTTGAAACAGCCATTTCAGGTGGTCCACCAGGTAGAAACCCCCCACCCCCACTGTGCATTCCACTTAGACAGCAAGAGCTTCCTGGTGAGCCTATAAGAGGAACTGTTTGCTAACAAGACCCCCAGGAAACAATGGCCTATCCTGAAGAATTGCCAGTGAGCCAGTTGGGTGCTGAAGAACATCAGCTCAAGACGATGATTTGGGTCCTAGGTTCCTTCTGGAAGTCAGAAGGAAGCAAGCTCAGTGTGCTCGAGGGTCTTAGCCAGATGGTAACCTCCCCCACAGAGTACATTAGGGGGAGGGCGTTAGCCAGCTCCCCTCAGGCATAGGAAGAGGGTACCTGCAATGTGTGGTTTGTGTTTTCCAGAGAGCTCTGTCCCTCTCATCTGGAGCTCTCCTGTTCTCTCTGCTCCCTGGCTCCCCAGAGTATTCTCTTCACATACATTCACATACATTGTCAGTGAAAATCGAGCTAGGCAGGACCCACCCCAGTGGAGGGTGAACAGGATTTTAACAGCCTTTAGGGTGACAGGAGTCTCCTCGGAGGCCCTGTCCTCCCCCAGGCTGGGAGCACAGTGAGACCGCTGCCTTTTCCCAGACTGGTCGCCCTCAGCCGGAGTTGGTGGTAAAACTTGGACAAGCAGAGCCCCCTTCTAATCAGGGGCTAGGGGGACGATCCCCCCCCCAAACGTCAGGCCTGGAGGCCAAGGGGAGGGGCAGCGCCAGGGGAGGACTTGCACCCCAGAGAGTTTGGGGATTCCTGGGGAGGGTGCGGCTGTGAGGCTTCTCGCTCCTTTGTCTCTTCAGGAGGAGGAGATGAGCAGGAGTCTCCTAGTCATGTGGCCTGTGGCTGGTGCCTCTGTCCGCAGGGGACTTGAGTGAAATCTGGAGTGCGGTCTGTGCTGCGGCAGCTGTAACCTGACAGCCGCCACCCTCCCCGCCGGCTCTTCCCGGCCTCGCCTCCCCCAGGCCTGAGCGAGGAAGCCTGTCTGGCAGCAATGGCTCAGCTGTCACACCACATCAGTTGTAGGTCCCCAGCTCCAGGAGACGTGCCAAACGCTAGCGGATGATACACTTAATGAAACATGCAGGAAGGGCCTGGTTCCAGATACTAGAGGGTCCCAGGTATTAGAGGCCACTCCCTTCCCGTCGGCTCTGGCTGATGCCACGCAGAGCCGTCATGCTTCTGAACCCTGGAGTCAGATCACGTCTTCCCAGAACCTTGTTGCCAGTGCAGGGTCTTTCCTTGAGGGGGTCAATATCAAGAATAGAAGTGCGGTAGAAGTTGATTCTATTGAAAGGCTCTGGACGTGACTGATGCCACATAGGAAAGATGAAACGCGATGTCCTCTCCCCGTGGACTTCCACTATTGACCACGCATCATTTATACCAGATGTCAAGTCAGGAATACAGCAGTGCATCCGCACACAAGCATGTATATTCCTCTCTAATACGGAACATCTGCACGGGGTCTTATGCCTTGCAAGCCTTTTTTATATTCTTTGTCTGGTTTTATTTTATAACAGCCCCATGAAGTCGATATTGATATTCTCCCCACCCCCCGGCGGAGGCTGCAGAGGCTTTCCTGAGCAGGTCCTCCACCAGAGGCACAAGCTGATGAATGGCAACGCCAAGGTCTGAACCTACGTGCCCATTCAGGTTTCAGAAAGTGCTTATAGGCATGTTGAATTGCCAGCATATTCCTTACCTAGAACTGAGGGGAAGTCGTTAATAATTGGAATCGTATTTGCATTTATTCTGCCATGAGCAGGTTTGAATGAGAGGCGGGGCCGAAGATAATAACATCTGTGAGCTGGTGCTTCTCGTTTCTTACTCACCGAGGCCTGCTGACGTTATCTGGCTGTGGAGCTGTTAGATGCCCAGAGAGGTTGCCAGGCCCCTCACCTGGGAGGAGGCCAGCTGAAAATCCAATACAGGCCCCATGGACACCTTCACTTGCTGATGTTAGTGTTGCTACGATCATTTATAAATAAAAACATGAAGAAAGCAATAAATAAAAGGGTTATTTAGTAAATAAATGAGCCACTAAGATCAGTTGGCACCTCAAGTTTGATCCCTTTTCACACCAGGAAAATGCTGAGGAGAGGGGTGCTGTCTAGGGTCTGCCGGCAGGAGCTGGGGCCAGGCTCTGGGGGTCCAGAGCCACTCACCCACTGCCACCCCGGGGTCTTGGCTTCAGACAAGCCTTCGTGTTCCAGGGTTTCTTTACGTATTTGGAATGTTCTTGGGGTTGATCTCAGTTCTGTCACCCGGTTTCCTGTTGGAAGACAACCTTAATTCCGGAATGCGGGCAGGCCCATCCTAGCAGGCATGACTGCAATCTCAGGCTCATATCAAAAATTCCTTCTTCCTCAATGGCCAGTCCACATTCGTACTCTCAGTTATTTTTAGGTGGGAACTTTGTGTTTTCTTTTCCTCCCACTCTGGCCTCCCTGCCTCTGGCTGCCCTTACCCTTTCTGTCTGGCAGTGGCATTAGAGCTGCCTTGTTTTTAGCTTGGCTTGATTTTTCTTCCTGTGACTTCCTTTTCCCTCTAATTTAATGAACACACTTGCACACTCAAGATAGGCCTCCTTCCCCGTCTCCCAGACGTAATCCAGAACACAAGTGCTGAGGCTCATCTCCAGAGAAAAAGGAAGAAGCAGCATCTCTAGCAAATCTCCAGGATCTCCTTGTAACAGGCTGCTGCTTGTCATTTTATTAAAGTTCCTCCACCTGTCACTCACCTCCTGCTGCTGACTCCTGGCTGAGACACTTGAGTGTACACACCTGATAGAAATGCTTCTGACGTCGCATGCAGCTTGCAGAGGAAACCCATGGGAGGTGGGTCCAAGGGGCTGGGGCGTTCGGCTGCCAGAGGGGAGTGTGTCTGGGCACTCACGCCGCCGGGCTCCTGGGCCCCCTCAGGCGCCAGTGGCATTTGATGCTGACTCTGCGCACCTCATAGATGACACTTGCTGTCAGACTCCTGGCTGATGAGCTAACCATGCTGGAGTTGACCCTGTGTGTGGTGTCAGGGCACCAGTGAGAATCCAGCCTAAAATTTGGTGAAGCCGGCCTGAGGCAATGTGACCCCCACCCTCCACCCCATCTTGTCCCCAAACAAGGGAAAAAGTACAGAGTTGAGGGACCAACCCAAGGCTTCCTTAGAAGTCAGCACAGGTGCCCAGTCGGACCAGTGAGTGAGAGTGAACTAGTAAAGTGATTTGTGTGTCCAGAGCTCCTCCTCCTTCACCTAATGAGCTGAGAGGGTTCAGGGCTCAGAGTCCATCTCCCAAAGCTCTCTTCTTGTGTGGGAATCTGGCCTCCTGTCAGTCTGGATTAGAACGTGTCATGCTGCTGTAATCCCTCTGATCCCTCCTCAAGGAGCCACCTGTCGGGAGGCAGCCCGACCTCTTTCATCCCAAGCACACCCGCCCCCCACAGGGCAACCTGCTCTTATCACCCACCTTAGGGTATTTTTTGATTCAAGGCTTGCTGATCAAACTTGGACAGTGAGGATTACCTTGATTTGTGACTTTGAAAGGGTCATCAGGCCTTGGAGAGGGTGGGGACCCTTTGCAGTAAAGCCAGGGGTGCCAAAAAGGGATTAGACCTGTCCACATGGCTGTGTTTAGGGGAGAGCTTTCCCCATTTGCAGTGCCAAGACTAACTACCGTCTTTTGTGTGTCGAAACATCTAGTGCATGCCTGCAATCCCAGCTACTTGGGAAGAGGAACGCAAGTTTGAGGCCAGCCTCAGCAAGACCCTGTCTCAAAATTTAAAAAAAGAAAAGAAAGAGCTGGGGATGTGGCTCAAGTGGTAGCGCGTTCGCCTCGCATGCGTGAAGCACTGGGTTCGATTCTCAGCACCACGTAGAAACAAAAGAAAGATATTGTGTCCACCTAAAAGCTAAAAACTAAATATTAACAAAAAAAAAAAAAAAAAAAAGAAAAGAAAAAAGGAATGGGGATGTAGCTCTATGCTAAAAGTTCCCTGGGTTCTGTCTGTACCAGGAGGGGAAAATCCAGAGCTTCCATGGATGACTGGAGACATTGTGGGCATGTTCTAGTTAAAATGTACACCTTAGGGTGGAAAAGCAAAACACAGCCTGGTGGCCCACGCCTGTGATCCCAGCAGCTCAGGAGGCTGAGGCAGGAGGATCGTGAGTTCGAAGCCAGCCTCAGCCAAAGCGAGACCCTAAGCAGCTCAGGGAGACCCTGTCTCTAAATAAAAACAAAATAGGGCTGGGGGTGTGACCCAGTGGTTGAGTTCCCCTGAGTTCAACAAAACACAATTTGCTCCAGACTTCATTTCCTAAACTTTGAATGTGCAAGCATCACATGATATGAAAAGTATTTGTAAATAATCCCAAAACAGAAGCTGTGGATCCAAAGCATGTCCCACCAGAATGTGAAGTAGATGGCAAGTGACTCTGTGGCCACAGTGGGAGCTCAGACTTTGACAAAAGCAGATACAGGATATAGTTCATCCTGGCACCAACGTGCCACCTTAGCACTCTGCTCTTCCTGTCTTGGCCTCAGTTTTGTCATCTCTCCTGGGGTCAGTGTGAAACTCGTGACTGAAGGAACAACAGAAACAGTAATGTAAAGCTCACCACTGGCTCAGGAGAGACACTTCGCGAGTGCTGTTATGAACCACCAGAGAGGGGACGGTCTTTTGAGGCCACATTTGCAACTTCTTTTAAAAATCTGTTTCATTGCTGGGCACAGTGGTGCATGCCTGTAATCCCAGTGGCAAAAAGTGAAGCACTAAGCAACTCATAAGACCCTGTCTCTAAATAAAATACAAAATAGGGCTGGGGATGTGGCTCAGTGGTTGAGTGCCCCGAGTTTAATCCCTGGTACCAAAAAAAAAATTTTTTTTTTTTTGTTTTTGTTTCATCATTACATTTAAAATAGGTGCTAATTTTTTAAAAAGGGAAAAACCTACATGCTCTGGTTAAGAAAATGCAGCCTACAGACATACAGGGACTAAAAAAAGGAACCCTCTCCAGAAACCGGGACCATTCATAATTTGTGTATTCTTAACCCTTTTCCCACCTGCTTACAAAAATCATTTTTTTCTGCCTAAATGCTGTTCATCACAGATCTTGTCTGAGGGCATTCGTTCTTTTGAATGGTTCTCCTGTGTGACTAGCACAGTGTGCTCGGTCCTTCTCCTATTCAGAGTGAACATCGTGAGCATTATTTCTGCATGTGGGTCTGGATATTTTTAGAAGCAGAACTCCAGGCCATACGGTATTTAATTTTTGTTAGATCTACCAATTTTACCTCTGAAAAGGCCATTTCCAGTTTATATTCCCTCCAGCCGTCTATGGGTATGGTTCTCTTCCTAGAAGAGACAAATATTTTTTAAATATTTTTTCTGCGCTAAATTCAGAATGTGCAAGAGGCTGTTTGTTTATGTTGTTCCTTCAGCCAGTATTTGCAGAGCATCTGTGGAGCCAGGTTCTATGCTAGGAATGGCAGGGGGTGTGTCAGGAGGGATTAGACTTGAACTCCACCCTTAGAACTGGGGGTCGGGGTGGAGCTGAGCATGCACAATGCCAGAAAGTGACAGGAGTCTCAGGGCCCCCAGGGTGGGGGAGAGACAGATGCCTGGGAAGGTGTTGGATTCCTCTTTGAGCCCCTGCACTGCCTCTAGCATTCTGTGGGGACTCAGTATCCTGTGTCCCTAACTGAACAGAAAATAGGACTTGGCGCTCTGGGGCAGCAGGGTTTCAGGTCAGGTCCCTGGGAGGCCACCAGTTGGAAGAGGCTGCCATCACAGAGAGGTAGGCTGTCTCTGCTTGCTCTCATGTTCTAGAAATTGATGACACCTTTTGTACGATATTGAATACCTGAAGGACACCTTTTCGGGGCCCTCAGGAAGAGCTGTACGTGTATCTGTGAGTTTACTTATTGCTCTGGTACAGGCTCTTCATTCCATCCAGGTGTGTCCTTCGTTTTACGCCATTCTTGGGTGCGTTGGGTGCTGGGTGGATGGTGTTGGCTGGAACAGCTGTCAATAGGAAAGAGCCCCTTGAGAGGACTGTGAGTGGTGGCACTTCTCAGGTCCCGGTTCTTACTTGTAGCATACCCCACCCACCTTCCCCTTTCCCACTATTCTGTAAAACAGACATATAAAAAAAGTGCTTCGTAGTGTTTTTGGTGCTGTGACCCTGTGACCTACAAGACAGTTGAGTTGGAAAAGCCAGGAGGGTAAGAATTGTAAAACTCTTTACTCAGGAACTGTGCGGATTTCTTACCCCGTGACTTTGGCAAGTCCCCTTCATTCTGATGTTCCCCTTTCCGCTATTAAGTGAGGATGCCATCGCTACCTAGGAGGACCCTTCTGCAGCCAGTGGTTATAAGGACCACATAATGCAAAGGGTCGCGTGGACTATGAAGTGCTATTTGGGAGGAGAGAGCGCTGCCCTTTAGTCTTTTTTGGTTAGATTTGGGTTGGACCTTGACAGATGGTCCCTCCTGGGCCAGCTGTGGGTCTCCACTAAGATCCTTGGACTCATAGTGGCTTTGCTTAAGTCTCGAAGGTGGAATTGCATATCCTTCTCAAGAATCTTCTGTTGGACTGCTTGCCTCGCTCTTTGGGATCAAGTAAAGTGGTGTGTCTGCCCTGATGGTGATAGAAGGGTTTCCTTATAGACCCAGCTTTCTGTGTTGATCTGCTGTTGTCAGAAACTGGGTTTCCTAGGAAGGGGACGGATAAGCAGCCCTTCCAAGGCCCACATGCTAGGTGTGTGGTGAAGGACTTCACAGAAGTTTGTATTAATGGGAGTTCTCTAGAGAAGCAGACCAGTGGGGAGAGAGAGAGACCGAGATTTATTTTAAGGAATTGACTCTCGTGATGACAGAGGCTGGCAAGTCCCAAGATCTGCAGGTGAGTTGGCAAGCTGCAAAGTCAGTAGTGTACTTCAAATCCAAATTTGGATGCACGGAATCCGAATCAGTGGTGTGTGTTGTTCAAGTCCAAAGGCAGGAAGAAAGCCAATGTCCCCGTTCAAAGACAGATAGGCAGAATTCTCTTTTACTCAGGGAAGGGCTGGCATTTTTTGTTCTATGCAAGGCCTTCAATGGATTAGATAAGGCCTACCTACACGGTGGGGGCACAGCAATCTGCTCACTCTACCAATTTCAGTATTGATCCTATCCAAAAATACTCTCACAGACTAACGTTCAACCTAACATCTAGGCATCCCGTAGGCCAGCCAAGTTGACACAGATGAACTACCCCAGATGGGAAAGCGCAGCTGGGAGTGGAGTGGAGCTTCTCACTGGGCAGTGTTCCCATTGCACATTATGACCGTATCTTGAAGTGGTTTGCTGAGGGTGGTTGGGATGCTGAGGCCAGCGACCCCCATGCTGGTAGGGTAGGTGCTCTCCTGTATGCCTCCTGCCTCCTTCCAAAGATGGAGCCACAGCACTTGGACCAGGAAGCCCTCTGTGAACACCTGCTCTTCATGGAACCAGACTGAGGGACTGAGAAAGGCCCCTGAGATCACCTGGTTCAACCCCTCTGTCTCACCTGGGAGAGATCAAGCCCCAGTGGAGCAGGCAGTTGGCCAAGGTCACACAGCCGGTGAGCGGAGAGCCAGGCTGGTCCTGGGCCAGCAGCCTCGGTGCTGCTGTCCAGAAGGCTGAGTTGTCTCTGGGTCCCTAGGGGGATTAGTTGCTCCCTTGAAGAAGTTCCAGGGTAGGGAAGCTGGGCAGAGAGCTTGCCAGATCTCAGCAGGTTGCTTCCGCTGGGGCAGCTGCTCTGAGCATGGGGGCTTGATGCCAACATCACCCCCCTCAGTATGAGACAGTGACCCCATGACCAGCCCTAGGCATACAGGTGGGGTTGACCTGTATAGCTGGGAAATATGACAAGTGGTGAGGGTGCTTTAATATAAGTGACCAGGGCCATCAGTCAAGTGAGGTGAAGAATTATGCTTGACTCTGCCCTGGGAAGTGGTCCCCTGCACCTGCTACCAGTTTAACCACTGGCTTAGTGCCAGCCAGACTGGGACCAGCAGCATGTCTTGGCCGCCCCTGTGCAGCATCTAGAATGTGCTGAATACCTCCCTGATCGACAGCTCTCTGCCTCAGGAGACTGCCTTTGCTTGCCTTACAGACGGATTGTAATGATGCCTGGAGGGACCCCCAAGATGGCCCCAGTTACCAGTTTGATAAGCAGACTGTCAGCCAGAGGCAGGAAATGGCTTGCCTGGCATCACTCAGCTTGATGGACCAGGACCCTCCAGGGTTTGCTTCCCTTACTCACCTGAGCACCAAGTTTGTGTCTTTTTGTTCCTAGTGGAGTGGAGGGACCACTGACTTGGGCTGGGAAGATGGTCTAGAGGGCCACACGGCCAAGAGCATGGTCTCCAGAGCCAGGCAGCCTTTATCCACAGCTCATTTTGCAATCCACGTGGTACCTCATAGAACTGTCGGGAGAATTAAATAAGAATGCACTTAGCACGTGGGCACCGCTGTGTAATTGAGGCCCAACTCTTCCCACCCCTCTTGTGTAAGCTGCAGGCTTTTATCAGGCAGATGGCAAGGGGCCTTCACATTGTGGATCCTCCAAGGTTTGCTCCAAGGTTCCCTGAGAACATGTAGGTGAAGCTGCTCCATAAGGAGTAAAGCCCCTAGCTATGACTGGTCAGGCATGAAAGCCCGTCCCCCTGTGGCTTCATCACATTAAAGTGGCCCCCAGGCCCCTTTGGAAGCTGAGACCTCACTTTGCCCAGCAGACCGGAAGATTGTATCTGTGGGGTGCTGGCCCTCTGCACAGGTCCACTTGTCAACACTCAGAAGACACAGGCTGGACACAGGTCTGGAAGCCCCTCCTTGGCCTCTTTTTTGCAGCATGAAGAGTATAGGGACACCCACCCTCTGAGGATTAGGTGCCTGACCCTGGCCCTCATCCCAGGGGGAATGCCTGCATCTCCACATCTGGGGGTTGTTCATAGGAGGTATCCTCTCTCCATCCCTTGAAAAGGTGGAGCTCTAATTTTTCAGAGGGTCCTACCATGGGATTATATACAACTGAGTACCACACGCACCCCTGCGTGTCCTGCCCACTTGGGGAATTATAATCTATTATAAGGGTTTGCATTAAAGACCTGATTAAGGCTTCTGGCCCCCCTTTTCCAATTTCCTGCCTTTTAGAGTAGCATCCCTCCTATGGCTTCCACACTCTCCCTAGCCTAGCTCCATCCATTTTGGTCGCCACACCCCATTCCCGATGATGAGCACCAGGCTGGAGGCAGCACAGACTGTTGGTTCTATCTGTCTGATAATCCTCTGGCTTTCCTCTCTCCACAGCTTTCCTCCTGCTTGCCCTGCCTCATTTGCCCTTTGTCCTGGTGACCTCATTTTCAACTACCCAAGCCTTCCTACTCTTCTTGATTTTGTCCTTCTCTATTTGTGATAGTAGGCAGTTCTCTGTTTCCCTGACCTTCGAGGGCTCTTCTTACACAAGGACCTAAGACTCTGAAATGCTACCACCTTCCTGAAGTTTTTCCGAACTCTAGGAACTGGGTTATTTTTTTTACCTCCACCCGGCTGCCAGTGCAGGTACCACTTTTAAGGTGTTTACAACAGTCAGAACTGGATTATTCCCAGCTGAGCCTCATTTGTCTGAGCCTCAGTTTCTGCGTGGGAAATAATACAGTCAAGAATTCAAAATGCTTGCGACAGAAGCATTTTTGGATTTGGGGATTTTTTTGGACTTGGGTATTTGCACTTATATAATGAGTACCTGCACAGTGTTAGTGTTTCTTGGGCCTGGGACTCAAGTCTAAATATGAAGATGACTTATGCTTCATGTACACCCCATACCCTTTGCCTGAAGATAATTGTGTGGTATTTTAGTATGCCTGCATTTTGACCACGACCAGTTACATGATGTCAAGTGTAGAATTTCCCATTTGTGGCACCCTATAGATGCTCAAAGGGTTTTACATTTTGATTTTTCAGGGATGCTTAATCTACTCCTACCTCTGTGCGTCTTGAGAATGAGCAGTACTTTACTCCCAATACCCAGGATGGTGCCTGGGACACAAGCAGGTGCTTAGTGACTGGTAACCTTATTAATTCAGTGTTTATGGATGGTGGCATCCTGGTTTTCCTGCCACACCAGCGTTCACTGAGGACCCCCAGCTTCACCAAACACTGGACTGGCACTCAGCACCTGGCTTGGAGCCCAGTGTAGCACACAGTTGGGGCTCTGTGAGTAAGTGAGGAAGAAAAGCAGGCAGACTCCCCACTTGCCCGTGAAGTTGGGTCTTGCAGTCAACCTGAAATCAAGATGCCATCTCCTAAGAAATCGACTCCTTAAAGGGAGACCCAGTCACTCACTTCCCTGGGCTCCTGGAGCAGTGACCCCGCCTCAGTGAGTCTCCGCCAGGGACGGCACCAGCTGCTGGGCCTGCAGCCGCCCAGAATCCTCTGCACGTGAAGGCAGTCGCTGGAAGATGCAGAGTGATGGGCTGGGGTGGGACACAGAGGTAATGTCACCGAGAGCCCGTGAGCTCTGGGCCGAGGCCCAAGTGGCCTTTTAAATCCTGATGAAAGCACATTTGTCATTAGGTGCCAGGTCTTTGTCTACCCTCTGGTACTTGAGGCCAGAGGGGCTCGTGAGAAGACTCTTTTCCTGTACAGATGACCAAGGGATGGGAGTAAACCAAGCTTCCCACTCCAGACCTGGGCCTTTCCCTCGCTCTCAGGCTGAGCACATAAGAGCAGGCAGGGCAGGTTGGCCAGTAGCGACAGGCCCTGGGCCGCTGCCTGGGGCCCAGTCTTCTTGTTCCACACCCCTGCTTCCACAGAGCTCACCCTCTGCCGCCTGGGGTGTTTCTGTGCACGCCTGGAGAGGAGATGGCAAAAGAAGTCTAATTAGTCTTCTGGCTTCTAGACAGCTCCGGAAACCAGACCAGATAGAGGAGGAGGTGGGGCCCTCTGCATGTGTGAGGGCTGGGTTGTCTCTAAGCCTGGTCTCTGAGCTGCCCTGCCCTTGATGGCCTGCAGCATCCACCCCAAAGGACTCCTGCCGTCCTGTGCTGCCCTCCCACAGCTTCCAAGGGACACCTGAGCTCAGCTGCCTGTTGGAGCACCCTAGTTAGGGGGAGGGTCTTTCTCTAACAGATGTTTGAACAGTGCAGATGGGAAAAAGCCTCTGACTCCCCTTTGATGTGGTACCCCGGCACTAGGCTGGGTTTTGGCCCAAGTCTAATTAGGAGCAACCGCCTGCCACTCCCGTGGAGCTCATCACTCGGCCTGAAGTGCCGGGTGTGCTTTTTAACAGCTCAGAGATCTGCCTGAAATAGACACCCTGCCTCCTGGAGGTTAAAACAAGACAAGCTGATGAAAGAGATGTCAGAAAGTGTCGGAAGAGGCAGAAAAAGCCCTGGTCCAGGCATGAGGGGTCTTTGGGGCCTCTATCCAGCCACCTTCTTCCTTTGCCTCAGTTTCCCCATCTATAAAATGTGATGACTGGATTGAACCAAGACCCCCTCCCCGCCCCCCGTATGTTTCACGTTCGTTACTTACAAGCACTGATCCAGAGCTCGACTCCCACGTGGGGGTGTCAGATGGCCAGTGCAGCAGCTGAAAGCAGAAGTTATGGACTCAGGAATGGAAATAGGCTTAGAGGTTGGTGTCGAGCGCTTTCCATTTCCAACTCAGGGTTGGCTGTCAGGTTCCCGTAAGCAGGCCTCTGAAGCTCTGGGAGATGAGGCTCCAAGAAAGTCCCCAATAGTGGTGTTTGGAATAATGACATTCACAGAGCGCTTTCTTTGCCCCAAGCTCCCTTCTAAACATTCAACCTATGTATTTAATTCTCATAGCATCTCTCTGAGATGGGTGTAGTTGACACCCCCCCAGAGATGAGGAAACTGAGGCAACTTGCTCCAAGTCAGGAAGGGGCTGGAGCCAAGATACAGGCCAAGCAGTGTGGTGGGATCAGTGTTTTCAGCCCCTGGCCCTGTGCTGTTGACCTGTTAGCTCCTGGACCTAGGCCCTGCCTCCCTCTAGGTGGTCAGTGTGGGGCAGCCCTGGTCCAGTATGCAGCCCTTCCTGCCCTGGTCAGACTCTGTGTCTCATCTGCTCACAACCTTGTCATCTTGGGCACAGGTCCACTGTGGCTGTGCGTCTGTGCAGAAGTCAGATGGGTGGAGATGCTGGTGACATGGCCGGGCATGCCCACCCCTGGCAGAGTAGAGGTTTCGCAGGCTGGAAGTGATGGCAGAGCCTGAGAATGGGGGCCTCCGAGGGCCACGCATCCCCACTGAGCTCTGCCACTCTATGATCTGGAGCTGCCATAGATTCCCAGACAAGCCTGGCTGGGAAAATTAGAGGTGAGGGGCTTGCAGGCTAGCGTCTGTCATTTCCAGTGAGGCTCCTTCCCAGCTGTGCCGTCTGCTCCCCACCCAGCTCCACCCTGCCCAGAGGCTCTAGGGCAGGTAGGTCTCTTTGGTCTCGGGGGTGCTGTCCCTCAGCATTTGAGGCCTCACAGAAACCTCTGCCGTAGCTTTGTCTTCCACTGGGCATCTAGAAACCCCCAGCCCTTGAACAACCCACGTATACCTCATGCTTCTGGTCCCCTGGACCTCAGCTCCGTCTTCCTCCAGCCTGGGCCCATTTTCTCTGCTGTGCCACAGAACCATGACCTCGGGTATACATTCTCTGCAGCCTTTCCAGGCTCCCCCAGCCCAGAGCTGCCTCTTCTTAAGGTTGTAGATTCAAGTCTGCTCTTATCAAGGAGCCTGGGTGTGTCTGCCCTCTCTGACTGAGGGTCTCAGCCTCCCCAACCTCGGCCACTTAGTGGAGACAGGATTGCCTGTGAGCACAGTAGATGCATGTGCCGCCAGAGAAGGCCAGGGGCACCAAGACGGGCACGCCTCAGCTTCCCGGACAGTGAAGCCATGTTTCCTTTTTCTGTTCCAAAGAGTTGGTTAAAAAGGTTTAAAAAAAAAAAAAGGTTCATGTTCTTCTAGTCTTCTTGCTGATAAAAGACATTTATCTTGAAGTGTACTGTGTGTCTTTTCACTTAGATGTGTGCCCATCAACTTTCGAAATGCAGGTTAGAGTTTGTTTGTAATAAAAGAGGAATGCATGTCTGTAACAAGACCAAGAGAATAGGGATCAAAATCTATTACCCATGTCCTAAGTTATTATAGCTACAGAGGTTCTACATCAAAATCCACTCCAAGTTTCCTATCAGCCAAAGCAAAAAGGGAGGCATATAGTAGAAACTTTCATTCAGGCAGGAGTACAGAATAATATGTTAGAAGACAGTTTGGCAATTTTTTACCAAACTAAACATACTTTTTAATGGTCCTAGGCACTGAACCCAGAGACTTGCACAGAAATATGCTCTTATGAGCTAGTATTGACCTACCCAGTACTTATCCAAAGAAGTTGAAAATTTTATGTCTACGTTAAAATCTGCATGTCCACCTTTACAGTAACTTTATTTGTGATTGCCAAAACTTGGAAACAGCCAAGATATCCTTGATTAGGTGAATGGGCAAATAAACTCCAGTACATCCAGACAATGGAATATTATTGAAATGTTTAAAAAAAAAAAATGAGTGCCAGGTCCGTGGTGGTGCATACCTGTAATCCCAGCAGCTGAAGAGGCTGAGACAAGAAGATTATGAGTTCAAATCCAGAAGCAAAAGTGAGATGCTGAGCAACTCAGTGAGATCCTACCTCTAAATAAAATATAAAATGGTCCTAGGGATGTGGCTCAGTGGTTGAGTGCCCTTGAGTTCAATCCCTAGAGCTATGGAAACTAAAATGTATATCACTTAGAGAAAGTAGCCAGTCTGAAAAGGCTACATACTGTGGTTCCACCTGCGTGACATCCTGGAAAAGGCTAAACTATGGAGATGGTAAAAAGATCAGTGGTAGCCAGGGGTTAGGGAGGAGAGAGCAATAACTGGGCAGAACACCTTATAAATGCTTCATGTGACAATATGATGTGACAATACATGTCATGCATTATGCATTTGCCCATAGAATGTGCAGCACCAAGAGTACACCTAATGCAAACTAGAGACTGGGGTGATATTGATGTGTCCATTGTAACAAACTGGCATTACCAGTCTGGTGGGGGGGCGCTGACCATGGAGAAGGCCGTGCGTGTGTGGAACAGAGGGTATGCGCAGTTAGTATAGCTTGTTGCTTGTGGAGTGAGGAGTCTCTAAATCCTGTCACATCCACTCAAGAGGCTGCTCATCCAAGCCAAGCTGGTCCCAGCCCCCCCACCCCCGCTCTGCCTGCTCTCTTCCCGGCCCTTGTCTTCTCCACGGCCACCAGCCCTCCTGGTAAATATGCCCAGGCCAGTTCTTATACTCCCTCCAGTTCTAACATTTTCTGATTCTTCTGAAGAAAGTGCTTTCTTTTCCATTTTTTTTTCTCCATGTTTCGTTCCACTTGAAAACCTTTCTACTCCAGAGGTCAACAGAAATCCCCACCCTGTCAATTTAATGTTTCTGCTCGCTGCCTAAGAGGCATGAAATCACTGCCTGCCATCCAGTATTAAAGGTCATTTTCCACGAATGTGTAGATGGCCGTATCCAGATAACTCGTGACTTAAAACATATGGTCACTAGCTCCCCTATTACATCAGCCTTGGGACCGTCCCAGAGGGGTCTGGCTAACAAGGTGGACAAACCTGGTCACTAGGCAGGAGACAGCAATGTGTGGTGAGCTGGCCTGTCCCACAAGGTGGCTCTTGCCTCACAGGGCTCTTGGCCAGCCTCTCCAGAGGAGAAGCTACTCCCCGAATGAGCCTTTTCCCAGGGAAGGACTGCTGCTTCCAAGACACAAACAGCTCCTGGGGACCCAGCCTGCTTAACATCACATTTACTTTCTGTCTTAATTACATTTTTTCCCTTTGTAGCATCTTTATTCATTATTTACAGCTTTCAAAAATAATTATGCAATAATCCCTTCCCTGCACAGTAGCTGTTTACCTTCCTGTATCGGGTTTTCAGCTCTTTATTCGTGTGTGTCTGTACTTAACGACATTGCTGTCACCAGAGTTTGGATATTATGAGCAAAAAGTGCCGTGCTGCTTTTGAGCAATTCCTAAGCAAGGAACAGAATTCCCTTTGGGGCATTGTTCACATTGCCCAGGACTTGTTTAGAAAGCTCATGTTACATACTTTTGCCCTCACACATAAACAATTTTGTATTTTACTTTTTAGTTTAGCATAATTTCATGCACGTCTTCCCATGTAGCTACATTATCTTCCAATTTATCATTTTAATGACTACTTAATATTCCATCCAGTTAACGTGCCATAATTTACTTAACTGTTCCCTATTGTTGGGTCCTTAATGAAAATTTGAATTCACCATGTAATACAGGAGGAGGCTTGTTTTAATGATTGCCATTATAACATCCCCTGTCTTAACTGCATGCCATTACAAACCCAGCTTTGGTGAGGCACAGATGCTTCCAGAACCGTAAATCCTGCATGAGAGGTGTAGCACAAGTCCCTCTGATTTAATAGCTAATCTGTTCGCAGCACATGCTTGCCTTTCCTTTCCTCTTCTGAATATTATGTAATGCCGAAGTGCATGCGTCTAGCATTTTCCTCCAGGTTCTTTGTCACTGGTGACAGGGACTTTTGTAAATTAACTAGAATTTAGGGGTAAAAAGTGATATCTTGGGCTGAGGTTAGAGCTCAGTTGGTAGAGTGCTTGGCTCACATACACAAGGCCCTGGGTTCAATCCCCAGCACACAAAAAAAGGTAGTGTCTGCCCATCCATCAGTTCTCCATCTACATGCACAGAGTACCTGGACCTGGAGCCAGGCTCTGGGAGGGATCCAGCAAAGGCTTCTAACAGAAGTGCACCTTCACTGCTGTATGGTGCCCTTGGATTGAATGGCAATGCACATGAGAAGTGCTTTGTAAATGATAGTGTTCCAAATGTTTGCTGTTTCTGCCTGTGGAGAGTAAAGAGGAAGGTGGTTTTCCCAGCTCAGCCCCTTACATCTGCACCCCCAGCCCGAGGGTCCTCAGCCTTGAATCCTCCAGCAGGAGGCTAGACTTCACCTCTCAGAACAGGAGGAGAATACTGCAGAGGACAAGGAGCCCTCCAAAGTATTAAGTAGAAGATCAAGTAGTTTGGTAGATGAGTGATTTACAAAGTTGTCTACGGTACTTTACAGTTGATCCTCACTTTAAAGTGACATAGTACTACCATTTTATAGCTCTTCCTTTCTCTTTCTCCCTCTGTAAAAAATTAAAATAAAATAAAAAACGGGGTAGGGGTGGACATCATGCTCAAAACTAATAAATGATCCCTGTTTATTTGTAGGACACAATAAAAACCATATTTTAGCCAGGCATGATGATACACTCCTGTAATCCCAGTGGCTCAGGAGGCTAAGACAAGAGAATCACAAGTTCAAAGCCAGCTTCAGCAATGGCAAGGCGCTAAGCAACTTGGTGAGACCCTGTCTCTAAATACAATATAAAATAGGGCTTAGGATATGGCTCAGTGGTCGAGGACCCCTGAGTTTAATCCCCAGTACCCACCCACCCCCCAAAAAAAACATGTTTTAGCCAGGCACAGTGGTGTAATCCAAGCAACTCGGAAGGCTGAGGCAGGAGGATTGCAGATTCATGGCTAGCCTTAGCAACCTAGTGAGGCCCTGGACAATTTAGTGAGACCTTGTCTCAAAGTAAAAAATAAAAAGGGATGGAGATGCATGGTTAGTTCAGTGTTTAACCACCCCTGGATTCAATTTCCAGCACACACACAAAAAAACATGCTTTGCAAAGTGTGGAACATCTTCTCAGAGAGACATGATTTTAAGTGGCCTGAGAAACAGCAGATTTTTCCTGTTTGTTTTCTCCTTTTTTAGAGAGAAGAAATGATTGTTTTCCACAGAGCATCTTCCTACCAGCCCTCTGACACTTGCAAATCCCCCTTTTCAGCAGAGAGAAAGCAAGCCCCAGGCCCTCGCAGCAGACAGCGCTACCCAGTAGCTGGTTCTGTTCTCATTCATTCTTTGTATGTTTAGCATCTATTTTTGGCAAAGGATAATGGCTTATGTGATAAAGAGTCTTCTGAAGTGAATTTATTTACTTAACAACATACATAAATAAAAGTGGTAAATAATAACCCACATGGTCCTCGAGCAGCAAAAGTTGGTATGTGACTGTTTGAGAAATACCAGGGTAAAGTTCATGAACGCAAACACCACACGGCATCATTGGCTCCTGTTTCATCAGGGCATATGTGTGTGTGTGGGGGGGAAGGTTTTTTTATTGTCCCTTTGAGGTGGCCTTGGACCAGAAAGCCCAGCCTGAAAGCAGCTGGCTATCATCATCCCTATTTCATGGGCTTCTCTTAGAGGCCTGTTACCCCTGGTTCTTCTGTTGTATCTTTAGGCCATGGAGCTCTGGTTTGGAGACTGCTTCAGAGTCCTTTAAAGAGCTCACTCTAGGACCCTCACCCCGTCTCCCCCCTTGTACCTGGGACAGCAGAGCAGACAGTGAAGAGCCGTATGATGAAACATTGCTCAACCTGTCACAGGACAAATGCCGAATGATTTCACTTGATGGCTGTTCCTGGAGTAGTCAGAGCCATGGAGACCTGGGGGTTGACAGGGAATGGGGAGAGCGGAGATGGGTGGTCGTGGTTTAACGGGCACAGAGTTTCAGCTTGGGAAGATGAGAAAGTTCTAGAGACAGATGATGGAATGGCTGTCCAACAGTGTGGACATACTTAATGATGCTGAGCTGCATACTTAACGACTAAAATGGTCACTTGTCTCATCCATCTCACTGGATAAGAAGCTAAGGTAGGCAGTGAGCATGCTCTCCATCCCGTTGCCTTGGCCACCCTGGTCCTGCCACAGGGAAGGCCTCCCTCTCCTGTTTCCACCTGTCAGAGCAATCAGTTCAAATGCCATCTCTCCTTTGCCCTGCCATCCCCCTCTCAGGTCCCACACTGCGATCCCTTTGCCCCCGAGTATCATGGTGATTTAGGCACGTGTTGTCCCCTGGAGATTTGGGTTTCTCAGGAACAGCCTTGGCAGTGAACCCTCCCCAGGTCCCCAGCATGGACCCTGCATACAGTGGGTATTCAAGATCAAGAAAGTCAGGTTCCCTGTTTGACCGGGGGTCCCTGGAGTGCATATCCTAGCATCCGTCCTTCCAGCTGCTCCTGCCTCTCCTGGTATAAGTACCCAGCTGATATGCATGGCCCCCATCTGGGCTCTCAATAGATGGGCAGTCAGCCCTCAGCCCACCCTCTCCTGAAGATCACAAGCTCCTGTTTCTCATTCGGAAGTAAAACCAGGCATCTCTGAAATTTCCAGGCGTGTTCAGCCTGGGTGGAGGTGTGCAGGCTCTGGGGGGAGACCAGAACTGTAAGTAAGGGTGTCATAGGCAGAAGATGGTGGCCCTGGGTCATCTCAGGGAAGTAGTTTGCTTGTTGGTTCTTTTACCTGAATCTGTGAGCTACGCGGGAACTTGAGGATCATTTAACCCAAATCTTCTCATTGTATAGTGTGACCTGAAGGTCTGCTCCGGTGGGGAGTGTCCCCACGTGGCTGTCGAGCAAGAGGGCTGGGCAGTGTCAGAATACACCTGCACCTGGTGTCCAGGGCTGTCCTGAGGTCCACCCAAGAGCCTGTGATCTTTGTGAGCAACTCCCCCACCCACCCCCAGAGAGAGCAGAGATGCTGCCTGCCCTGCGCCTAGGCTGCAGGAAACAGAAAGGGGCTGTTCCTGTGCTGTCCTCACCTCCCTGGCGAGCCGCTCTGGACCCAGGAGTGTTCCCTGGCAGGGATCCCAAATTCCCCGCTGTGCACCCATTACACCTCTGCTTCCTTCCTTTTTGTCTGCAGAATTCCAGAGGCAGGAAAGCGTCCGGTCCCAGCACAAAGGCATCCAGTTATATGACACCCCTTATGAACCCGAAGGCCAAAGTGTGGACTCAGACTCAGAGAGCACGGTTAGCCCCCGACTGCGCGAGAGCAAGCTGCCCCAGGATGATGACAGGCCTGCCGACGAGTACGACCAGCCATGGGAATGGAACCGGGTCACCATCCCAGCCTTGGCAGGTAAGCAGCTGGGGTCTGCTCAGGAGGTAGCTGCTGAGCCCCAAAGGTGAAGGGATGCACAGGGTCCCAGCCTGCCACAGAAAAATGTGGGCACATTGTCTGACAATCCAGTTGGGCTATCATTTTTCCTAGTACCAAGTGTCCTTCAAAGATGATGTAGGTCCCATGGAGAAGGTCAGGGTCTGGTGCCCAGGATCTAGATTCCAGTCTCTCCATCTTAAGAGACAGTCCTGATGCTCCTGTGGTCTGATCCTGTCTTGGGACTGGTGGTAGAGCTCAGTATTTGCAGAATAGCTTCTCCCGGGGCTGATGGAGCCCAGTTCTCCCATTCAGTCACTCCTGGCTGACAGACCTGCATGGCTTACGGGGCTGCTGCATCTCCACCCCAGCATGAGCCTGCTCAGAACATGGGCAACCACATATCCCAGGCTCAGGGCTGAGCCAGTCCCCTCTACTCTGGCCAAAAGCCCCTTGAGCCACTCAGGTGCCTCCTCCAAGGCTGGTTTCCCAGAGTCTGAGTATCTGGCCACATGTCACAAGTCATAAACTTTTGATTGACTCACACCCTTTGATTCTGATTCCTGAGAATCTATGCCAAAGTTGAATTCAGAAAAGATATTGTTTATAATCGTGAAAAATTGGAAACAACTGCCATGTCAAGCACCAGGGATTGGCTAAATGGATTTTTATTCACCTATGTGATGGAATATTGTGTGACCACTAATAAGTGGTGTTAACCACCTAGGAAAATGCCTTTGTCTAATATTAAGAAGTGAAAGCCAGATGCCAAGACATTTGTTTGCATCTAAGAATTATGCATGTAAAAAGAGAGACACCCAGTAACTCATTTAATTCTTACCACACCGAAGGTCATGAAGGGAGAGTTTTGTCTAAAATTGACTTTGCCTTAAATCTCCTTATCCGTACACAGCTAGACCCTACTTCCCTTTCTGTCCCCCGGTAATGAGCACAGTGCCTGCCCCGGCCCCCTCAGTTGATGTTCTGCCTGTTGCAGCAGGAGCTACTCTCCTTTCCCAGGACATAGCATGCCTGTGCACAACCCACTTTTACGCCTGAAAAACCCTTCCTAGTCTTATTCTGTCTGGAAGACCCCGTGCCTCCTCTGAGGCCCAGTCCCATAGCACTGTCTCTGCGAGCTCTCCTGGTGCCTGCCATGTGTCCCATGTTGTCCTTGCAGCTTCTCTGGGGCCCGTGGAGTCTCCCAGCCCTGTCACTGATGGAACATTTCCCACATGGTCACAGGTTTAATTTCTGTGGGTGTTGGTCTCACCTGCGAGCTGTGGCTGCAAGAGGACAGCTTGTCTCATATTCTTTCTGTATCCCCAGCACCTAGCTGAGAGCCAAAGTCAAAAGTAGTCCCGTGGCTTATGATTCTTCATTACTCCACATCTCTCCTGTGCCCCATCTCCTCTTGACTCATTAGAATCCAAGAACTGTCCCTTAATGTGGCTGAGAAGGGGCTGTGCTTCTCAGGGGTGGGAGGAGTTTATACCATCCAGGAATTTGCTCTTTGCAAACACCAGTTTGATTAGGGGCTGAAAGGGCTCCGGTAGCTACTCTCCTAGACACCGTGGGCCCCTAGCATGAGATAGCACCAGAGGCAGGTGTGGGGTCTGGGCCTGTCCTGGATGGGCCATCTGCAGGTCACTTGACTGCTACTGTTGAGACTCCAGTCGAATCTGGCATGTTGCCGGTCAAGAGCGTGATCCCAGGAATGTTGGCATCACCTGGGAGCAGAGTAGAAATATGGCGTCTTGGGTACCACCCAGACCTATGGAGTCACAATCTGTTTTGCAAGATTCCAGGTGATGTGTATTATTCATTCAGGGAGAAGCACTTTCCATATAAGACATCAGGTCTCAGGGGGCCAGAACCGCCCATTCATGTCCTGGGGTGGTTTTGGAACTTCTATACATTTGGTTGTTCACAAAGGACGAGAGGCTTTAGATAGAACTCCCAGAATCCACAAGCATCCATTCTGGCCTTGGTTTTACGTCACTGAGTCATTGCTTCAGGTGTCTATCAGGCTGCTAATAGAAGACAGGTGCAGCATCACAACCCGTCTGTCTCATCCAGTCTTTCACCTTGTGTTCCTCTCCGGAGCAGTTGCCAGTTGTGCTTGTCCCAAGCAACCTTAGCTCAGCTCTGGTTCCTGAGGTGTAGAAGGAGGAGGCTGGGTCCCTCGAGGGCTGGAGGATGCTATGAACACTGGCCTTTTGTCGCTGTTTCCCTATCCCCAAGTCAGAGTGGGGTGAGAGGTGGACAGGCCCCTTTCCAGGTACCTGTGTTGCACTGAAGCAGTTTGGTTGGATTGCTGAAATGTCATCACGGCCCCATTTGTTGACCTGGAGTGTGGCTGCTCAGGAATGAAGGGCAGACTCCCCACCTGAGTCAGTGCGGCAGGTGTGTGAGTGTGAGTGTGTGTGAGTGTGAGTGTCCCAGCAGGAACACACCCATGCTTCAGCCACTGGTGTGGAGGGAGGAAGGCAGCCCTTGGCTGGGTCCTGTCCTTATCCCAGTTCTCTCTGCTCTCAGGAGCTCTCTCTGATGGGTCCTGGCAGCCTGGGGTGCAGGGTCCATTGCTAAGGGGCAGCTGTTAGGGTGAAGATTGCTGGGCAAAATCGTTTCCTTCTCTTTTCACATCCCTGTTCCGATTCTGCCTGTCTACCTGGATAAGGAAACCTGGACCCAGTATTGTTTTCAAATTCCCTGAGGATGCAGAGCATGTGGGACCCTTTGGGCCCACCAAGGGGGAGACGGGAGTTTAGGACCCCTGCAAATGACCTGCATGGGTACACTGAGCCTCCTGTCACTGGGGGATACGCAACAGAAGCTGTTGTGGGCCATTGGCCTGCGAGCAGCTGCAGGGATACGTGCACCCCAGTCCATCAGGCCCAGCGTGCTGTGAGAGGGAGGCAGGGGCATCAGAATCTCTGTCCTGTCTGGAAGGCAGAGGTTCTTTCTGCTTCTCAGAACGCTGCCCTGCTCGAAGGGATGCTTGACGTTCCTCCCAGAGGCAGCCCTGCTGGCCAGGTCTCCAGACTAGCACTTGTGGAAGCCAGCTAGGGACTGCGGCCATGGGGGATCATTGCCCCCCAGGGGTGAGCACAGTGCTCCTAGAGCTTGTGTGGTCCCCTCTTCTTGGGAATGAAATTCTTCCCTTCTCTCAGTTCTGTGGCCCACATTTCACTAAGGATTTGGGAGATGGTAGGTGACCTCTACCACAAGCTCCCTAGAGAGCCCTGGGTGCTCCTCACCTGCTCTCTCCCTCAGAACGCTGATGGTGTCCTTGGCCAGCCCCTGATCAACCTGCCACGTGGGGTCCCAGCCCCCGGAACAGGTTCCCCAAGAGCTCAGCCCCACCCTCTTCAGAGAAGTAATGTGGCTTCCATCGAGCGGGTCAGCCCCTTCCACCCACTGATCCAGCTGCCTTCCCCAGCCACCTGGACTCCACTGGTGACCTGCTGTGAACACCCGAACTCCAGCCAGAGTCTTACAGGAACGAATTATGAGACGGATGGGAAGGTCTAGAAATGGCCTCCTGCCCCGTCCCCCTCCTCCAGATGCAGTTCTGAGCCCACACAAAGCCCCTTCCCAGCACAGGGAAGGGGATGAGGAGCCTGTGGTGATGTCACCCTGTTGGGGGTCTCGAAGGTGGTCTGACTGGCCCTGTGCTTTGTGGCACACCTTGCAGGGTGAACAGGGAGCCTGCACAGAAGGCGGCCACACTGGGAGGGACCCTCAGCTGGGGCCAAGCATTGGGGGTGCAGAGGCAGACCAGGGTCGGGCACAGGTTCGCACCTTCACTTCTGATGAGCCAATTCGAGGACAGGGATTGAACTTGTCCTGGGGGCCTCAACTCCCTTGTTGCAGAGTGAAACTGGCATCCCCACTGAAGGGGTCTTGGCCTGCAGGGTGGTGTTCCATCAGGAGCATAATCGCCAGCATCCACCAAGCACCTTCTGTGTGCATCGTCTCCTTTAACCCTCATGACCACCCTCCTGCACCCTCCCTGTAAAGAGAGAGGAACTAAGATCCAAAGCTAAGGTCCACACAGAAGCAATGACTTGCCCCAGGGGCCCACAGTTGGTCAGGGGCAGAGCCAGGGACTCAGCCTGCCAGGTCCAACTCCAGAGCCCTGGTGGCATCTCCCTGAAGCCATCACAGATGTAGCATACAATGATTGGCGCCCATACCGTCCCACAACCACAGGGAGGGTCCCAGACTCTTGTCTCCCTTGCACCAGCTCCTCCCACATCTCTGGTGGGACCCCCTGTATTGAAACAGCACCAGGGGAGGACCATCAGGAGACCAGGTTCTGGGGGCTCCTGTCTGCATAGAAGTGCCCGGCACCATCCCACAAGGTGGCCTCCCACTGCACTTCTTAGCACAGGGAGGGACCTGTACCATAGAGTCCCACTCCCCTTGTCCCTCTGGGGAAACTGAGGCTGAGAGGAAGGGAGCTGCCAGAAACCAGAGCCAGTCAGGCCATCCATGGGGGGTCCATCAGTTTTCTTTTAACCCAGTGAGTCCACCTGACAGCCACGTCTGTTGTAATGTGCAGTCGAGTCTGAGGAGTAAATAATCAGAACTCTTGATCATGGAGCTAGACAGCAGGGGAGCATGTGGGGAGCACCAGAGGCCTTTTTGAGAAACAAAGTTATTTTTATTTGTGAATCACTATCTGAAGATTTGTCTCCCTTGAAGTGACTTTTTCAGACTGTGCTGGGTTCAGCCAGCGACAGATGTGGAAGGCAGACATATGACTCAAACAGAAGTATTTTGCTCAGCATAGTTGTGATGGGTGCTTATCTGTCTTCCCTGTGAGCTCCTTGACAGGCTTCTCTGCTCTAGAAAGTTTAGGACAGTGTGTCCCGCACGTCAGTGCCAAGCGGGGAGGAGGCAGACGATCCCAGGTTCACACACCAGCTCCGCCACTCACCCGCTTCACGGTCTCGGGTCATGCCGTCGTCCCGAGCCTTAGCTTCCCAGTCTGTAAAATGGGGATAGTCACAGCTCTTGTCACACCAAGTCTCTAGGTGATCCAAGGGGAAAGATCTGGAGGAAAAGGCATTGTAATCCCTGAAGAATGGCACCTAAGAATTGTTGCTGGTGTTCAGGGGAAGGCTTGCTATGTTAAATAAAAACAGCAATACAAAACCAGCACTATATAAAGAGGCACTCAGCAGCCACAGAGGCCTCATCAGCAAAGCTCCTCCCCACGTAGCCTGGCACTAGGAAGCACCTGTCACTGTGAGCTCACGGGGTGCTGCTGCTACTGTGGTACACAGCAGCCTCCCTCCTCCCCAGCCTCTTCAAGTGAGGCCAAAAGGGCAGAGAAAGGGAAAGTAAGATCCCAGTATGTCTGTTGCCCACAGTTGTGAGTCATCTCTGAGCCAGCTCAGTTGGCTGATTTAAAATAACCCCGTTAAGGTAATGGGGAAGAGAAGGGAGAATAGGAAGCTAACACTTACTGAACACCAAATACAAAGCTGGCATAGGTTAACCCTAGGAAGTCCCACCAGGTGGGTGTTTGTTCACTGAGGGCAACACCAAGGCTCAGAGAGGGTGAGCGGCTTACCCACAGCACACAACAGCGAACTTGGGTCAGTCTGACCAGAGTGCTTGCCCTCTCCACAGCTGCACAGAGATGAGTGTGGGTTGTTGCTGAGGCAGAAGCACCCGCTTGCTCCAATTTGACCTGGCTTATCACTGTCCCCCAGAAGCGTGAATGCTCTGAAGTTGGTAAGGCTGATGTTGTGTGCAGTGGGCACTGCTCCAGACTGGCTGTTCCCACCAAGCCCGGTGACTCACCCTCTGGTGCTCGGAATAAACAGGCCCGGCCTCTGCAGAGGACTCACTGGGGAATCAGACCTGGCCATGCTACCTGTCGTACCAGCCATAGGCCTTCTCCCCCTCACAACTGGCTCTCTCAGTTCCCAGGACATTTCCTGTCCCCCCCGCACAACTTCCCAGAATGCCTTGGGCCTGTGGGGAAATTAGCGATTGTGTTTGTACCCAGAGCTTTTTGCTGTGTAATGAGTAACAGTCGTAATTAATGTTTAACACGTGTGAACAGCGGGTCGGCCCAGAAAGGGGGGTTTCAATGAGAGAATGGGGATCACTCACTTCCTTTGGCTAATGTGTTACTGAGGGACAGGTTTTTCCAGTTGGCTTTTCTATTTGACGGATGAATAAATTCACTTAGTAACTTAAATTAAAAAAAAAAAGAAAGAAAACATCAAGTATTTAATAGCTTTGGTTCATTTGCTAATTATATTAATAGAAATGTTCCTTCAAGTGCCTTCTTCTCCTGTGTGGAAAGAATCCAAAGATACACTATCGCTGCCCCTCTCTTTGGTGGGTCAGAGTTCTCATGCGAATGGAGCCTCTGAAGCTCCGTAGGATCAAAGGCCCCCGCGCCTGCCCTGTTCACACCTGGGTCCCCATCCAGCTCTGAGCCTGGCACATGATGAGCTGAGCTATTTGCTAAATGATTGAATAACTCAGATCCCAGGAAAACCAACCCCAAGTTCCCCAGTGCTGGGATCCACAGGTGACCTGACTGTCTCTCACAGATGCTTTTTTCCTTTCCTTTTCTTCCTCTGCAGTGCTGGGATCAAACCCAGGGCCTGGTGCGTGCTCGGCAAGTGCTCTACCACTGAGCTGCACCCCCACTTCCTACTGCCTTTTCCTGGTATTCTTTCATGCCCTGTACCTGTCTCCTCTCCAGATGGGGCTGGGAGACCTGCAGGGGTGGGCACTTGTGCGTGGTTATTGGCTGCCTCGGTTGCTGCTTCTGTTCCAAACTCCCAGGATAAAACTGAAACCATGTCCCTGCCCATGGGAGGGCTGACCACATGTCCAGTGGGTAGCAGCCAGCTCGGTGGGAGCCGTGTGTGGCCCGCACTGCATGTCCCCTCCTGTCTGTCCTGGCCCTCCCTCCCTCCATTACGCACCCCTGACTGGAGCTCCAGGTGCCTTGGCAGGCAGACTTGTTTTCTCAGAGGCCCAGACTGCCCTGGCCAGCTCCTCAGGCTTGTGGATGGAGAAAAAGTCACTTTCTCAGGCTCTGGAATTCTCAGCACATTTCTGTGGGTGTCTGCGGGTGAAAGTGTCACAGATGCACTGCAACAGACGTGAGCAGGTTCCAGGTGTGTCTTGATAGGTGAGCCCAGCCCAGAACTTCGGAAGGAACTCAGGTGCTGGGGCCAGGAGTCTGGATTTCAAGCTTTCTGCTGCCACCTGCTAGCAGGGCCACCTGAGGCAGGTTGCCTGTGACATGGAGTTGGCATGAGGTTCTGAGGGCGCAGTGAGGGCTCCCTAGGTGCTGACTGTTGGTGTCTCTGTTGTCACTTAACCGTGGAGGGTTTTGAGAATGTATAGCTCTGTAAGCAGGTCTGCGCTGACCTTGCTAAGACCTGGGGATTCAGGAGACGGGGTTCAAGTCCAGGTTCAGGTCTGGCTGTTGTCCGTTCCTTTTTCAGCCCTCTGTTTCTCATCTGTGGAATGCGTAGTGGTGGTGACGATGGCTGGCTTTGGCAGCTGTAGAGGCCCTTGGGTTTGGGTTAGTTTATCATTTTCATCCAACTTTATCCTTCGGTCTCCTGGAGCCAGGCACCCAGCACCAGTGTCCCCAGTTTCCTTTGGGGATAGGTCACAAATCAGAGGACAAAGTCATGCTCATTCTGCCTGGTCTGCCTCCCCCATCCCCGCATGGGTGGTCCTGTGTGGATGGCATCCTGGAGCCCAGGAGCACCTCTGCCTCTGCCCTCCCACCTGGGTGGCAGCACAGTACCCTGGGGTCTCTCCTTGGCCACTCTAGACACCCAAACCAAGGCTTTGCTGAGCCGCCCATTGTTTCAGGCTGCAGGGTGAGCCAGGCCCACTTTGAGCTGGAGGGGAGGGGAACCTGTGCGGGCCTCAGTTTCTCCTGGGGGAATTCTAATACATGTCTCAGTGGGATGGCGAGGGTCAGCAATGTAGTGCATGTTTTTGAAAAGTTGAAATAGCAGAGGACTATCGCCATGGACATGGAATTTTAGGTCTATAAGTGTTGTGTATTCTTGGGAACATTTGAGATATTTTTATACACTCTGGGGGTCGTGTAGCCCACCCCACCTCCAGGCCTGTGCAGTCGCCTCTCCTGAGTCCTACCTGGCTGTTGACAATGTGCAGGAGTCTGCTCCAGGGACTGGTGGGAGGGCTGCTTCGGGCTCCTTGACTCGGTGTCTTTGCCCTTGTTTGTTCAGAGTGACAAGACACCCTTGAACAAACAGCAGGCCGGAACAGTCTCCAGGCCCCTCCTGCCAGCCCCATGGTTTATAAACATGGCTCCTCCTGGAGAGGCTGGAGGCGCCTCTTTGACAGTGGGGTGCTCCTTGAAGCTCCTTTGTGCACACAGTCTGGTTCTTAATCCTCCTAAGCCTCTGCTTAAAGGAGCCTCTGTCCTGTGCCGGAAAACTGGGAGGGTCACTGGCTGCAGGCCAGTCAGAAGGAAGCAGGGGAACATCTAAACCTGGAGAGCCGTGCTGGCCTTACCTGGCCAACTTGGTGAGGGGAGGCGACCCAGGGAGCAGAGGGCTCCTGGCTGGGGCTGGAGGCGGGGCCCAGTGCCTGCATGGCAGGCTGCCCCATTAGCCTGGGCTCCTTGATGATGCACCAGGCCTGACGGGCAGTAGTGATAACAGCAACCTCATAGGTTCACCATGAAGATTAGAGGAAAATGTGCTCTTCAGCTCTTCCATGGTACCTACCTGTCCGTGCACAAGAAATGCCAGATGAGGATTAAACCATTTGATTAAACCATTTTTCTTTTTTTTTTTTTTAATGTTTATTTTATTTATTTATTTTTAATTGTAGGTGAACACAATATCTTTACTTCATTTTTATGTGGTGCTGAGGATCGAACCCAGGACCTCACTTGTGCTAGGCAAGCACTCTACCACTGAGCCACAACCCCAGCCCTAAACCATTTTTCAAAATGGTTTTAAAATAATTTGAGAAGGGTGTCTAGCTCCTGAGTTTCCTTTCTTGACTGATGAATGGAGGTGTCAGGGTCCTGCCGAGCTAGGTGGAGATTTATTGCACAGCTGTGAGCACCTGCTATACATCAGGCCCTGTTCTGGGCATTGGAGACTCAGCGGTGAACACAACGGTCCATCCTCTTGGAGCTTCAACTTGGTCAGGAATCCCAGCAATGTCGAGGAAAGGGAAGGCAGTTTCTGATACAAGGTACTTTCTCCTAAAAGAGTACATGAAAGGAACCGTTGTGAGCAGGCATGTAACCATGGGTCAGGGCCTGCCACTTCCCAGGGGCCTGCCTGGACCTTGGTACATCATCAGATGCCAACCAGTCCCACAGTCCTTCATGGTTAGATGTTGTCAGCCCTTTTTTGCAGACGAGACAGCCAAAGCTCAGAGAGGTTTAGAAATGTGCCCAAAGTCATGCAGTAAGGAAGGGCAAAGGATTCAGACCCAGGACTTCCTGGTTCCTAAGTCCACATCCTTCCCTTGGTGGCACTGTTGTCCTGTATCCCTGGCCTTGTTTCAGGCCCAGGACCATTTATCGCCATCAGCTGAATGTCCAGGAGAGACCGAGGCACAAAAATCTCATCTCTGCCAAGTGTCCATCCAGTTCTAAGAGCCATGACTGGGACAGTGGTGCGTGGGGACTTCAGGGCTCAGAGAAGCAAAAGGGAATTCTCCCCGAGGAAGGACTCCAAAGGTCAGACACTGACAAAGCAAAGGCCAAAAGGCAGATGATGGATTTGGGAGCCAGCCATCCTGGGTGACCAGAGCCTCAGGATGGGATGGAGCCCGGAGGGATTTCATAGGGAAAGATGCTTGTGGAAGGTCACCAAGCACCTTGACCTCCGTAGTGGGGATTTTGGCTTTTATCCCAGGGCCCGGGGAGGCCAGTGAAGGTTTGTAAGCCCAGGAGATTGCTAAGCCCTGTGCCTTAGAAATTCATTGACTTTTGGAAAGTTGCTGACTCTGGCCTCTTCTGAACAGTGGACGAGAAAGAGATGGACCCAAAGGAACACATTTATTCCATCTTAGCAAGCATTTCCTAAGCACCCCCTGCATGCCAGGCTCTGCAGTTTAGGGGCAAAGAGAAAATCAGGACCAGGCTCCACCTCACAAAACACCCAGGCAGATGGCAAGAGTGGTGTGGGTGCCTCTGGAGCCACAGAACCCATTCCAGGGGAAGCTTTATGGAGGAGTGGCACTTGTGCCAGGACTTGGAGGCCTCTAGACAGAGCAGGAAGCTGGCATTTCAGCCCTGGAGACCAGGGGAGGGCAGCCTCACTGTCAGGAAGACCGAAGGTGGACGAGCTCCACCCTGCACACCTACAGTCCTGGTCTCAGCCTCACCCTGACACTGGGCTTTGAGACCCTATCGGTCCCTCACCCATTACCCCCATGGCAGGGTTGGTAGGAAAGTTAATGCCAGTGCCTCCGTCTTCCGTCTCTGGCAGCGGCTAAACCCCAGGACTGATTGATACAAGGTCATTATAATATGAGTCAGAAGCGGACCACCAGCTTCTCGCCCTCCAGAGGAAGGACCAGGAAAGCCTCCCAGAAGGTAGGGGGCACCTGAGCTGGGTCTTAAAGGACGAGCTCTGTCACCTGGCCGGGACTTTTTGGAAGACATTTGGGGTAAGACACCTGGCTGGGCCCTGGAAGACATTGACCAGGCCACCTATCCATTACCAGGGATCTGTCTGGTCCCCATCATGAGAACCAAAGTCAGAGCGGCTCCTGGCACTTCATCCTACCCACTCCCTACCCACTCCGAGTCTGACTCCCTCCTGTAGATTCTAGCTTCCATTTTTAGTTGCCTATAGGCAGAATTCATTAGGTTCTGTCATTGCTAACAACTCAGGAGTAGCATATTTTTTTCCTCTAAATGCAGGTATTCTTTTGAGGGATTGGGTCTTTATCTTTTGCAGAAAAATCACTAAATTAAAAGAATTGCCATTTTAAATTGCAGATTAAAGAGAAACTTAATTAGAAGGGACGAAAGCAGTTGTGTTTGGAGCTTTTGTTCTTAAAATTTTTTTTTCTTTGCCTGCCGAATCACTGCACTTGGAGTTTGTATATTTGTATTTTAGGTGAAATGATTTGCCTAATTAAGCCTGTCATTCATCACCACCTGTTCTCTCTAAAATATATGGCTGTATTATTAAGCTTGCCAACGGATGCATAAATTAAGTCAATGGGGAATTACAGTGTTGACTAGACTGTTCTTAGGTTTTATCCAATTTATCTGGTAAGAAACCCGATATTTTTTTCCCAGTAAAGCAAAACAGCAGCTCATTAGGTGTCTTCACGTAGCATTTATTGCTCTCTGGCTACCCTGCAGGTACTGTGGTAGGCATGGGGGCAGGGTACAGGCAGGACGGGCTCGCTGGGACCTGAGGGTGCCATGGGCAGGGATCAAGGTGAATCTTGGGTGGGATGATCAGAGAGTGCTTCCTAGAAGAGGTTCGAGCTCTTTAGAAAGGATCTTCTCTGCGCCTGGGTGTGGTGGCGCACATTGGTAATCTCAGTGGCTCCAGAGGCTGAGTAGGATTATGAGTTCAAACCCAGCCTCAGCAACCCAGCAGGGCCCTAAGCAACTCAGTGAGACCCTGTCTCTAAATTTAAAAAAAAAAAAAAAAAAAAAAAAAAGGCTGGGGATGTGGCCCATTGATTAAGGGCCCCTGGGTTCAATTCCCAGTACCGCCCCCCCCCCCCAAAAAAAAGGACCTGGCTCTCACCTGACTATCTGGTCTCATGTTCACCCCCATCCAGAGTCACCCACTAAGGTGCTCAGGTCAGAACCTGCTTCACTTTTTCCTCCCTCCACCCAAGAACATGCACCCCATCTGACCAGTTGCTATGGGGGCTTCACTGGAGCCCCCAGGGAGATCAGGCTTCTGGGAGGCCAGGGAGGGACAGGCACCCATGGTGACGGCTTTAGCCCACCACCACCAGCAGAAGAGGCCCCTTTGGTGACCTACCCTGGGCACAGCCAGGCTGGTCCTCCCAGTCCTCAGGCCAAAGTCTGTGGCCACCTGCCCCTCTCTCCCACACCTCACTTTTTTTTTTTTTTTTTTTTTTTTTTTTTTTTGATACTAGGGATTGAACCCCGGGGCACTTAACCACTGAGCCACATCCCCAGCACTTTTTAAAAATATTTTACTTATGGGCTGGGGATGTGGCTCAAGCGGTAGTGCGCTCGACTGGCATGCGTGCGGCCTGGGTTCGATCCTCAGCACCACATACAGACAAAGATGTTGTGTCTGCCGAAAACTAAAAATAAATATTAAAAATTCTCTCTCTCTTTAAAAAAAAAATGGCCAATGGGAGATGGATTTGAGCATGCCTCCTGTCTCCTTATCAGTTAACCTCCAATAAAATGTTTTTAAAAAAAAAAAAATATTTTACTTGGAGTCAGGGCCTCACTAAGTTGCTGAGGCTGGCTTTGAACTTGCAGTCCTCCTACCTCAGCCTCCCAAGCTGCTGGGATTCTAGGCGTGCACCACCATGCTTTACTGTGAGTACGGAATGAGTCCTGTGTTCCCCTTTACCCCCTTTCCCACCGTTTCATTAGTAAGCCTTTTTAAATTAGTAAGCTTTTTTTTAGAAACTGAGTAGAAAAGTACGGACAGCCCCGCCTCCCCTGCCCTCCATCTTTCTCAGCACAGCCATCCTGTTACCAAGAGTCGGGTTAGAACCTTCAGAGCAGCTCTCGGAGCACAGCCAGAGTCCCTCCCCAGACCACCGACCCGCCAGTCCCCCTGGACCGTTTTGCTTCTGGGACACTCCAAGCCCAGCCACCTGGGGGCCCTGGAACTTGCGCTTCCCTGTGCGGGGATTGTCCTTCTCACAAATGTCCCCCCCTTTCTTCGGGTGTTCACTTAGACATCTCTTTCAAGAGGCCTTCCCCGCGATGCTGTCTCTGTAGCACTTGTCACCAGCTGTTGACATGGTCCTTCTTCACCAGGACCCTGAGCTGTCAGGTGGGGGCGGAGGGGGGGTTCCGTTTTGTTCCCCAGCCTTGAACTGTGCCTGTCACCTGGGAATGGGTGTTTCAGAGTGACACAGGTGAACGGATGTACAGCCTGCCAGACCCACTGCTGGGTGGACAGGTTGGCACATGCCCTTCCTGGTCACAAGAATGGCTAAGTCCAGCGTGTCTGGAGCCTTCCCTTGGTAGGACCCTCCCTTCCCAGTTTTCTGTATTGGTTAATTAGAAAGAGGGTCTTAGAGGGACAGAAATGCTTCAGGGCCCCTGACTGCTCCGTGATTGGCGTGGAACAAGTTCTTTCACGTTCCTCGGTCCCAGTAGGCGACACGCTGTGGCAGTGGTGGCTGGGGTCTCCCTACTGCTTCCTGTGAGCAGGAGGGTTGATTGCCCTGTGTCGGAGTCAGATGTGGCTTGCCACCTCCGTTGCTGGTCAGAGGGGAGTTTCTGCCTTTGTGAGGCTTAGTCCAGGTCATGGTGGCCTGCAGCTGGACTCAGCATCAGGAGCCCCATCCTGCAGGCCCATTCCGGGTCCCTGGGTACCTTGTACTAAGCCCTTGCTGTATCTCATCTGTCTTCACCATGGCTCATTGAAGTTCGAAATGGTCTCTCAGAGAAGGTAAGTAACTTAGCCAGGCACACAGCTTAGGAGAGGTTGGTTTGGTAATGAACTTGAAGCCCCCAGCATCGCGTCTGCCCCGAGCAGACGTGATGATGATAAAAGTGTTGATTTTAACGTTGGTCACGCACAGGCTGCCTGCCAGGCACTCTGCTTAGTCCTCTCCTTGCCGCACCCAATCTGCCCCCTCCCATGGAGTGTGTGCCCTTCATTCGCCCTGTTTTTCAGAGAAGGAAACTGAGGCCCAGAGAGAGAACTTGCAAGGTGGACCCTGGTCTCTGGGAGCCCTTCTGGCAGCTCAAGTTCCAGCTTATTATTGTCTGCACTCTGTGGGGTATTTGCAGGGTCCTGCCCTCAACGCCTGTGGGGGTGCACCACACTCCCCAGGCCCAGGGCAGAGGGGAGGCACATGGGGCCTGTCCCCTGTGTGGCTCTGCTCTGGCCATGCAGGGGGGTCTGAATGAGGGGGAGTAAACTCAGGAGATGCAGTCTGACCCCCAAGGGCCTCAGAGAGGTCTGTACTGGGGAAAGGGGGCAGGTGTGACCGCTGTGGCCCTAGGAGGGCTGGGAAGAGGGGAGGGAGGAGGGAGAGATTTCCCACACGGTGAGAAACAGCTCTTCTCCTGAGAGCCATTCAGAGGAGGGAGGCCAGGAGTGCCACACCCACCCCTGGTGGAGGTCAAAGATTTCTATAGGGATAAGGCTGAGCCCTCAGACTCCTAATCCAGCTTTGATGGCACCTGCGCGTCCTGTCTTGGGAAGCCCATTTTTTGTTATAACAAAGTACTTTGGGTCATTAATCAAGGAAAGAGTTGGTGGCTCTGGAGACTGGGGAGTCCAAGGCTATGATGCTGGAGAGAGCCTCAAGTCCCGTCAGCTGGTGGCAGAAGGCAGAAGCCCTAAAGGGCACCTGCAGAAGAGGACACCCTTCACAGCAACCTGCTCGAGTTGACGGACCCCTTCCTGGGGGGCCGCTATTCCCTTTGGGACGCTCTGCCCCCCTGACTTGAGCAGCTCCCCCTGGGTCCCACCTCTCAGGCTGCTGTGTTAGAGGAATTCAGGTTCCAACTCATGAATTTGGGAGGGAGGGCACACTCAGACCATAGCCAAAGCCAAAATTTAGGGGGGCTATTTTTTTCATGGTTCAAAACGCTTCCTCCTGCAGATTGTGAAGTGCCAGCCAGAACCGTGGGCTGGGATCGGTAACCGTTTCTCTCTCCCTCTCTCAGCCCAGTTCAACGGCGGTGAGAAACGGCAGTCATCCCCGTCACCCTCGCGCGACCGGCGGCGCCAGCTCCGTGCTCCCGGAGGGGGCTTCAAGCCCATCAAGCATGGGAGCCCCGAGTTCTGTGGGATCCTGGGAGAAAGGGTGGACCCTGCCGTCCCCCTGGAGAAGCAAATGTAAGTTCTGCAGGGAGAGTCCACCTCACCCTGGTGGCCTCCTCTAGTCTCCTCCCTCCTCATTTCTCTGTCACGGCTTCCATGTGACAACTGAGACCGAGGCCTTTCACGGAGCCCCTTCTCCCAGCTCCTGTGACTCCTGGCCCCACCTGTCCCCCCACCCCCATTGCCACCCTCCCCCGCTGTGTCTAGTAGGAGGCACTGCACAGTCGCCCGCACCATGCACTCCTTACGTCTCTGGTCACCTAGATTCTAATTTCACCACGCAGCAGGCAGGTGCGTAAAGCTCAGCGCGAGCCACCCCTGTCCCCTCCGTCAGTGAGACCAAGCGATTTCTTGGTCTCCATCTGCTTGATACTGGTAAGTCCTCCACTCTCTGGGGTTTTCTCCAGAGATTTCCCATCTCCAGTCAGTGGCCATATTCCTCCCTGCTGCCCCCCAGGTCTCCTGCCCCTCCTCCCCACACCCAGCACTGGGCTGGCCCAGGCCATTTAGTGCCCCTCTGTGCCCCTCTCTCTCTCTCTCTCTCTTTTAATTTTTATGTATTCTTTTTTATTGTACATAACAATTGACTGTATTTTGACATACATGCATGGAGTATCACTTCCCATTTTTGTGGATGTACACAGTGTGGAGTTTCACTGGTCTTGTATTCATATATGAACACAGGAAAGTTACGTCCAGTTCATTCTACTGTCTTTCCTATTCCCATCCCCCTCTCTTCCCTTCATTCCCCATTGTCTAACAGAGTGAACTCCTATTCTTCACCTACCCACCCACCCACCCCTACTGTATTAGCATCTGCCTATCTTAGAGAACATTGGCCTTTTTTTTTTTTTTTTTTTTGGACTGGCTTACTTCACATAGCATGACAGTCTCCAGTTCCATCCATTTACCAGCAAATGTCATAATTTCATTCTTCTTTATGGCCAAGTAATATTCCATTGTGTATACATACCACATTTTCTTTATCCATTCATCTGTTGAAGGCACCTAGGTTGGTTCCATAGCTTGGTCATTGTGAATTGAGCTGCTGTAAACATCGATGTGGCCACATCAGTGTAGTATGCTGATTTTAAGTTCTTTGGGTATATATTGACTCCTCTTGATCTCGATTGTCATCACCTTACTCTGCAGGGTCCTCACCATGTGCAGGAGGACCCTGTGCTGCCCTGAAACTGCCATTGCCCCCCCCCCCTTTACCTCCAGGATAAGGCCCCATCTCCCTGGCCTGCCATCGGCTCTGTGAAATGCCCCCAGACTGCTCTTTCATTCTGTCCCACGCCACATCCCTATACTCAAGAAGTCTTTTCAGAAACTTGATAAAATAGGTGTGGGGCCCTGGGTTGGCACCTCGGGTGTGTCATCCCCTTAACAAGCAGATGAAGGGGCCTATATGTGCTCTCCACTGTATGGAGGGGAGAGCACAGCTTGGCTCAAAGGCCAGGAGATTAGCTGACGCCAGCAGGGTCCCTCGCGGGACTTTCATGTGGGTTTTGAGTCCCCTCTCAGCCTTGGCCCAGGGACTTCTTCTGGTCTTGCACAGCCAGGGGCGCGTCCCCTCTCGGGAAGCTCTCACTTGGAGAGCAGGATGCAGGGTTTTCCGAATGATGTCATGTGCTGCCTTTTTCAGCCTGCGCTGTTGTCCCAGGAGGCTGCAGCTTCATTCATGATGGCCGTTCCTGCCCAGAGCAGCTCACGGGAGGCCCGCGGCCTTGCAACTACGCACCAGGGTTGGCCTATTTCTGATCAAACTGTGCGCTTCTTAATCAACAGAGTGCAGGATCCAGGGATACCTGGGAGCTATTCTCCGTGCATCCCAGTGGGCAGTGGCCAGGTCCGTGGGGCCCAGCCCATCCTCTCTCTCATTCCCAGGCTGAGCCTTAGTCCCAAGTTCTCCTCCTTTCCCATTCCCACCCAACAAGGCCTCCCACCAAGTCCAGAGCCATGGCTGGCCTCCCCAGCCCTGAGTCATCCTCCGAGAGGTGCTTAGATAAGCCCACTCCCAGTAGAGCTGAGCGGGAGGAGGTCACGCTGCACCCGCCCCATCCTGCAGACTGATGAGGCTTCAGAGCTGGGGGCTCCTCGGGGGCCAGTCCCTCCTGCCCCCTGCCCTGCCCCCACCTCATCACGCCAGCACGTAAACCTGTTCCATTCGGGGACTTTGACCCACATCCTGTCACAGTTGCTCTTGGAGAGTGGCTCTGTGAAGGCAGGAGTTTGTCCAGGTCACTGTTCCTCCCGGTGGCTCAGGGCAGTGCCTGGCATGTAATGGGTGCTCAGGAAATGACAGTTGACTGAATGAACAGAGTCCCCAGAGAATTTTGGTACTTCTCCCCAGTCTGCCACCTCCCCTCCTGGGTCACCCACCAAGCTCCTCTTTCCTGCCCGAGGCCCCAGGCAGGCTCCCTGCGCTGCCCCCGCCCCTGCAGTCCGCACAGCCACCAGCTCCCTCCTGCATCTCATGCTCCTGGCGTTTCTCCCGTCTCCCTGGCCACTGCTTCTTCCTGCTCCGTGGCTCCTCACCTCTGACCTGAAGGCTGGACTCTCCTGGGCTCAGTTCCTGCTGCCTTCTCCAAGGGGAGTCTCCCCCAGCCTCCACTCTCCCAGAACTCCCCGCCCCTACCTCCAGCCGCCTGCATGGCCTTTCAGATGCACTGTGTTCAGAACGGGGCTCCTGACCACGAAACCCACTGCCCTCCCAGCGTCCATGTCTCCGCCAGCAGCACCACGTCCACCTAGTTGCCACTCAAGCCACAAACCTGGAGTCATCTGGACTCCTTGCCGCACAGCATCTGCCCCATTACCAATTTCATCGAATTCTTGCTCCAAAATGCTGCCAGAATCCGTCTGTTCCTCCCACCTTCAGTCACCTCTCATGAAGCACTGCACTCGCCTCCTGGCTTGATTCCTGCTCCCCCTGTGGCCCCTCCTCAAGGCAGCCTGGTTGATCTTTTATTTGTAAGACCCTCCAGAGCAAATAACACCACTTCCTAACACCTTCTCCTTTTCAATATGCTCAACAGACTTCTTCCCTCTGCCCTCAAAACCTCAGCTGCTTCCCATTCCACTCTCATTCTGTACCTCTCTCTGCACTCAACAGTGCTTGGAACATTCTTGCCACCTTTCTGCTCTCTGGACACCCCAAGCACATTCTTACCTCAGGACCTTTGCACTTACTGTTTCCTTTACAGAGATGATGTTTCCTTTGGCTCTTCACAGAATTGATTCCTTTCTGTGATACAGGTTCACAAGCCAAATGTCATCTCCTGGGGCCTTTCCTGACTGTTCGTTGCAAACTGGGCACCTACCCCGACACCAGTCACTGCCTCACTGGACCCCTAGTATGCCTACAGAGCACTTGCACTATGGAGTGGTGTCCTGTGTGTCTGTTGACTCTTTCTCTCTGCATCAGCCCCATGAGATCAAGGACAGTGAGTGGCGAGTAAACATTAGATGAGCTGATAGGTGTTGGACGGGATGAAGGGCAATGATGGAACCTCCCTTGACGTCCTGACCTGACGTGCCTACTCCACAGGGTCCAGCACAGCCCTACGGTGGCCTCCTGCCTGGACTCTCTCTTCGGTCCAGGCAGGCCTGCTCAAGCCCAGCAGTTGGCCCCAGCTCCCACAGGACCGCCCAGCCCAGCCTGGTCTACAGCCTCCCGCCAACAGTCCGTGCCCCAGCTGACTCCTGATCCAGTGCCCTTTGCCCTGTGCTCCTTTGATCCTCCACCCTGAAAGGAACTGGCAGCTTATCCTGTTTACCACGGGATTACCCTCAGCAATGATCCAGGCCATCTCTCCCGGCCAGCCGGGCCAGCCCCTGAGCTCTGGGAGGCACAGGCTCCGGGCAGCCCTTCCCTGGAGGCCACTTTAGGCCTTTCCCTGAGGATGGCTCAGCTTCAAATGGCTGGAAGTTGTTTTCCTAATAAAGCGTTTTTGTCAGCTCACTGGGGGTGTGTGACACAGGCACAGTCCCCGGAGGACCGTCTCACCCAATCCGTTGGCTCTGTTTCCGGAGCCAGGCCTGTTTCTCCCCATTACAGCACCTTATCCCCTCCACCGCCTCTGGAGAGGTTCTCACTGGGGCCGCCCCTGCAGCCCCAGCCTCGGCTCCTCCGCGTAGCTGGAGAGAGGAGTCAGCTGGCAGTCTGTGTGCTCCCTGACCCCTGCCCTGGCGGGGTCTCCCCTGCAATGTCTAGTTCCACGCCAGCTCTGGTGAGCAGCAGCTTAGTCACACTCCCACTGGACGAGGACTGAACTCGGGGTCCTCACCCACTGAGCCCCGTCCCCAGCCCTAGTTGATATTGTATTTAGAGGCAGGGTCTCTCTGAGTTGCTTAGTGCCTCACTAAGTTGCTGAGGCTTTCTTTGAACTCACGATCCTCCTGCCTCTGGAGCCACTGGGGTTCCAGGTGTGCGTCCCCTCACACAGCTTGGACGGATTCTCACATCTGGTGCCTGGTCCTTGTTTTTTAAAGTTGGCTATTTATATTTTTCTTTAATGTCTTTTAGCTGTGGATGGACACAGTACCTCTACTTTATTTGTTTACGGGGTGCTGAGGATTGAACCCAGTGCCTCCCGCATTCAAGGCAAGCGCTGTGCCGCCGAGCCCCAGCCCCAGCCCTGGCTATTTATTTTTGAGATCATGGTTTTGTCATGGCCACTGTTGCCACCTGCTGCCTGTTCATGGCAGGAGGTGCCCAGCAGCCAGCAGTGGAAGGCGTCTTCTAGGCACAAAGTCGGCGATGGCAACAGTCACCAGAAGGCAGCACCCCGACAGAAGCTGAAGATGTGCCCTGTGGACTGTGGGCGCAGGGACGTGCAGGGGGGTGTCTTCTGTGCAGCCGGCCAGCCCAGGCTCTTTGTGATGCTCGCAGTCACCTTTGGTTGAAACTCAGCCCTCTCCAGTCTCTGCGCAAGTCCCTCCTGTGGGTCATCCCGATTCCTTTTCACAACCTCAAGGGGCTGCCATGACCCTAACTTGGTGGAGAGTGGAGGCTCAGCCAGGGTCAGCAGCTGGACCCTAACCTGCAGGCAGATCCCCTGCTGCTTCCCACCACACTGGCCCCTAACCGTTTCTGAGACCCATGGTGCAGACTCCTGCTTCACCCCCTTGTATCGGCTGCCCTTCCCTCTGCCAGGAAGGCTCCTCTCCGGCCTCTGTCCTTCAAGGCCTCCTCTCTCTCTCTCCCCCGGAGGTGTGCACTGAAATGCCATTCTCTCCATTAGCCTTCCCCAGCTCCCTTGCCTAAAATAGCAGCCCCCAGCCAAGTGACCCGGCCTCACCTCATCTCCATAGAACCTGTCATCACAGGGCGTCCTGTGTGACTCCAGAGCGTCTGCTGTCTGACCTGTGGCCTGAGCCTCTCAAGGGAGGGGACTCTGGGTTTGGTTCACTTTTCTTTCCCCAGCATCTGCACGAGGCAGGCCCTCAGTAAATTGGCTATAAAATAGAACAGACATACACCTGCCTTGTCACAGCTGGCCGCGGAGGACGCCAAGCCTCCCCAGGAGGTCAGGCCTGGGATCCCTGTCCACGCTGGGCCCTGAACGTGCTCTGTCCTCTCCCCAGATGGTATCACGGAGCCATCAGCAGAGGAGACGCCGAGAACCTTCTGCGACTCTGCAAGGAGTGCAGCTACCTTGTCCGCAACAGCCAGACCAGCAAGCACGACTTCTCCCTCTCCCTGAAGTGAGTACCGTGCGGCCGCTCTGCCTGCAGGAGACCCCTGGGGCCCCCAGGAGACTGGCCCACGTGCATTAATTCAAGCCTTGGTTCTTCAATTTGGTCCTACTGTCCTGGGTCACAGGGGAGTTTCTGTGGTTGCATCATCACCTTCCAGAGAGGAGGGGTCTTCGTAGGGTCTGAGTTTTTCCTGGAGTAGCTTTCGCCTGTGCTGCAAGCCAGGGCCTGTACAAAGATCTCAGCGTCTCCCATCCCTGTCTGGAACCTCTCACTTCAGTCCTCTGGGGAACACATTGTCCTCATTCTGCAGATTAGGAAATGGAGGCTCACAGAGGACATGTGGCTTAGCCCAAGTGGCAGGGCCAGGCCCCAGGAGCAACCTTTTCTCTCTCCTTAGGCGCCAGGTTGTCCTTTGGCGGGTCTGATTTTCATGTGTCTCACAAAGGTTGGAAGGAACACCGGGGGGAGGCGGGGAAAATCCTGCTGGTGTTGATGCCTCTGGCTGCTGTGTGAACTGTCGGATCTTTGTGAGTGGATGCGTGGAGGTGTGTGGTGCTGGGGACCGAACCCAGGAACATTCTTCCATGAACTAGGTCCCCGGCCCTTTTTGTTGTGGTAGTTTATTTGTTGTGTTTAGATTTGATGACATATTATACATCCTTGGAATATAACTTAGGGTCCCATTCTTGTGGTTGTGCATGATGTGGAGTTTCACTGATGGTGGACAGAGGAAAGTTATGTCTGATTCATTCCACTGTCTTTCCTGTTCCCATCCCCCACCCTTCCCTGCCATCCTCTTTGTTTAATCCAGTGAATTTCTATTCTCCCTCCCCAACCCCAACCCTTTATATTTTGAGACAGGGTATTACTGAGTTACCCAGGCTGGCCTCGAACTTGCAATCCTCCTGCTTCAGCTGGGATCATAGGCTTGTACCGCCATGTCAGGTTTTTCTGATCTATATAGTATTACTGTCGGGATGAACAGGTGCAGGAGTGAAAAGAGGGGTTTTGAGTGATATTGCTAGGTGGAACCCAAAAGATCTTCCTTCCTTCCTTCCTTCCTTCCTTCCTTCCTTCCATCCTTCCTTCCTTCTTTCTTTCTCAATTATAGATGGATATAATAATTTTATTTTATTTCTATTTTTTTACGTGGTGCTGAGGATAGAACCCAGTGCCTCACCCACGCTGGGCAAGCGCTCTATCACTGAGCCATAAACCCAGCCCCCAAGAGGTCTTCTAAAACCTACTTTAGATAGGAAAAGGCCTCCAACAAAGAGGGATTTGCTAAGGACTCAGAGTCAGTCACATGGCTGGGGGTTGAGCCAGGCCCTCGAGGCGGCAGGTACAGAGCATCCCTCGGCTTCCTCTCCACCCTCACGCTTACTGAGGCCGTGTGGAGGGCAGGCCTGCAGGGACGTCCCTGTCAGGAGCGTGGTGTTCTCTTTGCTGACATAAAGCAGTGTGGACAGGGGTCTTGGTGTGGCCAGGGAAGGTGAGGTTGGCCTGTGCTCTCTGTGAAGACCAGCGCCGCTGGCTGTCCCGAGGAGGACGGTGACAGACTGCAGAGTGTTAGGAGGGCATCCGGCAGAGGCTCTGGGAGAAGGGGGGTGTGCAGAGACATGCAGGGGTCCCCAGATGGGGCAGTTATGGGCAGACAGTTCAGCCTGGGAGAGGACAGGTTTTCTAACACAGCTGATCAACAATTAGAGCTGGCCAGAGCCGCCTCAGGGTGGTGGCCATCTTGTTACTGGGGGATTCAGCTAGAGAAAGCTGGGCCACCACCTGGCCAGGGAGGATGTGGAAACCATTTCTAGCCAGCTGGGAGGAGAGCCAGGAGGCAGAGAGAGGACATTGCTGTGTTCCAAGCTGCTGGCACGTGCACGCCTCATTGGCTGCCATCAGACCTGACGGGCTCAGAGGATCTGGTCAGTGATGGCAGTGGAAGAGGAGAACTCAACGTGCTGAACCGCAACTGGGCTGGCAGGCTGAGCGGGAGGCCGCCAAAGGCAGAGAAACCATAATTGGATTGAGGAAAGGGCAGCCACAGGGAGCGTGCACACCGCTGGGCCTGCTGACAGAGCCAGGCCTCCTGAACTCCCCACTGCCCCAGTCAGCCCCGCCACCCTCCCTCACTGCCCAGAGGTAGTCTTGCAACTCAGGTGAATGACATTCTTCTGGATTGTAAAAGGCAAGGGAAGCTGGGCATGGTGGTACACACCTATAATCCCAGTGACTGGGGAGGCTGAAACAGGAGGATTGCAAGTTTAAGGCCAGCCTCCCCTTCCTGTGTCAATATAAAAAATAAAAGGGATGGGGATATAGCTTGGTGGTAGAGTACCCCGGGTTCCACCAGAAGAAAAAAAAAAGCAAGGAAGGCAGGTGGCGTTACCCGTGTTATACCAGCCTTCCCCACAAACCCAGGCAGTGTGCAGCTGTCCTGGACACTGGTCCCTGTCAGTCCCTGAGTTCCTCAGTGAGCCTCATCCCTCCTGCAATCCCCGTGAAACACACAAAGGAGGGGCGACCGCCCCAGGCCAAGCCTGGCTGCTCCTCCAGAAGGACCAGAGCCTCCGCTGCTGCTGAGACTCCGTGTTCTCCGTGGGAATGTGCAACAGCCCTGTGGTGACTCCAGCGCAGCCTGGCCACAGGGGAGTAGCCTCCGGAGCACCCAGGATGAGCCCCAGTGTAGGTGCTGACGAGGGGGCGTGACCAGTTTTAGAAATACGACCACCACATCCAGCCTGCGGGGCCCACCTCTCAGTCCCTGTGCAACGCCCCCCCCCACACACACACACACCCGTTACACAAACAGGCCCAGACACCACCTCACGAACAGGTTTCAGAGGGCCATGAACACAGTCTCCTGCGGTCCCTGGTGTATGCCATTCCTTAGGGAGTAGGGCCCTCTGGGGGAGGGACAGCACCTGGGTCCTCGTCCCCACAGGGCCTGGGGCAGCGGAGGCAGCCTCATGCCTGGCTTCTCCACTCCCCAGCCTGAGGCTTTCATGCCATCTCTGAGCCTTGTTGTCCTCGTGTACACACTAGGACAATGACAGTCGGCTCCCAGCCCGGCCAGCTCCACGTCATTGTTACCTTGTGTTGTTCCCACTCTGCCCCCACTTCCTGCCATCTACCGGGTTTTAAGACACCCATTGTCCAAAATTCTGGACAGGCATCCTGTCCTGCCACTCACTGCTCACTGTGTGACCTTGGGCAAGCTCCTCCCCCCTCTGGGTCTCAGCATCCACATCTGCCCAGTGAAGAGTCATACTTGATGCTCACTATCACTTGATACTGACACCGAGGTGTTACCTGACTCCTCACGTGTCCCTGTGTGTGGCCTCAGAGCCCTCTCTGTCCTGGGTGTGCCCTGGCTGGGTCGGCTGTACCTCCCAGGCCAAGGAGAAGGGTAGAGGGAGATAGTGCAGTGGCCACCACAACCCTGGAAGGAACACTCGTCAGGAGGCCCCAGGTCCTCTTCCGGCACCCATCCTGTGGCATCCAGTTGTCAAGACTGTTCTGTGCCCAAGGGGAACGAGCAATGAGGGTTTGGTTTTGTATGCTTATCCAGAGCCATTAGCTCACCCCCACCCACCCCAAAGGCCAGAGAGGTGGCCTCTCCTGGTCAACCTTCCTGGAAGAAGCCCAGATTGGGGAGGTGCACTTTCCTGTGGCTGGGCTGTCGGCCGGCTCCAGGGGGGTGGCCTTGCCTTAGAGCAGCCCCAGTGCCCCTTGACTGGTCGGACCTCCAACCAGGAGCAGCGCTTTGGTGTGCATCACTGGGACCACAGTGGAGCACACCTGTACCGTGTGTCCTGGCCACTTGGGTGAGCACCCCTTTGCCAGCCACCATGTGGCCCTGCTGTCTACTTCCCACTTGCTGGCAGCCTGCTGGAAGGGGGTCAGGGCTGGTTCCCCTGCTGGGTGCTGTCAGAAGCCAGGGTGTGCACGTTGACATCGGAATTCCAGCTATGCTGGTTCTCCGCCTCTGACCGTTTCCATGTGAGCCTCTGGTGGACTGTGAGGGTGTTCCAGGATGCAGAAAGCATTTGGGGGAGTCTAGACACAGAGGACAGAGCCCCCACCCCTTCGTCCTTCCCCCCCACCCAGAAGATATCTTTCAGAGCCCTCTGTACCAGGCACAGGGCTGGGTACGAGGTGAGAACAACCAGGCCAGGGGCCCAGAGTGTCAGACCTGGACCGTTCAGCCTGGGCCTTGGGAGCCCAGAGTTGGCACCTGGTGGGTGGTCCTTGCCACAGAGGGTTGAGAGAAGCCACGGGGGGAGTAGGCTGCACTTGAGTCTAAAGAGAAGCTGGGTGTTCCCTGGCAGGACCGAGTTCTCGGGGGTGGTACAGAAGAGCTCCAGCAGGACTTCTGTGCCAGCCACCAGAGAAGTTCGTCTCAGTTCTCAGTGACGAGGACGCTGACATGCAGGTCCACTCAGTCCTGCTCTCAGGCTCCCCTCACACACAACCCCCCTTGTGCCTGGCTGTCCCTGCTCTGTATCAGCAGTTGGGATGTTTTGCAAGGCCAGAGTTTGCTCTAGTACAGGCCCACAAGGTGGCTAGGCAGAGGTGCCCCAGGTCCCCCACATCTAAGGGCAGAGGAGGCTGAATGGCTTGCCAAGGCCTCCCACAGAGCTGAGGCTGGCCTCCAGACTTTCCATCCCGTCCTCAGAGCTCCTTCTGCTCTGTCAGAAGGTCTTGAAGTGTCAGACCTGGAAGTGACCTTAGAGGCCCGACTAGTTCAGTCCCTGTGCTGTGTGGATGAGAAAACAGACCCGAAGGGGATTCCCAGTGGTCCTAAGCTATCCAGCTGGCACTTGTCCACACTGACAGCAGAGATGGTGACTCTGGCCACTGTGGGGACCAGCTACATCTTTGGATCAGACCACGCTGGCCACTTATCTGGCTCTCTGTGGCAGATACCCCGACCTGTGAAGCTAGCTTCAGAGGTGCTGCCGACAGCCCCCAGTCGTTTCCGACCCCGTCCAGCCTGTAGAACTGCCCCTCTTCCCTGTCTCCAGTCTGACTTGATGGGCAGCAAGCTGACCCCGCCCACCTCGGCCCCTGGAGCGCCACTCCACCGCAGGAAGCAAAGGGGCTGAGCCTTTGGAAATTGGCAAGAAAGAACCAAACTCGAACTGTTTCCCGTTTCTGGCAAGGGCAGGCACTAGGAAAAAGGGCCAGAAAGTTGTGACAATCTCGTTGAAAGAGTTCTTCAGGCATTTTGGATTGTGAGTGGCTCTTCACAAGTTCTTCTTTTGTGCGTTTTTGCAAAGAATCTGGACGACATGAGGGATAGGGGGCTTTTTAAAGACTGCAGAGTGTGCAGCTGGTGGAGGGAGTGAGTCCTACTGGGCAGGGTACCTGTGTGGCCTGTCCTTGGGATGGGGTCACACAGAATGGCACTTCTGAGGTCTTGACAGCCAGGGAGGCCACTGCTCCTTTGGCAAAGGTCCAGCCTCGGGTTTGTTGAAACAGGCAGTTCCCACCCATTTGGAGGAAATAGCCCTGGAGAACCCTCACAAAAAGGGCCTTTGGCTTTCAAGTCCCCAGAAGCAAATTGCCACTTTCTGGCAGATGTGGCGTCAGAGGCCTTGGGCTGGGCCTGTTTGCACAGTGCCCACACTCCACCGTGAGCATCCAGAGCTTTCCTATCCCTTTCAGTGAGAGTCACTGGCGAGCTCCAGCCCCACAGGGGCTCACAGTTTGAAAAGGCCCAGAGGGTCCTTGTCATTAACTCACATAGAGCAGTGCTTAGAGAGCCCCAGGTGGAAAGCCCTGCCAGAGGAGAGGGAGCAGAGAGGGCCAGGCCTTTGGTGAGCAGTGGTGAGGAGAACGGGCACAGAGGCAGGAGGTGCGCAGGCTGTGTAAGAACCACAGACAGCACGTGGCCTGAGCCCAGGAGAGGTGCAGCCCAGTCAGTGGCAAAGGAATTGGGACTTTATCCAGTAGGGCAGCGAGGAGCCCCCGAAGGTCTTGAGCAGGGTGCAGTGATGCTCGCCAAGAACAATGAGTGAGGAGGACACCAGGAGTACTACCAAGGAGGGGACAGCTGCACCCACATAGCCTGAGTGATAGCATGGGGTCAGTTCTAAGAGGCCAGGAGACTAGCAGCATGTGAAATCCAGGGTCACCCTTTTCCAGATGTAAAGGGAAACCACAGCCTCTGAAGTCAGAGATATCTGAGTTCAAATCCCGGCTCCCTTTGTCACCAGTCACGTGATGCTAGACTTTACCTAAAAATGGGGCACGCAGGTAAGAAGGAGGCAGGAAAGAGCTCAGCAGTAGAGGGCTTGCCTACTTGGGGCACTGGGGCTGTGGCACTTGTCTAGCATGTGCAGGACCCGGGTTTTGATCCCCTGCACCATAAACAATAAAAAAAAAATGGGGGTCTGGGTTTGATGAGTACATGCTTCTAGTTGAAGGGCTTCACAGGTAGGCCACAGCATTTCCCCTCGGTCTTGCCGTAGTGGTAGGGCCCCACGGCATCCTCAAGTAGTGGACAGGGCAGGGCAGTTGATGGAGAACACGCCCCCAAGCCTGCAGGTTGATGGGTACCTTTGCTTCCTCTTGGTGCAGCCGGATTTTGTTGGCTGCCGGGCGCCCATCACCTCCCAGCAGATGCTCCAGTAGAAGTGGTTAGGTGCCATGGGGCCAGGAAGAGCTGAGGGACGCATTTCAGTTAAGGGTGTTTTTCTTTCTTCTCTCCCCTCATTGATTTATATCGTAAAAGAGAGAGTTTTCAAACAGTAGGCATGTCTGGGTCTAGGCAGGCAGGCGAGTGATTAATCTTAGTTTGTTGCTGCTGACAGCCAGGAGCAAGAAATAATAAAGGTTTGCAGGGCGGGGAGGGGAGGGGAGCAGGAGGAGAGACTGCGGCTGGCGCCCATCAGCAGGGAGCGCGGCCTTCACCTCCCCCTGCCAGCTGAGCATCCTTCCAGTGGGTCAGCATCTGAGGCTCCAAACACTTAACTCCACGGGGGCCCACTCCCATGCAGGAGCCGCCAGGTTGGTCTCCTCAAGACCACAGCAGGGCCTCCCAGCAGTTGCGGAGTTCCCCAAACAGTCCCAGAATGCCCTGGGCCCCAGCTGGGCCCCCGAGGGCAAATGAGTCCTATGAAGGACAAGCCTTCAAGAAAGGCAGGTGTGCGCAGCTGGGGGCTTGCCTACTTGGGGCACTGGGGCTGGGTCTGGTTTTAAGACCCCCATGCTGCTCCCCTCAGACCACAGCTCCCTGGGTTCCTGGCCACATGCCCATGGTCCTCTGATCCTTTGACTCCACACCTTGCCTAGCTGCCAGGTGGGTCCCAGGGCTGGAGGAGGAGGACAAGGTGAGGGGGCAGGTAGGCAGCCACAGCAGGTGCTGTCCCAGGGAGGTGAAGAATGGTGTAGGGTTCCACATGGGAGTGGCTAGTGCTGCCTGTTGCAGGGAAGAGGGTTCTAACTTGGTCCTTGGAGAATGAGGACTGAGGCTGTGGAGGGTGGTCAGGGGCCATCCATGCTGAGGCAGCAGCCCAGGAGGGGAGCAAATGCTCCAGTGAGAAGTGATTAGGTGCCATGGGCCATCCATGCTGTGCCTCCCCTGCGGCACAGCTTCAGTGTACTCCACCAGCAGCCCTCCTCCTCCTCCTCCTCCTCCTCCTCCTCCCCCCCCCCCCCATGAAGACAGCTCTGAGCAGCAGTGAAGACCCTGGCTCTGGATCAGTCTGGCTTGGGCTCTTGAAACCCAACTGTTTCATGTCGTAGCAGGGTGATCTTGGGTAATGGGGCTTATGTATCTGAGCCTTGGTTTCCTTGTCTTGTAAAATGAGTGTCATGGGTGTGACAATATAGGTGAAGTGCTTAGTGCTCACCCAACATGCAGTAGCAAGTACTCAATCGTAGAGCTCCACTGTCCTCATCGCAGACTTTGGAGAGCCGCAGGTTGTAGGGGCAACAGGTCAGTGTTGGCTCAGAGCCTTTGGATGGTCTGGGTTCAACTGAGAAGTCTCTGTACCCACATCCACTTTCCTTCACAGTGGTAGGATTTCAGCATTTATGTGGCTGCAACTAGAGAAAATCCTCCATTCCCATAACCAAGACTTTGAATCTTGCAGAGTTAGGGTCAAATCCAGGCTGCCCTCTTCCTGGCTGTGTGGGCTTGGATAAGTTCTCTCCCTGATTTCTGATCAGCAGCAGCTGCAGATGCTCCTCAGCAGGCCTCTTCCCTGTCTCTCCACCCTGCTGCCCCTCCAGCTTTCCCGCCGAGTCTGTAGACATTGTCAATCAAATACAGTTTTTCACTACTTCGTTATGGTGTCCTGCTCATCCAATGGGGAAGCAAGCTTGCAACAAGCCAGGGTAGTAGCTCCCAGAGTACCCTGAACCAAAACCTTGGGATTTAGGGGACAGAAAGAGACCTTTTGGTGTGTGTGGGGGGTGGTATACTAGGAATTGAACTCAGGGTCACTTGACCACTGAGCCACATCCCAGCCCTATCTTGTATTTTATTTAGAGACAGGATCTCGCTGAGTTGCACAGTGTTTTGCTTTTGCTGAGGCTGGCTTTGAACTTGTAATCCTCCTGCCTTAGCCTCTTGAGCTGCTAGGATTATAGGCATGTGCCACCATACGTGGCTCAGAAAGAGACCTTCTAGATGATCTGTTACAAGTGGAGAAACTAAGGCCCAGAGTGAGGAAGAGGCTTGCTGCCTCCCGCTCGCCCCCGGACCTTGTTTCTAGCTGAGTTGGCCTGTGAGAGAGGCAGGCCAGAAAGGGACTGTTTGTAGTGTGCTTCATGTTTTCTTTTTCCAGAAGATTTAAAGGAAATGCCACCATGAGGAGCTGCTGCTTTAGGCCAACAGACTCCTCAGACTCTTTGCAGGGGACTAAGCAAGAACAGTGAGCTTCGGAATGTGCAGATGAGTCACAGGATGAAAGGACACATCCCGTGTCATTTTCCTTATATTCAGAGTGATGAAGAAAATGTGCCATACCAGTGGTAAAGCAGGTCTCAGGCCAGTGCCCTCGCTCTTCAGGTCTTCCCTCTCTGGGACCCTGAGCCCAGTGCTGTGGTGATTTGGGTGCCATGAAGTGGACAGTGTGACAGAAGGCCTAGGCTGGCGCTCACAATGCCAGGAGCAGATCCCGAGGACCATGTCCAGGACCCTGGAGCCAGAGAAGGACCAACGCAGCATGCGCCCGACTCCTGACAGCTGACCAGTCATGGGCCTTTGTTTGCACCTTCCTCTGGGAGGGGGCCGAGTAGTCTGAGTTCCGCCCATTCTTGTTTCAAAGTCCTGCAAGCTGGTGGGATAAGCCCCACACCACCAGCCACCTCGCTGGGTTACTGAAGCTTGTCACTGAGGCCATGCACATTGGGCACCAGTCAGGGGGCTGGTACCAGGGGAGATCCAGCTTTGTCACTGTAGTGGTCTGTGATGAGAAGGGGAGAATTATTGCCTTCAACTCTCTCGCGTTGCAGGTGATGAAGGCTAGGGAGTCTAACACAGCCTGACGCTTCTTTTTGTCCCATGGGGTCTCAGCAGAAACTACCCCTTCCTCTCCAACAGGGTCCAAGCCATCAGTGTGGACAGCATTGCCCCAGGACCTATGCCAGGTGTTCTAAGCAAGACCTGAAGCCCCTGGCCCAGTTTGTGGGATTCTGAAAACAGGAGGGCTCGTTCCATCTGGCTCTGACCCAATGGTGTCAGGATGCTTGACCTGGCCAGGGGATCCCGGTTTCTTCTCCGGGTCCAGTCCTCAAGCAGCCGGTAGAGAAGGCATAGCGCCTCGTTGCTCCCACTTTACACGAAAGAAACTGAGGCTCAGGGAGGCTGAGAGCATGTCCAAGACCATGGAGCCAGAGAAGGACCGAAGCAGAGTGGGACTGTAGGCTGTGACAGAGTCAGACCAGCCTGACTCCTGGACCGCTGTTCTTTACTGGCTCCTCTGGGCCATCTGCTCCAGCTGAGCTTGGAAGGTCAGTTTCCACCCAGGGACTGGTCTGAAGGCCTCTGGTAGCACAGAGAGGCTGAGGCCCACTCAGAAGGGCCAGTGGTGACCTCTGTACTTGGCAAGACAGGTTTTCAGAAACTCCACCTGGTGCTAGATCCAAAGCCAAGTGAAGGATGAGGGGGGTGGGCGGGAGGAGAAAGGCAACTGAGGGAGGGGAGAGAGAGGAGTCCAGGACCATGTCCAGAACTCCGAGCAGCAGGGTGGCTGTGGACCAGGAGGGGTTGGTTGAAAGAGCTAGGAAAACACTCTCCCAGCTCTGCTGCTGCTTCCCGCCACCACCCAAGACCCAGAGCAAGAGGTGCTGCTCCCACCTGCCTCCCTCTGCCAGTCAGGCTCCAGAGCACCTGCCCTCCTGGCAGCACAGACGTGCCCTCCCCTGCCTGCCCCACCTCCCCGCCCTGCCAGGCAGCAGCATTGCCCTTTGTTCCCCCGAGAGCTGCCCGGTCCTCTCAGCATCTGAGCCGCCCTGATTACATTTCCAGCCAGTTTTTAATTATCTCATATCAGCCCGCGTCAATCTGCTGTGCAGCCTGGCCACCAGGGGAGGCATGCCAACTGCCCATCCGTCGCCAGGAAACCTCTCGTGCCCCAGGACAGTTCCTTTTTGGAAGCACTGGGTGGTCTCCCCAAATGAGGAAAACATTTCTTTCCAATCACATTTCTAACATCTTGTTAATGTAACTTATTTAACAAAATTTTTGTAGGAGCCATCTGGGAATGGGTTGGTGGGGGGAGCGTCTATGGGATGCCACAGGGACAGGTCTTGAGGGCAGCCACAGACCACGTGCCTGCCCTCAGTGAAAGGGGGACAACACAGAGAATAAAGATGCCACCAGGAGCCAGAAGATCAGAGCCTGGATCCAGGCAGGGGGGTCAGCCAGTGGCTTCCCAGCTCTGAGCCTCTCAGCCCTAGGCCAGGGACACAATAGAATCCAAAGCTCTTGTAAAAGCTCTTGTAAACTCCAAGAGACTGCGCTCCCCGCTCCTCGGGTGTTGGGGGTGGGGAGGGTTGCAGAGTCTTTGTGCTGACCCCAGGAGAGGGTTTGCCATGTAGGGTTTTATTTTGCTTAGATCTGGGTAAATAACTCAAAAGCCCCAGAGAAATGTGGTTGACCCCCACCTAGAGGTGTTTGGTAGATTTTGAAGCGATCAGCTTCTTACAGTGAAAACCCAGTGTCACCCGCAGGGTTCAGTGATTCCCCAGACCTCCCAGCATTTAGCACCAAAAGGGGTCTTGGGTCAGATGCCTGACGAGGTCCTGGGGTGAGCTGCTGGCAGAACCCTCATGTCCCAGCTCCCACCCATCCCAGGATTATTGCCCTTCTGAGCTGCAGAGGCACCGTCTTCCTTTCTCCCATTCTCTCCATAAATGCTCTTGGTATTTGAGGCAGATTTATAAAATCAGATGTCAGATTTTACAGCCCTTGTCTTTGCTCCCATAGTTCAAATGCTAAAGCTGTAAAAATGGTGTTTTGCTCTGGGGGTGGGGGAGGTGGCACTCACAGGAGCCTGGCCCTCTGCTGGAGAGGACACCGCCTCACTCCCAGCTCTTAGTGCCCCAGCCTGCTCCTTTCCGGGCAGCTCCCCCAGTGAGCAGCCGCCAGCCTCCTTCCAGCCCCAGCCGTGGGTGGTTTTGCCACTTTTAATAATGCTTTTTCTTTTTCTTTTCCTTTTTCTTTTTTTTCCCCTTTTCTTTTTAAGATTACTTCACCCAAGAGGAATATCAGAAACAATTGGGTTTGGCAAAGCGCGCTTATTAGAAATGCTTTAAATAGAACTTCCTTTTTTTCCTCCCTGCTATTTTGCTTTTGAATATCCACTTGCTGCTGATGGCCCCCAGGCTTGGGGACCAGCCTCACACACTTAGCACAGACTTGCAGAGCAGGGTTACAAAGGAGCCGGCGCGGCTCTCACTACAGAGCGCCTGCTGTGCACGGGGCCTTCAGCTGGGCTGGACAAAGACACCAGCCTCTGAGCTCCCAGTTTAGACCAGGAAGTAGGTAAGCACCGAGCTGAGGAAGAAAGTAAGTCTGACCAGAGGCATCTTGGAGGGCTTTTGGGGGATGGTAGCATTTGAATAGGGCCTCAGAAGAGAAATAATATTGAAACAAGAAAACCAGGGTAGCTGGGCGTGGGAGCAGTTCAGGAGGCTGAGGCAGGAGGATCACCAGTTCAAAGCCAGCCTCTGCAACTTAGTGAGGCCCTGAGCAACTCAGTGAGACCCTCAAATAAAATATGAAAAGGGCTGGGAATGTGGCTCAGTGGTTTAGGGTCTCTGTGTTCGATCCCTGAAACAAACAAACAAAAAGAAAGAAAATAAAACTAGGATAATTGTTTATTGGTGAAGCAACAGCAAGGTTTAGGTACTTTTAGATTTGGGATTAGAGGGAAACCTCTGTGATATCCCCTCTCTCTGTGGCCCTACCTTTCTTTGTAAGGGTGGCTTTTTAAAAATGTCACCCATTTTAGTTTCCATGTTAAAACTGGGCTACATAAACTCAGGACTCTGCTTTCTGCCCTCTGATGGCTGAGACTGCTGACCTTGACCCTCAGAGTGATAGTCTGAAATGATCTGGCATCTGCTAGGGACCTTTTGTGGCCGAGAGTATCTTTAGAAGTCTTTTTATCTCCCCACCATCCGAGGGCCTGGCACATAGTAGGCACTCAGGAAATATTTGGAGATCATATTCCAGAGAAAAATACTTTCAGTTTTCAAAATGAGCCATGATTGTCATGAAGTCAGGTCACAGGCTCCAGCCAGCCTGTGACTGTGCATCACATACATATGCATGGAGGCGGGCTGAGCCGGGATGTGATTAACAGCTATCTGCGAGTGGTAAAATGAGCACCGGGGTTTGTCTTCTTTTTACTTATTTGTGTTTTCTAGATTTTCCACACTGAATCTTTTTTATAATAATTTCTCTTTCTTTTTTTTTTTTTTTTCTTCTTCTTGTTTGTTAAATGAGGCTGAGTAGGAAACTCCTTGGCTGTGGAGTCAGGAGACCCATTTATGGTCTCTACTCCCTCTTAAGGTCTTCTTTGTGACTGTGCTTTGTGTCTGTTCCTTGGGGGTACTTTAGTTGGGGGTGATCAGAAGACAGAGATGGCACAGAGCCGTGGTTAAGGGGGTGTACTGTGTGGAGCTGAATACCTGGTTCAAATCTGGATTCTGCCTCGAGCTAGCTTTTTGGCCTCCGTTTCTGCCTCTGTATGACGGGAGTAGTAACAGCCTCAGGATCATCATGAAGTATACATGAGATTGTGGTCTGGGAGGCGCCTTGAAACTCAGAAGTGCTGGTCAGTGATCTCCAGTTCCCCAGTGCATCCCCGCTCTGGGTCTCCACCAACCAGCGTGACCACTCCCGAGTTCAGATTTCCAGGCTCGAAAAGTACTTTTTTCCAGAATTGTTCCAGTCTTAACCAAAAGCATAGCCCAGGGAGAAATGTGGTGTTGACTCCTGTACTCTTGTGGGAGTCGTGCTTTTGAAAAAGCAATTCGTTCCAATAGTAAGTAACTTTGGGACTCAATTACTTGCAGCCATGCTGAAAAAACCTGTAATTAATGTGGTCAGACCCCAGCCAAATAATAAAATGAAAGCTTTGTTGTGTATCAAGGCAGAAATCAATTTCATTAGGGAGCAGAGAGCTGGAGATTTAATTTTGAGAGAATTCTCCACCCTGTGGAAAGAGGTTGTCAGGAAGCTGCCAGAGTGAATGTCCAACATGAGAAGATTTGCCCTCCAGAGCCCAGACTGCCGACGGGTGACAGTGACCTTTCAAAATTGCGTTTCTGAATCTTGTGAGCGTGGGCAAAGCCGATGGACTCTCTGCTTCTTAATGTTCTTGGACCCAGGCTCTTTTTTGGTTTTGGTCCGAAGGTGAGAGCTGTCTGCCCCTGAGGACTCTTGAGTGTTAATAGAATCCTGTCCTCGGGGATTAAGAGATGGGGAAGAGAGAGGTGAACTCAGAAGGGCAGGAGTGACCGTGGCCTGCAGAGACCAGCTCCTGGAGCTGGCCCTGCTGTCAGCACACTGCCATGTTTCCACTCAGCATGAGGAAGAGCTTGCCCATGGCAAGGCTGGTTGAGGTTGGAAGCGGGTATCTTCGTAGGGAGTGAGCTCCCTGCTGCTGAGGGTAAGCAACAAAAGTTGGGCCCTCGGCTGGGGCTGCAGCCCAGTGGTAGAGCACTTGCCTAGCACTTTTGAGGCACTAGGTTTGATCCTCAGCACCCCATAAAAATAAATAAATAAAAATAAAGAATTGCGTCCATTCTACAACTAAAAAAAAAAAAAAAAAATTAAAAAGTTGGACCCTGAAGGGCTGGGGAAATAGTTCAGTTGGTAGAGTGCTTGCCTTGCATGCATAAGGCCCTGGGTTCAATCCCCAGCACCAAAAAAAAAAAAAAAAAAAAAAAAAAACCTCCTACATGTGATGAATTTGCTCAAATGGTCTTAGAAATCTTTGGGGCTTGGGCTGGGCTCAGTGGCAGAGCACTTGCCTAGCATATGTGAGGCACTGGGTTCGATCCTCAGTACCACATATAAATACATAAATTAATTAAAGTCCATTGCCAACTTAAAAAATTAAAAACAAACAAACAAACAAAAAAAAAACCCAGTTGGACCCTGAGTGCTGTGGCTGTCAAAATGAGTTTCCCTCCCCAGATGCAGCCAGAGTGGTGGTTCTCAAACCTGAATGTGCTTCAGAACCTCCCAGGCAGCATGTTCAATGCAGATTCTGACTCCAGAGAGTCCCCGGGAACTGCAGTTGCCGAGTCTCTGGGCCCTGTGGACCTTCTGGGCCACATCCAAAGAAACTGCTTTTGAGAAACTTGCACTCTTCTTCCAGCCCGGAGCTCTCAACACCTGTAATGACCACGAGGTTTGCATTAATCCCCTGAATAGCTGTTCTCCTCCTGTGTGCCAAGCCTCAAAGGGGGAGGTGAGTGGGACCCTCATGGCCCTTGAGTTCCATCTCTTCATTGTATAGATGAGGAAACTGAGGCCTGGGAGCGTGGCAGTTTTCAGTGGACTATAAACTATTCCCCATTTCACAGATGAAGAAACTGAGGCTCAGATCCCCAAGGACAGTGGTTCTAGTGGGAATCACTGTCACTCATGATTTGCAAAAGACCAGGGTGTCTGGATGGTTTTGAAATTCCAGAGAGGAGAAAACCACCCTCAGGTTAGATGCAGGGGCCACTGAGTAGGTAGCTCTGTTTTAACTTGCAGCGTTTGCCTTGTTTTGTTTTGTTGTTTTGTTTTTGGTTCCAAGGATTCAGTTCAGTGGTGCTTAACCACTGAGCCACATCCTGAGCCTTTTTATTTTTTATTTTGAGACAGGGTCTCACTGAGTTGTTTAGGGTCCCATTAAGTTGCTGAGGCTGACTTTGAACTCGCAGTCCTCCTGCCTTAGCCTCCTGAGTCACTGGGATTACAGGCAGGTGCCACTGCACCCAACTTAATTTGCAGTTTTAAAAGACCTCTGCATTTGCTCAGGGTGATGCCAGCTCCTCTTCCTCCTCCTCCTTCCTCTTTCTCATTTTAGTAAAATTATATATAGGTGCTTTATGAACAGTAAATCCCCTTCATTGAGGTGCTGATGAATTCCTTGGGTTGCATAGCAGAGAAGCCCCTGTCAGGGCAGTGGTTGGCCTGAGAAAACTAGTGAGGCCAGCACCATGCCTGACAGTGGCCAGTGCTCGCAGGGATAAGCATCAAGGATGGAAATTAGGTGTGGGAGGATGCCGCTGCTCTTCTCCCCATCGCCTTGCCCCTCTCCTCATCACACTCTGTCATGGGCATGTGGGTAGTGCCAGAGGCTGTCCTACAGCTGATGGCACGGGGGCAGGCACACTGCAGAATGGGATTCATCGTCAACTATAAAATGAAGGCAGGGAACCAAATGGTCTCAGAGCCTGTGGTTGAAATCTTGTCTCCCTCAGAGTGTTAAATACAAAGCAGTGCACACAGTAGGCACTTAATAAAAGTCAGAGACTATCCTCCTGTTCTCTTTTCAGGTGGATCCTTTTGTGTGACAGTGTGCTTTAGAGAGTGTTGTGAAATCCCACCTGATGTTTGGGAAAGTTGATCTCAGGGCAGGAAGCACCCTGCCAGTGTCCCCCAGTGACAGAGCCAGCGCCAGAGCCTGGGCCTCCCGCTCCAGCCAGGTGGGCTGCAGCCAGGGGGCCTCCTGGCTGTCCGTGGCTTTGGCGTGACAGGACAGACAGACAGGGAGACACTGGTGCTTGGCTGGGCCAGCCTGGAACCAGCCAGACAAACCAGACGGGCAGCAGCTTGTGTGGCGGCTTCTGCCCTGGAGGCAGAAAGGAGGCCCACATCCAGACCCCGGGCCCTTGTCCCACATTGCATCAGTGCTTTCAGAAAGAGCTGCGCTCTTCATTTCCAAACCTAGGAAGGGCATCCCGAGCTCCAGTCTGCTGCCAGCCTCGGGGTCCCCATCATGCTGCCGAGGGGTGAGGCTGGCCAACCAGCCGACCAGGCCCCTGGGCCATCAGCGTGTTCTGGGAGCACCTCAGCACCTGGCAACATTTGCTTACCCACAGTCCAGTTCAGACCACAGGACAGGCAGGAGCAAAAGCTCCACTGCACAGATGAAGAAGGAAGCGAAGACAGGGTACAGCTCAGAAGGGCCAGGGCAGGCCTCAGACCCAGCTCTGGTGGCCCTAAGCCCTGGGTTGTGTTCGCTACCTGCCGCAGTCTCTGGCTGGGCACAAATCACGAGTCTCCACACAGCTTGTAGATTCAAACAGCAATTCTTTATTCCCGAACTCACACCGGCCGTCTACAAACACGCTCTGGGGGAATCCACGTTCTCTGCCCAAATCCAATCCGCCCAAATCCACTCCTGCCTAAATCCACTCCGCATGGGCTTCTGTCTCCCAAAATATACTGTCTGACCCTAAGAACTCAAGAGGAACTCAGCAGCAGGATACGCCCTATTCCAAAAGAGGAACACCCTAATCTCCTATTACTAAACCGCCCTATTCTAAAGGGGGAACACCCTAAACACGGATCCTGCCCTGGTCCTTGAGCAAGGTCACCTTTCAGAAGTCCTTCCACTAGACAGCATGGGAGTAAGCTGGCAAGGAATTTGTCATACCTACTTGGCTGATGGCTCCCAGCAGCTACCACCCCCAAGTATCCTCGCCCAAGTGCGCTAGCCCTCCTGGGTGGCTCCTAGGCCTCTAGCTCCCCTTGGCCTGTAAGCGCCATCATGCCCTTCCTAGGCAGCTAGCTGGTCCTGACCCCCAAAACTGCCTTTGCCCAACATCTGCATGACTCCTCTCCTGTGTGTCGTGGTGTGTTTAGTATCTTCCCTGATCTCTTACTAGATGCCAGTAAAACCCACATCCGCTTCAGATATTGCCAGATACCCCCAGGTTAAGGGGGCTTCACAATGGCCCCAGTTGAGAGCGTGGGCTATGAAGAGCTTGTCCTCCGTAGATAAGGACCACCCTTGGCCTGAATGGAGTCTGTCCATCCCATTGACACAGGCTTTAGGAAACCTGCTTTTGTCATGTTGCTGTCCCCAAGCCTGGAGGGCCACTGTGACCAGTGCTGGACATGAGGATTTTCCCACTTGTCTGGTGCTGGGGTGATCCCTGTCCACCCTGCCCTGGCTTGAGAACTTCAGCACTAGAGAAACACTTCCACCTTTTCCAGATGGGGACACTGAGACCCAGGGAGGAAGGGCTAGCCTAGCCCATGACATCAGGGGGACAGAGACTGACCAGGCCCTGGCTTCAGTTCAGTGCTTGGCCTCATTCAGGTGCCATCGCCAGCCCTACCTGCAGTTTCCCTGTGCATTTGGCCAAGTGTGAGGGCCAGTGGGAGCATTGACCAGGAGCACTGCAGCAGCCGTCCAGCTGACCCCACCAGACACCATTACCCTCCCACTGACTCACCGCCAGCAACAGGGTCACTTCCTCTGCTGTCATTAAAAAACCTCTCGTTCCCTGTTACCCGAGCTACTTGAGAGACTGAGGCAGGAGGATTGCAAGTTCATGGCCAGGCTGGGCAACTTGGGAGACCCTGTCTGAAAATAAAATTTAAAAGTGCTGGGGGTTTAACTCAGTGCCCCTGGGTTCAATATCCAATGTTATTAAAAACAAAAACTCTTATCTGACACTGTTGATTTTCTCCTAAGAAAACTGCCCATATGGATTCATTCTGACCCACTGCTGCTTTGTGCCTCTCCCTGTGGGCCTGAAGAAGTCCCCACCTGCTCTTCTGCCTGGAGATGGCTTTTGTCTTGATTTACCAAAGACCTTCACCCTGGGCCGCCAACTTAGAGCTTGGCAAGCACCCTGGCGGCCTGGGAAGGCTAATCGCTGCCGATGTGCTTACTGAAAACCTAATTATTTGATTGTAAATCAAGTTGTTTGGCTCGGTGGTGTTTACATTTAGACACAACAACTTGGTGTCTGTGTCCGTGTGGAGGGAGTGGCAGGACGCAGGTGTCGGCCACATGGTGTCATGAGCCCCTCCTCCCCACCACCTCCTTTGACTCCTAGGACATCTCAAGTGGAAGCGGCCTCCAGAGCCCACCTCTTGTGCACTTGGAGAGCCCAGTCACACAGCAAGGAGGACTCACGTCCTGGTCCCTGGCCCAGGAAGCCCTCGTGCCCTTGCACTGTGACTGGCAGTTGCTTCTCCCCGGCCCTTGGTCTTCTCACCTGAGCAGTAGAGGTCTTCCCTTTAAGGCCAGCCCTCCCAGCTTCTTTGTGAAGCCACAGGGTGGTCCAGCTGTGGAACTAGGGATCATTCAGGGTCTTCTTGGGCATGCCAGAGGCTGACCAGGCTCTGGGCGACACCATCTGCTGAATTCTGGGTGAGTCACAGGACCCCCCGAGGTGAACTGTTGCAGTGTTTGCTTTCAAATGCTGCCATGAAGTCAGGACTCTCAGGAGTTGGAAAGGAGTCAGAGGGCCCCAGATTGGCAGCCCCTCTTTATCTGCAGTGTAGTAGGAGAAAATGAAACACAGGAAGCCACCAGGTGGCCGCAGCTCTCTGTGGAAGTCAGTGGGCTTCAGTCTCCTGTCTGCCTTCTGGCTGTGTAACCCCAGGCAGGTGCCTCCCCCGGTTTCCCCTCGGAGGTCGCTGTCTCTTGGGGTTGCCGAGAGGAGGAACTGAAGACCCCAGCACCACAGCCACACAGTGGAGATGACAGGGGACACTGATCCTGGGGTCATCTGGCAGAGAATGCTGGTCCGCTGCAGTGGCTGCACGCTGCTCCCAGGTGTGGGGAGGAGGGTTTCTCTAGAGACACCTTCCCAGCACAAGGTCCCACCTCCTTGGAGGTCAAAGAGGAGGTGGTTAGAAGAGAGGTTCTGAGCGGGAAGCTGGCTGCTTCAGAGGGAACGTGGCCAACCAAGGGGCAGGGTTGAGGCAGGAGGTAGCTGTTTTGCAGGCCCCTAGGTAGCCCGGAGGGACCTTGCTGTGGTTATCCTCCAGCCTGTCCCCTTACCCAGTGCTCACAGCAAGCAGCATTAGGGCTGGCCGTGACTCCCCAGGAATTCTGCACAAACATCCCTGTCCCTCTCTGTGTGGACTGGAGCCAGTGTGGGCCTGTGGGGGGAGAGGGCCCTCTGGGCCAGTGGCGTGTCCGCTCCATCCTGAGCACAGAGCTTGTGCTCCCAGGGCTCTGTGCCCGAGCCCTCCTTGCTCTTCTCCTGGAAGGCAGGCAAGGGACCTGTGGCACCTCCCCTGAGAACCGTCTCATAACCAACTGTTGAGTGCATTCTAGATGACAAGGTCAGTCTCTCTCCTTCCACTGGTGTGGCCCCAGCAGTCTTTATAGCATGTACAGCTCAAATGTTTAAAATGGCCCAATAAGAAATGATGCAACTACTCAGAGCCCCAAAGTAGAGGGCCAGGCTGGGCCCACGTCCTCACCCCTTCAGGAAGACCTCCCTTAGGAAGGGGACGGGTCTCGTGTTCGCATTCCATTTATTTAGGCACTGGGCAGGGACACTGGCCAGCTCAGCTCCAGGAATGTCTTCTTGAATGACTGCAAGAAAAAAGGATCTCTTCCTGATGGCCCCCCTCAGGCAAAACTTCTCATGACTCAGGGGCATGTGGGTTTGTACCACCTCCCAGGATTGCCCTCGGGAAACTCCCCATCATCCTGCCTCTCACTGAGCTCATTCTACAGTCCTTGCCGGCTCATCTTGGAACCAGCACTGACCTGAAAAAGTCACCACTGTATCTGGCCTCTGGCCTTGCAGGCAGTAGGCAGCTCGGCCCTGGCTCACCCCTGCTCAGCCAGGCTGGACCCTACAGGGTTGGGGTGGAGTAGCCTCCAGGCCTTATACTAGGGCAGGATGCCCTGGTCAGACCTTGACTAGATCGCTGACAGATGGAGGATGGCCGGCCGGGACAGAGGAGTGCCTTGGCTGTGGGCCTGGCATTTGCTGTGTCCATGGGAATAAACCTCAGCCTCCTGGGAGGCGTCACCATGAACAGGCAGGATTCCTGACCATGAGGTCTCACAGAGCTGCAGGGAAGCCACTTGGCAAAAAGAGTCCAAGGGGCCACCTGGGACACCTGGGTCCACCTGGTTGGGTAACAGAGCCAGGGAAGAAGAGGCCGAGGCTTCGGATTCCAACAGACTTAGGTTCAGTCCTGGCCCCATCCTGCCCCAAGAGACAAGGCCCATGAGCTTCATGAGCCTCAGTTTCCCCACCTGTAAATGTAATAGTCGTGCTGACTTAGCACTGCTGTGCTGCTTAAAGGAACAGTGGGTGACAACAGCACAGCTCAGTGCCTGGTGCCCAGCTGGGGCTCAAGAAGTGCAGGGTATCCTTAAATCTGTATTGGCCATGGGGAGCTATGGATGGTTTTGAGCTGAGGGACAATATTATGGAGGTATCTGATTCCCCCGCCCCGCAAAAAAAAAGCAGCTCCCAACTACCTTTCAGACCAAGGTGAACCAGATATCCCTTGGGTACAGATTCCTATAACCAGGCCCTGCATCATAGTCCCAAAGGGCAATTTCCTCCCCCACCCCCACCCCCGCCCCCCTCATAAATATTATATGCAAGTGTTTTTAAGTCATTTCATCATGAAAAGAAGCAACTTAACATAACTATTACCCAGGATTCTTCATGAAATATGCATCAAGCAATTAGGTCTAAAAGCAAGAGGTGAGGCCTCGCACCCTGCTTGGAGGCGGTGGCAGCTGTGGGCTGAGTGGTGTTTTATTAAAGCTCGTGATTAGGAGGCGAGGCGGGGCCTGTGATTAGCACCGCTCACCAGGCCCTGTCTGCTCGTCCTGGTGACAAGGAGATGCTTTTTGTGATGATGATGAGCTATCTGAGCACATGACAGCCCCAGCACCCCCACCTCTGTGACCTTACAAGACTCATTAGACAGGTCACCCACCAGAGACACCCCTAATTGTGACTTTGCTCTCGCAAGATGTCCTATCAAAGAGATGGGACTGATGCAGGCAGCAGGAACACGGCAGGAGCCTGTCAGAGCTCCGTGGGGACAGTGCCTCCCGGAATGACAGTGGTGCCCCATGCTCAAGAGCTTCTTGGGAGCCACTGCCTTAAAGACAAGCATCCCAGAGCCCATCCCACCTGGGCCTGGAAACCAGGACCTGGGTTCTGGCTGCATCTGCTGTCCCCCTTGCTGGGTGCCCTGGGCTGGGTAGTGTGCCTCTTGGCTGTTTCCTCTAAGGTACCAAGGGAGTGAGAGATATGTACCCCCCAGGCTGCTTCTAATTCCATAAATGTTCTGTTCAAAGCCACCATGGCTGTGTACACCCCATCCCTGAGACACCCCTTTTTTCTCCACGGAAATTCTGATCTTTAGGTTGGCATCCTTCTCTTTTGTGTTGGAAGTTACTAAAACCATCACTGAGGTACCAAGGAGCCGTGGTGCACGCCTGTAATCCCAGCAGCTCAGGAGGCTGAGGCAGAAGGATCACAAGTTCAAAGCCAGCCTCAGCAACTTAGCAAGGCCCTAAGCAATTCAGTGAGACTCTGTCTCTAAATAAATATCAAAAAAATGCTGGGGATATGGCTTAGTGATTAAGTGCCCCTGGGTTTAATCTCCCCAGTACCAAAAAAAAAAAAAAAAAAACTATCACTGACAGTCACTTTTCAATCTTCAGCTATTGTTAGGTGGCCTCTCACTCACAGAGACCTTGTGACTAGTCGAGATAAATTATGGGAACACAACAGCTATTCAGTGTGTGTGGACAAGGTGTCATCTGACCATAGCAGATCCTCCTGGAACCCCAAAACCCCTGGGGGTGTTAATGGCTGGGGTCTTCACCATTCAGGACACGCATTCCAACCCTGAGACATCCCCTGTGTACAGGCCACACGTCCTGTCTTTCATTCCCAGCCCTTTCACTGCCTCTGAGCTGCTGTCAGCCTATAGGCATTGTGGATGCTGAGGTTCAGAGTCAGGGATACACTTGGTCAGGGTCTGTTGCCTCTGCCTGACCCTGCCTGGCCTCACATCGAGCATCAAGGGTAGGCAGGACACTCTTCTGGCTCTGGAGGTGCTGAGGTCAAGAGTATCTGCTATGATTGCTGTGTAAGCATGGGCCAGTGACCTTCCCTGTCTGTGCCGTAGTACTCAGGGACACAAGGCCTTTTTAAGAGGAAGTAAGTGGGAACCACTTGCCCCAAGGCAGTGATCCAAGGTGATGCCCTGGAGAGCAGGACTGAGGCCCAATAGCAGCAGAGGGACAGAGACTGTCTTCAGAGGCCTTCCTACAGGAAGCCCTATGGACCAGGCAGCTGATGAGGTTTACACAGGAACCCAGGGCTGGAAGGTGGGCCTCAGAGCCAAACATGGATGCAGCTGGGGCAGGGACTGAGCCCAGCAAGGCACAAGGCAGCCTGGGGGCCAGAGAAGCACAAGTCCAGTGCTTGAGCCCAGGAGAGTCAGGGTGGGGACCTTCCACTCTGCCTGGGATATCAGGCCAGAGACTGGGGGCTCTTAGGGCCTGAACTCTGGTCCCAGGTCTGCCTGTCAGAGCTTCATGACCAGCTTGGCTTAGAGTGACAGGCTGGTGGGTGCTTAAATGGGTGAAATAGCCGTGGGTTGTCAGAGGAACAAACAGGTCCCGTAGGTGGGAAGGACTCAGGGAGCATCTGGGCCCGCTGTCCGTCGGCAGTGGAGGAGAGATGACAGTGTGTAATTTCTGCCACCCGAGGGATTATTCCAAGCTGGTGCCCTGGACAAGAGGAGCATCAACTCCCACCTGTGGCACCAACAGAACTGCTGCTACTGTCACCGCCCACTGGACAGTGTAAGACAAACCAGGGGGAATGTCACATTCGCTCATTTAGGAAGTAAAACAGGCTACAAATGCACATGGACAGAGCTGTGCCAACGTGGCTGCCCCAGCCACTGTGATCCTCTGTCTTGTCCTCTGCTCTTCTCCCCCAGCCATAGAGCTGAGAGGGTCCCAACCCCATGGCTTGCCTCCCCGGAACATGACCCCACTGTGCGCCTGCCTAAGGGAATGACATACTAAGGACACTCCCCCCCTCCCGCCCAGGGTCCCACCTCCAGCCCAGCTGAGCACCAGGCGGAGCTCTCCAGGCTCCCTGTTCTGCCCCATGGTTGCAACACACCACCAAAGTGCTCCCAGTCCTTCCCAAGCCGGCACAGATGGATTTGCAGTCCCTCCAGGGTGCTGTGTGGAAGAGTCCTTGCTCATGGGGGGCTTTGCATTTTCCATTTAACACGCTCACTGTTGCCTTTCTAAGGGGCTCAGCAAGTGCGCCTCCTGCTCCTCAGACACATGGAGGCGATTCTCTGGTGAAGTGACCCTTCACGGAGGAGCGGAACTTGCCACAGGCTCTGTAATTAGAACATTGCCAGCCTTAAAAAAATCTTGATTTAAATTTTAGTTCTTTGCAGGAATTATTCTCTCTTGAAAACGTAATTGCTCTCCAAACGATTTCCTTTAAGCCGAGGGTGACATCTCTAAATGCATTATTATGAGCAGACGTATTGCTCAGTGCCCACACTTCATTAAGCATTTGTTCTGCCCATTTGAAAATGATGTTATGAGGGGGCGCTTGGGCCCAGTCCTGAGTGAAGGAGATGTGTCTTCTGCGTCCACTGGGGCTGTCAGCCTTGCTGGGTATGGCTGTGGGCCCCTGGAAGCCAGGCCCCTCTGGCTGTTCACAAGTTAACCAGTGGAGGTGGTTGCAGGAAGTTGGGAAGCCCCTGCTTTCCAACAAAGGGATAAATACTTGGTAAACTGGGCCTTGCTTTGGAAACTCCAGCCTCTGCAAGTATGAAGCAGAGACATCATCCTGTCATAAAAGGCCAGCCTTGGCTGAGTGGGTAGGGAAAGGATGGCCTGTGTAAAGGCAGGCTGATGGAGACCTGGGTGAGCCAGTGTGGTGGGAGCCCAGGGCCTGAGATGGGAGAGGTCTGATGGTGCCATGCAGTGCCAGTGGTTGGACAGTGGCCTTGGCCATCTGTGAGCTGCGCCCACCCAGCATGCTGATGCAAGGCAGGCTGCATGGGCCTGGGGGCACACAGGTTCAGCTCCCAGGTCTGGTGTGGTGGGCACAGAGACCTAGCCCTGCTCCTCTGTGGTGCTCTCAGGAAATTGGGGAAGTTTGGGAAGGCAAGTGCCTATGGCCATGGGAGTATCCTCAGTAAGGAGTCCTGCTGCCTCAGGGAGCCTGGAAGACTGCTCAGAGCGCTGCAGAAACAGGCTGGCCCTTGAGGAGACAGGGGAGTGCCTGCCCAGGGATACAGCTAGTCACGTGGCTAACTAGACCCAAGGGAGGCTGGGAAATGTAGTCCCTGGGTAGGCGACCCTTTCTCAGTGACAGTTCCTCGCTACTAAGAGAGGAAGACACCTGCCCTTGCCACCCCTTTTCTTCATGTGACAACCAGGTATGGACCCCTGTCCTGCCTACTTGTCATGACACAGGGGACACACGCATACTTTGCACCTGCCACGCAAGGCTCCAGCTGGTATTATATCAGTAACAGCCCGAGGGGCTCGTTTTTACTCCCAGAGTTCTCAGGGTGGAAAGACCCTCCAGCCTCTGGTTGCTACTGGTTCCTGGTTGGACACTGGAACTGGGGGTGCTCTTGGGTTCAGCGGCATTTCAGCCAGTCCCTGGCTTCATTCCTGGCTTGGAAAGTGACAGCTCACAGCTGCTCTGTGGCTGGAATTCCTCTATCCCAGGCAGCTGGGGAGTCCTTGTGCCTTAGCAGGTATCTGATCCCAGCCCCAAAGCCAGGGGATAGTTCTTGGGAAATTAGAAGAAATGAGGGGCACCGTGACAGATGCTCCCTTGCTCAGCCCCAGCAACCTGCAGATCCTACTAACCTCTGTGTTTTGTTCACAGGAGCAACCAGGGCTTCATGCACATGAAACTGGCCAAAACCAAAGAGAAATACATTCTGGGTCAGAACAGTCCACCCTTCGACAGTGTCCCAGAAGTCATCCACTACTACACCACCAGAAAGCTGCCCATCAAAGGGGCTGAGCACTTGTCCCTCCTCTACCCCGTGGCTGTAAGGACCCTGTGAGCGGACCAGTTCCTCCCTGCTCTGTGACAGAGCCCGAGACTTGGAGGAGCCAGCAGGGCACCAGCCCCGACCAGCTGGCCGTGTTGCCAGCCTGTCCACTTTGTCGTGTATGGTACTAGCACACCACTGCATGTCTTAGGATGCTGTTGCCACTTAGGGGGGTCAGGGACTGGAGAATGCCTGGATGAAGGGAGAGGGGTGGTGGCCACACTACCCCAGTCCCCACGCCCACCCCACTCCTTGAGTTCTGTGAATTAAAATATTTGCAATCCAAAGAGATGCCTTGCAGGGTGAACAAAGGCACAGCAGCTCTGGGGGGCGGGGCGCAGGCTGGGTGCTCCTGGGCTGCATCTCTTTGTTCTCCAGCTGTCGAGAACTCACACCTGTGTGTGGGCAAAGTTTTCCCACTGGTGCTGGGAGCTGACTGTTGGCTCCTGGAGCGCAGGTGGCCTGGGGGCCACTCCCTCTGGCGTGTGCGTATCTCTGAGTGTGCACAGAAGCACATATGTGAGAGACCATGGCCACACACACACACACACACACACACAGTAAGCCCCATCTACCTTTAGTCACAGTGTAATCATTAGATCTCTAAGGAATCATTGTGCCGTCAAAAAGAAGATGCAATTATTTATGAATAGGGTGTGTAAATAAAATAGTCATTTAATATATATTCTTATCCCTTTTTTATAAACCACCATGGGGCTCCCAGAGGCAGTGATTGTGAGTTTCCTGCCCTGAGCAAGCTGTGTCTCCTGGGCTTGCTGGTTGGTGTGACAGGCCTTGGGTGGGGCGAGGGCAGAGACTCCAGGCAGGCAGCTGACCGGGCAGAGGCACATAGGGGAAGCAGTGTGGCCAGAGGACAGTCACCTGCAGGAAGGTGTAGCTGGGCCCTGTGTTGGGGCTTCAGCAATATAATCAGGCTGACCAAGCAACCAGGCTCCCATCTGCCAGTGATGACCATTTCTAGCTGCGTCCTCAGTTGCCCAGCACCCAGCAGTCTAAAAAGGACTCTTCCCATTATCCAATCAGTGTCACCCTGTGGAGAAAAGGGAGGCTCAGAGAGGGAAAGTCATTTGTTCAAGGTCACATGGTTTATAAGCAGTGGAGCAGACTCCAGGGCCACTGCTCTATCAATCATTGGTTCTGCGTGACCTCACTGTCACCCTGCTCTGGTGGTGGAGGTGGGGACATGATACTGGTATCCACACTGCGTCCACACAAATAAAACCACCTGCACAGACACAGACGGCATCCTGTCTCTGTCTTCTCCACCACTCAGTAGGGTGACAGGTGTGGCTGCCACCTGCTGAATGAGGTGCAAGAGATTCAGCCAGGGTTCTGCAGCCTGCTGCAAGTACAGGTGCTCCCCGTACCCTGCGGATCTGAATGGACTGGAAATATGGTGGCCCACTGTGACGGTGATCTCCAGCACACAGGGGAAGAGTAGGAGGGGCTGAGCCTAGACATCACCAGCAGGTCTAGACTTAGTCTTTCCGAGGTGGCTCAAGCCCCAGGGCTTTAGAGACGGTTTAGGCTGCTTCTCAGATGTGGAGGCAGAGACCCAGAGGAGCAGGACTTGCCAAGGCCGCCTGTCAGGCTGGGGCAGATCAAGACTAAAAACTACATTTGGGCAGCTGCCCTGGATTTCAGCAACTTCTGGCCAAAGCTATTTCCTTGGCCCGCCTTCCCTAACACCCAGTCCGCCTCTGGGGTCATTCTCCGGTCCCTGTATGTCGGTCCAAGGGCTCCAGCCCCTCAAGATGACCGAGTTGGCTGCAACCTGGGTTTAGTCTCCAGGGAAACCAACTCTGACCCTTGCCTGTTTTGCATTTTCCAAAATGTCCTTCAGGGCACTGGGGGAGCAGGAGTGACCAAGGCCTCTGGTGGGGGTGAAAGAGGAAAATGAGCCAGGAACTGGCACTTGTCCAAACAGGTGCCACTGGAGTCTGACTCCCAGAACACCTGGTGGAGGCCGAGGATGTGGGGAGGCGACCCCGTGGGCCAGCAGGAGGGAAAGGCTTTCATTGTCAACAGCCCTCCCAGAGCCCATCTGCCAGAGAACTTCTCAGAAAGGCTCTGCCTGTGGGCCAGGGGAAGCTGCCTCTCCCTCTCTCTTGCCTTTGCTTCTTTAAGGAATTCCCAGGACCCTCCCTCCCAAGCCCCCTGCCTTCCTCTTCCAGAAATTTCCCCAGAGGCCCAATCTCCTGCTCCCCTTAGGGACCAGGGCCAGCAGAGGAGCCAGCACACAGGACAGGAGCCGCTAAAAGGAATTTTTTTCCTTATTTTATGAACCTCTCCCTCTTCTTCCTCTAATTGTGGCCGCTTCCTCCGTCAGCGTGTATTCATGTTTTCTTGGACATCTAACAATTGAAACAGCTTTTCCCTTTCAGAAACACTCGCACTCAGGTTACTGGCGTTGGTTTGGGTTTTGTTTTGGCTTTTTTTTTTTTTTTTTTTTATCTGCTGCCAATTAATGGAAAGGGGGGGAAAATGAGCTGGATTTCTTTGAGTAAAAAGAAAAGCTCCCGGCCACACCGTATCTCCCCGTCAGCATCTTGTCTCAGAACGCAACCTCCAGCCACCAACAGGCCGTTGTTTTCTTTCTTTGCCTCCTTTGCTGACTTCATTGTTGACCACAATGCCCTGGGCACTTTGGCAGCTCTGTCCTTGAGCGCTGAGGAGTCAAGGACCCTTCTGGCAGCCCAGCAGAACAAGATGGCATCCACAGAAAGAAAGGAGGCTTTGTCGGGGAGAGGCCCACCTGCCTGTCAGCCCTGAGCCTTTCAGTGGGGGGTCCCCTGGAGAGACTCCTAGAGCAGCCCTGCACAGGCAAGTGGTGCAAGGCTGAGTCTTCAGGCAGGCTGGGCCTCTCCCTGCAGGGCCACCCTGGGCTGGTGGCAGGAGCCATTCCGGTGGAGCTTCCCCCAAGGGCCTCGTGTCAGCAGGTGAAGCCCTCTCAGGGGCTCTGCTTCCGTGGTCACAGGATCGAGACTGAACACCAAGTCCAGCAGCTCTCAGAGACACTCAGAAGTCGCTGATGTCACTTGGCAACAACAGGTGGCCAGGCCTGTCCTGTGCTCCCGCGGGCCATGGGGACAGTACATGCAGAAAGCCTGCTCACGGAGCCAACTGGTTTTGGGGTTGGCCCGTGGACCTTCCTCCCGAAGGGCCCTGCCTGAATCAGATGACTGTCCAGCAGACCACCCCGTCTCTTCACACTTCTGGAACCAGTGACCTGCAAAGACCAAATCTTGAAGGCACCCTTGGGGCACAGGTGGCCCTGGCCTCTCCGTCATCCTCCTTGGAGCTGTTTGTATCACTGCCTCCTTCTAACCATTCATGGCTGAAAATGTGTCCTGTAAAGTTCCAATTCTAGGTGATACACTGTATAATGATGTATATTTAACGTGAAGTTTTTAATATACAAATGTCTTGTTTAAGTGTCCCTCCTTGTTCACTCATGCCTCGTTTCTTTAAAACCCAACCCGTGCCCCAGGAATCTCGGCAGATGGCCTTCTGCTTGCAAAGGCTGAGCTTCTGCCGCCGTCCCCTGAAGGTAGATCCTTCCAAGAAAGAAGGAAGCTTCCTGTTTCCTAATGGTGGGAAGACAGATCCCTAATGAGCTTGTTAAATGGAAACTAATTAATTTGTTCAGCAGACATTTCACTGAGTGCCTCCTGGTCCTCAGGTCTGACAGATACAGACAGGGGTGAATAGACCCAGCCCCTGGCCTCGAGAAGTTTCCAATGTAGAAAAACAAAATTCTACATGATACAGTAGAGGTGGCCCCAGGTATGCAAGAGCCCAGACGGGGAGGAATTGAATCCACCACCACCAGGCACCAGGTCAAGCTGGGCCTTGGAGGGTGTTGCAGGCCCAGGAGTAGGCATCGGGATCCTTGGGAAGCTGAGGGGCCCAGGGGGCTCACCTGCCTTGACAGGAGATGGCAGGGCTCCTGAGGCTCCCAGGGCTTCTTCCTTTGGAGGCAAATCAGGGCAAGGGAACAGGGAACAGGTGTTCACCTCCCCCAACCTGGAACTCATTCTTTTTTTTTTTTTTTAAATCTGGAGGATTTGACATTGCCTACATTTTTTTTAATAGAGAGAGATTTTTTTTTTAATATATTTTTTTTTAGTTCTCAGCGGACACAACATCTTTGTTTGTATGTGGTGCTGAGGATCGAACCCAGGCCGCACGCATGCCAGGCGAGCGCGCTACCGCTTGAGCCACATCCCCAGCCCCTGGAAGTCATTCTTGGTCTCCCTGAAGGTTCAGGAGATGCTGGCCTCCTTTTCTAGAAGAGGCAAACAAATCCTTAAGGAGAGGAGGGCGGGGCACAACTTCTGGCACAGTCTCCCATTGTCTGCCCATGCCCTTGGTGACATCATCTGTGCAGACTCCGTCCACCTGAGGCAGGGAAGGCCCTTCCTCTGTCAGGACCGGGTGGACACACCCTGTCCCAGAGCTTGCACTGGAGCGACCTCTAACCCTCTCCTCCCCACAGGCAACTCCCAAGAGTGGCCTGGACTCCAGGTGATGCCCCTGGGCTCCTCAGGCTTGGGTCTCCTCCCTTCTCACTCCCAACGACACAGGACCACCAACACCTCCATCCCCCAGCTACCAACCCCACCCCCACCCCCATACACATACAGGATGTCCAAAAATGTCTCTGGGCTCAGCCAGAACCCAAGAGCAAGGGCAATGTCAGTTTCTGCCACCCAGGAATTTCCTGAAAGGATGCAGAAAAGGGCACCTCTAACCTACTTTGGGTGCGGCGGGGGGGTTATATCTGTTCAAGTTCAGTCCAAACACTGGGCATGAAAGAGATGGCAGGGCTGGTAAGCAAGAAACAGCAGGCCAGACACAGGAAACACCTTCTTCAACAGAGTCTGCAAGCAGTGATGGACCCAGCAGGTCCAGAGAGGGACAGGGGCCATACAGCAAGTCCAGCTCCACATGCTTCAGGGTGCTGGAGGGTGGCCAGCGCAGCTCTGGGAAGACTGAGGTGGGGCTCATCTTAGAGTTATGAGCCAAGTTTTCCCTCACCTTTTTCTCCCCTTCTGAGTGGGAACATCTCAGGGAGGCAGTGGCTGGTGTCATCTCTGGTTCTGGGAAACAATTTCCAAAGGAGCCCCAGTCTGAGCATACATCACCCATCAGAATGACTCCAGTGCCCTCGTGTGGTTCTCCTCGGCATTGCAGCCAGACCCAAGGAGAGAAAAACAGCCTCCAAGTCACAGGGCCTGTTCCAGATGGAGAAACAGGACATCCTAGACGAGGGAATGGCACTGAGAGGCGCTCGCTCTTTGACCCCCCAGTCCAGGGCTCTTCCCTGTGTGTCCTACAATTCATGCCAGCAGAGGAAGAAGGTCAGGCTAAATCAGGACAGCTCAGTACAGAACAATTTTACACAATTTTTTAAAGTTACTGACTTTGTGATTAAAAAAAATTAATATGTACTTGCTGAATTTGTAAATTTCAGGAAAATCTGCATTTCAGAAAAATATAAAGAAGATAATTACCCTAAACTCAAGAGAACGATTAGCATTCTGACAAATCTCCTCAGTTTTAATTCTATGCCTGTATATTTTATCTTAAATGAAACTGGGCCTGTACTTATACAGTTTTATACCCTTTTCTTTTTTCTTTTTTTCTTTTTTTTTTTTTTTGCATTTAACATAGTGTCATGTCATTTTCCCTTTATGTTATTAAATCTCCCACAACATGATACTTCTCATAGCTGATTATATCCTATCTTCATTTAGATAACTTATATTCAAGTTTTTGTAAACAAGCTTCTGCGGGGAATACCTTTGTTCAGAAATCTTTGTCCATATTTTTGTTTTGTTTTGTTTCATTCAAGGAGAAATATTTAAAAGTGGCATTTCTGGGTCAAAGTCTAGGTACATATTTGAGTTTTTCTGTCCACCAGAGATTAGGAGTGTCTAGTCTATGTCTAGGAGTGTCCCCAAAGAAAAACTATACGGTTGCATTTAGGAACTTTTAACAATGTGGACTTTGCCAAAAACATGAAATGTGAAATGAGCATATGCTAATCAGTTTCCTTAACCAAAGAGCTTTCATTCAGGCAGGGGGCCATGGGGCAGGACAGGAGACCACCTGGGCTTTGCTTGTAGGGTGACCAGTTATCCCCAGTGAGGAGCTTTCCAGGATGCAGGATTCTCAGTGTTAAAGCCAGAAGGACTCCAGCAGTTGGTCACATCACCTTAGCTGTCATGCCCTGGACAACCCCTTGCCTTCTGCTAGCAGAAGCTTCCTTCTGCCGGAGGAGGGTGAGGTGCTGGGATATGATTTGAGTCTAGGAGGACCCAGAGACACTCAGAAGGAGCCTCATCCAAGGGGCTGGGGTTGTGGCTGAGTGGTAGGGCCCTTGCCTAGCATGTGGGAGGCACTGGGTCTGATCCCCAGCACCACATAAAAATAAATAAATAAAATAAAGGAGCCTCGCCTCCCTTGTGGGGTATAGGAGGTAGATGAGAAAAGGAACAGCTGTCATGGGGTAGTGGAGGGTGCAGCAGCTGACCAGGCTCACGTTCTAACTCCATCCCTTTCCAGCTGCATCCACAGCAGCAGAGAGCTTCCATTTCCTCCAAAAGAAGCCACCTCCTGGGCTGGGGATGTGGCTCAAGCAGTAGCACGCTCGCCTGGCATGCAAGGGGTACTGGATTTGATCCTCAACACCACATAAAAATAAAAATAAACATATTGTGTCCACCTAAAAAACTAAAAAATAAATATTTTTTTAAAAAAATTTAAAAAAAAAAAAAAAAAGAAGTGACCTCCCTGGGCTGGGGTCGTAGCTCAGGGGTAGAGCGCTCACCTCACACGTGCGAAACCCTGGGTTCAATCCTCAGCATCATATAAAAATAAAAAGGTGAAATAAAGGTATTGTGTCCAACTATAACTGAAAAAAATAAATATTAAAAAAGAAGAAGTGATCTCCCAGGGTTAGTGCAAAGATTGCCTGCAGTTTGGATGAATGCCCTTAGCATGGCTTAGCAGCATCAACCCTCCGATAACATCAGCTAGCATGATAATAAGGGGTAATGGCAGAGGACATGGTCTGGGTGCCCAGAAGTTCTCCTGTAGGAGGTGAGAATGGACTGTGTTTTACAAATGAAAAAATGCCCTGAAGTAAGGACCTCTAGGGATGGAAGCAGCACTCTCCAGTACCCCACCTCTGCACTTAAATTAATTCTAACACACTATGGCAATTACCTAAGTAATAGGCATCTGTTGTGTTTACTATTTAAATAATTCCCACACTTGATATTTATTCCAACATTCGATCTATTTATTGTCTCTTATTTAAATGCTAAATCCCTGCTGCATCTCTACTTGTTTAAATATTAAACATACTTGTGTTCATTATTTACTGTCTGTCTCCACCTACTAGAATGTAACTAGAATGTCAACTCCACATGAGCAGGGATCCAGGAGAGCTCCTAGCACATAGTAGGTGCTCAGTAAATGTTTGTTAGATGATGTAACAATGCTACAAGATCCCACGAATGTTGGGCTTGCTCTGTGCATGCTTCATATAGTTCGTGCACGGGTCTCCCATGATGAGGGCCTGCTGTCACGAGAAGAAACTGAGACTCAGAATGGTTAAGTGACACTAGGAAAAGCAGACGTTGAATTTAGCAGTGGGATCCCAGAAGAAGGTCCCACCCGAGAAATGGATGGGTTCTGTGGGGAACAACATGGTCCCTTCTTCCCCAAGAGCAACAGAGGTGCCATTCAGGGTCTCAGAATGTGGATACCAGAAAGAACCCTCATTGTATAGACAGATATTGAGGCTCAGAGAGGGAGACCTTTACCCCAGTGACATCACCAAAGGTGCTGGATCAAGTCTTCTGACCTCAGCAGGCTGTTTCTGGTTCGGTTGTTCCCAACTTGCTTGATCATAAGGTTCACAATTGGTTTTTGTAAAGCTACAAAGTCCTCAACACTTCTGCTTGGAGCTTTCGACTTGGGTCTTGGGTGGGCCTTGGGATCCTCTTTTTTTCAGAAGCTCCCCCAGGGTGTCTTATAATCAGAGCTTGGGAGATACCCCTCCATAGGAAAGGGCAGTTTGCAGGCAGCTCAAACCCACCTGGGCATTGCACAGAGCCAGGGAGAGTAGGGCATCAGCTACCAACTGTGCCTCTGTGTCTATCTGTTCCTAAAAAAATAGAGGTGGTGGAGACCCGGTTTCTCTCTTACCGGGCAGAGGCAGGTTCTGGGACTTCTCTGAGCACATGATAGGTGCAAATCGAAGGAAATAATGATTGTGAAACTGCTTAGAAAACCCAGAGAATTATGCAAGTGTCTGTCTTGTTTTATTGACTCAGCCCTTGCTAGGTAAAAACGTGTTTGAATTTCCCAAGTATGTGTCACTCAGATGCCAAATAAGGTGTCTCCTGGTCCTACTCAGAGGTCAGCAACTTTTCTGAGCCCTGAATTACCAGGGACCGCAAACTTTGCTCACAGGTGTACCTTGGAAAGGGCAAAGTTGGCTACGGTAACCAGATCACAGGCAAGGAGCAGCCTGGTGACTCCTCCCCTCAACACTTCTTCCTGTCCCTTGTTTTCCTAGAGCCCATCTTGCTTGAGTCCTAGTCACCTTTGTGAATCACCTCTTCCAGGCCGCCTTCCTGGACTGCAGATAGTACAACTTCCCTCTCCTATCACCACCCTTGGTATTCTCCCACTTCAAGCAAGCTGATCATTTCTCCTCAGGACTGGGCTCCCATTTTGCTCTGGGCTGCAGGCTCACCCACCTACACATTCCTGAGTTCGAAAGGACCCTGTGTTTCAAATCATGGGTGATTATTATGGGCCAAGATATCAATGAAGAGCTACTGTTTCCCAAAATTGCCTGAGCAGTATCACCTGGGGGCTAGTGTCAAGTGGGGCTCTCCCCTTGAAATTCGTGGGACTTGGGACCTATTTTCAACCAAACTTCTAGGACTTACAATAGCAATCTTTCCGATCACAGGAACCACTTGTGAGCCTGTTCAATGCCAATCCTGGCTCACTTAGGCCAGCATCTACATTGCTCATGAGTTCTCGGGTGATGACGATGCCACCGGTCCATGGTCAAGTTCAAGTGATTCTCATCTTCAGGCACAATCTAGAAGCAAGACTTAGGTGCTGTTAATCTCAACCTCAGCACCTCAGGGAACTTTTAAACCTACTAAGGTCCAGATCCCACTGCAAACCAGTTAAATCGGACTCTCTGGGGAAGGTGGGCTTTTGCTGCAGAGCTGAAGATGGAGCCCAGGGCCTCCTGCAGGTCAAGCAAGGGCTCTACCACTGAGCTGCAGCCTCAGCCCTTGTTGGCTTTGAAGACGATTCTAATGGTTCTAATGGCACTCATTAGACTCTGATTCTAAGGATTCCTATTCTAATGTGCAACAGTGTTAAGGATCACTGATTTTGCAGAGCTCCCACCTGCATTAAAATTAATGAATGACCAGCAGCTCAGGATGCTGAGGCAGGAGGATCATGAGTTCAAAACCAGCCTCAGCAACTTAGCAAGACCCTAAGCAACTCAGTGAGACTCTGTCTCTAAATTAAATATAAAAAAAAAAAATAGGGCTGGGGATGTAACTCAGTGGCTGAGTACCCCTGAGTTCAATCCTCGGTACCCCCCAAAATAAATAGACCTCACAGGCATGCCTCAATTAACCTTGGTCTTGATTATGTGTGCCATACACACAAATGCATGTGAGCTGCTAGATTAAAGCAGGTTTGAAAATGAGCCAAAGGACTTCGGGTGTAGCTCAGAGATAGAGCATTTGCCTAGCACGCGTGAGGCCTTGGGTTAGGTCCCCACCAAGGGGAAAAGAAAAACAAAAAAATTGCAAATGAGCCAAGAAGAAAGAGAGTAGGTCTTGGAGTTCATGGACCAGTCATGGGGACAAATGTTCTGCACAGATCAAGGACACAGGGTTGGGCCAGAGCTTCCAGCAGGGTGGGGAGTAGGGAGGTGCCAGGAGGGTGATGGGAGGCCATGAGGTCAGACCAGAGTCAGCAGTACTGAGGAGCCTGTTTGACCTGAGCAATGAACAGAACGTTGTCTTCTATGCACAGAGGACAAAACCTGCGCAGCTCTGGGTGTGCAAAAGAATGCAGCGTTGGGGGAAGGGAACCTGCAGAGGTAGCCCTGGGGATGAAGCCTAAAGGGCGGGAAGGGGAGTGGCCGAGATAGGCCCAGTTGATTGCAGAGGCCTGGGAAATGTGAGGAAGGAAGGTCACTGACCCCTTGTTAGGGGATGACCGCAGGCAACCTTCTCTGGGCAGAGCCGTGCATAGTCGTGAGACTCCACTGACAAAGCGGTTGTTGGGGACACGAGGGACAATGAAACTCAGAGCACGAGACAATTTTCCAGGAAGCTTTTTTGTGGGGTGCTTAAGCAAAAATCCATCAGCAATATTCCCATGTCCCTCTTTTCCCAAGGACAGACCCTCCCTTTTTACTCTTTGGCCCTGGGGATGGCACACAGAGCCCAATGCGTGTTAGGCAAGTGCTCTACCATTGAGCGATACCCCTTTTAACAGCTCTGCTCTTCACCAGCATTTCATTTTGGCAAACTTGTCCTAAGCACTATTTTTCCCAAGCCCTGAATTGAAGGACCAAGAGTCAGACAGCTCTGCCCTCGTGAACTGGCAGTGAGAGAGACACACTTACAAGTGACTATAACATAGGGTAGGAGGTCACAAACGACCCCCAAAATCATGCTACGAAAAGGGAGAGGCAAGAGCAGTCCATTCTGCCTGGGGCAAGTAGGGAAGACTTCTAAGAAGAGGAGGCAAGAAGACCTTGAAGGGTCAGCAGGAGAAACAGGCTTCAGGAGCTCAAGGAGTTGCAAACCATGAAAGACTGCCCAGGTCTGAAGCATAAAAGGTAGTTTGGGATAAAGCAGACAGGGAGGTGTCAGAGCCAGGACAGGGAGAGCCCTGTGAGGCCAGTTAAGGGGTCTGGACTGACTGGAACGCCAAGAGGGAACCGAGGGAGGTTCAGATGCTGAGTGACATGGTAACAGGAGGGCGAGAGGGGGCTATCTGATGGCTGAGAGGGAGGTGTGCAGAACAGTTCAAGGGACTGGATGATGTGTGAGGGTTCACTTTATGATGAATTGTGAATTAAAAAAAAAATAGAGGGTTTTTATTTCCAACATTTGATTGCCCAATAACAGCCAATTAAGGGCCTTGAGATTTATGACTAGGAAGCAGAGGCTGGAGGGGCGAGGCCTATGCTGCGGCCTGGACTGGCTCAGCTCCAGACTCCAGTGTTCCTGGGGAACCTGGGATTTTTCTCACTCTCTTGGGTTGGTTATGTCCCAATTGCATGTTTAATTTCCATCTTTCCCTTCTCTTTATGTTTTTTTCCACAGGAGAATAACCCCTCCATTCTAATGAAATTAATTATTTATGCTTCTGAACTTACTGGATGCCTGCCTGCCTTATTTATTTTTTGAATAATACATCTGAATAGGAACTCACACAAGCCAGGGGCCAACATAATTTTGAGGTAAATGCCCTTTCCCCAACGGTTGTCTGATTAATTGTTTTAAACTATGGTGTAGCCTTGTCTATATTCTGTGGAGTCAAAAATTTATCCCTTACCACACTAAGGAGATGCCAGAGACCTTAACTGGCAGTCAAGATTCACACTGCCTATCCCCTGACCTTGAATAGCCTTATCTTCTTCTCTGACGTTCTCCACAGGTCCAAATTCTGACCACTCATCCTCTAAAGCCCAGTTCAAACCCCTCCTACCCTAGGAAGCCATCCCTGTTAACCTCTCAAAGGGAAAAGCCCCTCATGCTTCTAAATTTGCAGTCTTCTGTTTCTATGTCTTTTGTGAGATGCTCGGTTCCCTTGGGAGGACCTGGCACACACAGGTACCTCCCAGAGTGTCGAAGTGGGGAGCATTGCCTCCTGTAATTAAGAAGCAGATAAACACAGGGCAGGGATGGTCCCTCACTGATCCCACCATCAATGCTTCACTTTGACAGTGAGATTACCAGCCTCAGGCTGGAAGGAGGGGAAGCATGAAGAAGGGCCAATCGTGTGGTCACCTTGGGGTCCTGGTCCTCTTCTGCATGCCCATAGTGCCTGCTACCATCCCCAGGTGTGCCCCAAGTACAGTGCATGCTCTTCACACACTTGATAAGCTGCCTGGTGCTCTCTCTCTTCAAGCTGACTTGTGTCCTATAACTTCTCATATCTGTGGTGTGCTTTCCAGCTTATGAATTAGACCATTATTTCCAGTAAGAATCATTTATGACGGCCAAGGGAGGCGTTCAGGCAGGGGTTACTTTTCCGACAGGGATTTGGGTTCAGGTACCAGTGACTTGACCAAGGTCACTCCTGGGAAGGGCCAGGGATACCACTCTGACCCAGGACATCTAACTCCAAGACCCCACAAGTTGTGTGAAGGTCAAAGGAAAAAGGGTTTAATAGTGATTTGCATATCCTAAAGTACATTTAACAACAACAACAACAAAAACAACGGTGTTTGTGAACTGCGGTATGGAGTAGCTGACAAAATGCACCCGAAGGTTTGAGCACATCTAACCAAGGATACAAAGCGCTAGGCGCCCAGACGGGCACTGTCGGGCCTTCGGCGCACGCGCTTGCCACCCCCAATGAAGGATCACCAGGCTCCTCCCGCACACTAGGGAACGCGTTGTTGTTTCTGGCACAGTGAGGCCACCGTACAGCACCAAGGCAAGACACCCTGGCTAGCGGAGCCTCACAGTTTATAGGTGAGACGAAGAGCCCCTCAAACTGCGCGGACCGCAGCCGGAGAGGTACACCTGCGTCCCACAGCAACGCGCGGGCTTAGGGAGAGGCGGTGTCCCTCTCACGTGATCGGAACAGCGCGCAGCGCTCCCCGCCTCGCCCCGCCCCACAGATTGGTCGCGGTCTGCGCCTGCGCGGGCGCTGGCTCGCGGGCTCGCTCGCCGCGGTCCTGCGGGCCGGTGGCTCGGGGCATGGGGCTCGGCGCCCGCAGCCATGGTAAGTACGGGAATGGGATGGGAAACCCCGGGCTACGCTCGGCATCTGAACAGAAGGAGAAACAGCATGAAAAAGGGTCGAGGAGGCGGCCGCCACCGTGGGGACTTGGCCTTGCTTTGCGCGCGCGCACTGCGTCTCCCTCGCGGACTTCCCAAGCCCCGAGCTACGGGCCCAGATCCGAGCCCTCTTGGACCCTGGCTCTCCGGCCCTCCTGGACCTCTGCGGGCGCCGGGGCAGCGTAGTGACCATCCGCGCGAAGGCTCGGCGCGTTCGTTCTCTTGGGCGCTCTCAGGCTGAGGAGGTTCCTCTCCGGGACTCGGGAACCGCTGGGCGGGGAGGGGCCGTGCATCGCCGGCTCCCGGGGTGGCCAGCGCGGGCACCGGCGGAAGGGCATCCACCCACCGCCTCTGGAGGCAGGGATTCCGGCATTCTCACCACCGGACCCCAAACTGTGGAGTTAGAGACCGAGGAGATCCTGGTGATCTTGCTTGCCCGCTCCTCCCTATTCAGAGATTGGGGAAATGGACGCCTGGAGAATGCTTTTTCTTAGACACCATATTGCATCGCGTTGTACGAAAACAGTTTACCAAGGCTTTTTGGGATGGGTGTGTAATTGTTAGTCTCTCTACTGATTATTTACTGTTAGGTTTGGCTAGCTGAAGCATGTCAGCGGCTCGCTCTTTTACCCCTTTGGCATAACCTTTATTTTATGCCTTACAGTTCTACCCAATTGGTCTTAGTTCCATCTTCTGTTTCTCTACCTGCAATCTGTGAAACAAAAGCCCTTACAATACGTGAATAGTGACCTTGCCATTTGGAGCTTCCTGCGCCTTTGCATTGTAATGATTACACGGAATCAGATGTGCTAGACACTTCATGTCCCATAGTGGTTCCATGTCACAGGTTAGAGGCTTTGAACCTGGAGTCATCCTTAGGGCATCTCAGGGGAAAATAATATGCTGTTTACCTGGAAAATAACATGCTGTTTACCTTGACACGTCTGGTCTCTCATTTGCTAGGTGAAAGTAAACTCAGATCAGTGGATTTTAAAGTCATAAACATTGTTTTGTACATATAGTGGCAAAATACTGTCATAATTAGGACTAGAACCCAATCTGACCTTGTTCTGAATGCTGTCTCAGAACTGCTGACTAGTGGGAATTCACATCCTTGGAGAATTATAGTCACCCTCTGCCCAGGGTGTCTTTTTGCACATAGACCTTTATACTGGTAAATTACAGTGGCTAAACTTTACACTGTTCTTCAGCCACAGAAGTTTAACCTTGGCAGTTGAAAGTCACGTTCATTAACGTTGCTTCTTTATGTTAAGCTAGGTTGAGCGGTTCAGGTAACGAACAATGGTAAAGTTATGGTAAATAAATTTTGCAATAAATTGCAAAGGATTACTATCCATGTTAAGGAATTTAAAGACAGATCAACCTAGCAAAGAAATTAAACTGTGTTCACAACATAGTATGCATGCTAAGTTCTAAACTCTGTTGCTACAGAATACTGTGCACACTCTTTCTGTTGCTAAATTAAGAACCTATTCAAGCCATCCTGGTGTTAGGATGAAAGGAGAGAAAAAGCTCTCCAGCCATGCTGATGAACCCAGGAAGGCACCACTACTGAGCTACATCCCCAACCCTTTTTCATGAAGTTTTAACTTTGAGACAGGGACTACTAAATTACCCAGACTACCCTCAAACTTGTCCTCTGGGTCCTCTTGCCATATCTCCCCATGTAGCTGGAATAACAGGCATATGCCACCACACTGAGTGGAGGAAAAGCTTTAAATCTGTGAAGTCTCGGAGGTTTTCATAACATTCCTCTTTCCATCTAGGCCTAATTTTTATTTATTTGCCTTTATTTTATTTTATTTTGGTATTGGGGATTAAACTCGGGGGCGCTTAACCACTGACTTACATCGCCAGCCCTTTTCATTTTTTCAGACAGTCTTGCAAGTTGATAAGTCTGGCTTTGAACTTATGATCTTCCTGCCTCATCCTCCAGAGCCTTAAGCCATTTTTTTTTTTCAAATATGAGAATTTAAATCTATGGTAATGGTCTTAAAATTTATTTGATACAGTGGTCAGTAAATGACTGGCTAGCTTCTCTTAGCCATAGTTTTGTTTGTTTAGTAACAAGTCCCCATTATTAGAGTCATGACAAACTGGATGGAGAAACTTTAATTTGCAAAATTTTGTGAAGTAACACAAGTACCATTCCAGTAAAAATGAAAAATAAATGTGGACAAAATTCTTATTGTTGAAGCACACAGATAACTTGGTTTGTATCATCCAGAAACATGTACAAAATAGCTTCTAGGTGATAACTTTAGAATTCAAAGTACATTGGGCCTGGGGATATAGTTCCATGGGAGTGTGTTTTCCTGGCATGCACAAGGCCTTGGATTTGATCCCCAGCAACACAAACAAAATGGAGAGAGTGTGTGCACATGTGAGAAAGTTATGTATTCAGTATGTCAAAATGAAGTGTTTTTAACATACATAAGTTGTTAAAATATTGATTAATCTTGTACATTGAATATTTTTGTTGATTTTAACTTTAATTGTGAACCCTAAAGAATAGCAAATTTCTTTGCTGTTCTTCATTTCTATGCTAAGTTTCAGTTTTTTAAATATTGGTTAATCTTAAATTGGTAAGTATAGTACTAGTATGAGTTTTTTGTTTTTGTTTTGTGTGTGTGTGTGTGTGTGTGTGTGTGTGTGTATATATATATATATATATATATATATATATATATATATATTAGTTGCAGTTGGACACAATACCTTTGTTTTATTTATTTATTTTTTTTATGTGGTGCTGAGGATCGAGCCCAGGGCCTCACACATGCTAGGCAAGCACTCTACTGCTGAGCCACTACTCCAGCGCACTAGTAAGAGTTTTTAACAAAGGCTGAGGCAGGAATATATCAAGTTCAAGCCACTCTCAGCAACTTAGCAAGGCTGTAACCAACTCAGCAAGGCACTGTCTGAGAATAAAATATAAAAAGGGGCTCAGTAGTATAGCACCCGTCGGTTCAATCCCTGATACCAAAAAAAAAAACAATAGTTTTTAACTCATGCCTGTCAGCTGAAACAGTGAAAAAGTAAGGCTGTTGTAGACAAAGTGGTTAATTATTATCAAACTCAGTACCCTGGCATACTTCTCATCTATAGAACATTTTCTTAAATTTGGTCATATTAAGACACAAAACCTTGCTGCATTAACAAAGAGGTTAGATGATATTCTGGTACCTTTACCATTGAGCCACATTCCCAGCCCTTTTTTTGTATTTTATTTAGAGACAGGGTCTAAGTTGCATAGGGCCTTGCTGAATTGCCGAGGCTGGATTTGAACTTGAAATCCTCCTGTTTCAGCTTCTATGGCAGCTGGGATTAGAGGTGTGTGCCACCCACCACTATTCTTTTTTAATATCATTTTTTTGGCATATAACAACACTAAATGAGCAAACAAGATTTTAGAACACATAGAAACAACTAGAATAAAATGCAGAGTATCTTAAAAAGTAGTAGAGCTTTTTGCTCAAGAAAATGCATAGTCTTATTAAACACTCAAATTGGGGCTAGAGTTATGGCACGATGGTAGAGCACTTGCCTAGCATGTATGAGGCACTGAGCTTGATCTTAGCACCACATAAAAATAAACACATAAATTAAAGGTATTCTGTTTATAAAATTTTTTTCTAAAAACCACTTAAATTATGAAATGCAGAATAAATTAGAATAACTGTCTAATCTTAGAAATTAGAAGAAAACCCAGACAAAGCATGTGAAGGAAGTAAGGAAAAGGAAAAGCAAATTTAAAAACTGAAAAATAAGGTTGTGGTTCAGTGGTAGAGCACTTGCCTCGCATGTGTGAGGCACTGGGTTCTATCCCCAGTACCACATGTGTTCAATTACAACTAAAAATATTTTTTAAAAACTCTGAAAAATAATAAAATTGATTATTGAAGAGCTGGTTCTTTGCTGGGGGTGGGAGAGGTACATATCAGATAAACTGATTGTTCTCAATGAAAAGGAAATAAAAATACACATGGTTAGAAATATTTTTTTTAAAATAGCCAGTGCTTAATAAGACTACAGAAATCAAACCAGAGTTTATTTTTATTTTTTACTTTACTTATTTAAAGGGAATCCAGTTATCAAAATTGACTCCAGAAGAACGAACCTGATAAACCAGTAACAATGAAAGAAATTGGGAAAGTTGCCAAAAAGCTAGCATCCCTCACACCTCGAGGCTCATCTGGTGTCACAGGTAATTTTTTCAAACTTCCTAGGGACAAGATAGTTTTGATAAGATTTAAATTGTTCCATAGGATGAAGAAGGAAAAATCTCAGGTTCTTTTTAAAAAGCCAGTGGAACACTGATGCTGGAACTTGATGTGATGATAGCTGTAAAATTGAAAGCTTGATCTGTTGTGAATAGTATTGTAATTTTAAAGTAATACACTAGCAGATGGCAGGCTACTAGTATAACTTGGTGGTAGAATGCTTGATTACCATGCTTAGGCCTTGAATTTGATCCTCAGCACCAAAAAAAGAAAAAAATTATCAAATGTTATTTAATAAAACATTGAAAATGTATTTTGCCAAGCCAGGTAGGGTAGTATATGCCTGTAATCCCAGCAATTCTGAAGGCTGAGGCAGGAGGATCACAAATTCAAGCAATTTAGCGAGACCCTCACTAACTTTTTGAGACCCTGTCTCAAAATAATGGCTAGGGATGTAGCTTAGTGGTAAAGTACCCCTGGGTTTCAATCCCCAGTTTAAAAAATAATATATATATATATATATATATATATATATTTAATTTTTTTTTTGCCATGGCCAGGTAGGATTCATCCCCATATTCTAGGAGTGATTACATAATACAGAGTCTGACTTATAACAGTTCAACTTATAATTATTTTGCTCTTTTTTTTAAATATTTATTTTTTAGTTGTATTTGGACACAATACCTTTATTTGTTTTTTTATGTGGTGCTGAGCACTGAACCCAGGACCTCTTGCTTCCTAAGCGAGTGCACTACCACTGAGCCACAACGTCAGCCCTATTTTGCCCTTTTTTTGTACTTTAAGTTGCAGACCATCAGCAGTGAGCCACAGCTCCCAGCCAGCCATGCATTCATAAGGGTAAACCAACAGTACTTTGTGTTGCTGAACTGGTAGGTTAGGCATATTAGATGCATTTTCGGGGGCTGGAGGTATAGCTCAATGGTAGAGAATGTGCTTATCATGAGGGAAGCCCTGAGTTCAATCCCTGGCACCAAAAATAAGTAAGTAAATGAATAAATGAGTTTCCAACTTAGGATATTTTCAGTTTATAATGGGCTCATCAGGATATAATCCCATCACAAATCAAGGAATATCCATACATTAAATAAATACTTCAGGAAAGAACAATAGCAATAGTTCATACTTGCTGAGTACTTACTATACTTCAGACTATACTCCTGGGTGCTTTCTCTGTATTTACTCAATTAAGCCAGCCCATGAGCTAGCTAGGTACCTTGCCTATCTTATAAACAAGGAAGTTAAGTCATAAAGAACACTTGTCAGCTCAGTAGATTACGATAGAGCTGGGATTTGAACCCAGGCAAGTAGTAGATTCCAAAGGCTCTTATATGTTATAATGGCTCTGTGTCCTGCATCTTATAATTTTAGTAACTACCTAAAAGCATTTCACTAAAGTTCAAGGTAGATTTCTTATTAGTTATGGTGGGAAAGAGGGGTGGTAGTAAAAACTGGAATGAATATACTTTCTTCTCATATTTGTAAACTTTCTTTTTTCTTTCTTTCTTTTTCTTTTTGGTACTGGGGATGGAACACAGGGGCACTTTGCCACTGAGCTGCATCCCTAGTTCTTTTTATTTCTTATTTTGAGACAGGTCTTACTAAGTTGCTGAGGCTAGCCTTGAACTTGAAACCTTTCTTTCTCAATCTCCCGAGTTGCTGGGATTACAAGTGTGCCCAGTATACTCTTTTTCAGATCATTGTTAGTTGATCATTAGTAACTCGGAAAAAATGGAAATCTTTTTTTCTTTTTTAGTGATACTAGGGATTGACCCCTGGGTGCTCTACCACTGAGCTACACACACGCCCAATTTTAATTTTTATTTTGAGGCAGGGTCTCAATATAATTGTCCAGGCTGGGAGTCACTGGGATTATAGGCATGAGCCACCATAAACAACAGAATCCATTTTCAATGGCAAATAAAATTCACAGTAAATAGTAGAGATAGGGGCCTAAGTTATAATTGCCGCTATACTAATATGGGGTTTTTTTATAATTTTTTTTTAAGAGAGAATTTTTTAATATCTATTTTTCAGTTTTTGGTGGACACAACATCTTTATTTTATTTTTATGTGGTACTGAGAATCAAACCCAGCACCCCGCGCATGCCAGGCGAGCACGTTACCGCTTGAGCCACATCCCCAGCCCCTGATAATGTTTTAATATAGGAAAAAAAAACTAATTTTTTTGAGTATAGAATAAAATTTTGTAGCCTGCCCCCACCTTTCCTGGGATTGACCCCAGGGTTACATTACCACTGAGCTGTATCCCCAGCCATTTTTTATTTAGAGACAGGGTCTTGCTAAGTTACTTAGGGCCTACCTAAGTTGCTGAGTCTGCCTTTGAATTCGTGATCCTCCTGCCTCAGCCTCCTGAGCCACTGGGACTATAGGCATGCACCACTATGCCTGGCCATCTTGAGCCTTTTTTATTTTGTCTCACTAAATTGCTGAGGCTGGCCGTAAACTTGTGATCCTCCTGCCTCACCCTTCAAAAGCTGGAACTATAGGTGTATGCCACTATGCCTGGCAGGTTTTGGGTTTTCTAAGCATAATCTTTCAGATGATGTTAAATTATAGCACTGAGAAGACATCCTTCACTTCTTGTTTGTAACATAATCCTAAAGATGGGCATGGATAAATGATAAACAGGGATGCTTGAGAAGGAATAAATTCATATGGGTCAGTTATCAGTGACTGTTTTTCCCATGTCATGGTGATTTACAGGACTTGAATAATAGATAACAAGACTTCCTATTTCTCAAACCAAAAGCCAGTGTCATGCTTACTGTTCATTTCTGAGTCTTCTTACAAATGTCAAGGCAAATAAAAGGATGTTCACTATATTTATAACTTTGTTTAGGAAGTATTTGTCAGTCCAGGAAAAAGATATGTATTACAAAAGAAAAGTCAAAATTATTTGCAATTTTATTTTTTATATTATGGAAACTAAAACAGACCTATAAAAAGGTGAGAAATAGAGGATTTAGTAAGTGGGTTGCTCTAACCTTAATACACAAGAATTGGTAACTTTTTAATATACAGACAAAAACAAATTAGAAAATTAATAGAAGGAGCCAAGTGCTATGGCACATACTTGTAATCTCCAAAACTTGGGAGGCCAAGGCAGGAGGATTGCACATTGGAGGTCAGCCTGGGCAAGTTAGTGACACCCTGTCTCAAAATTAAAAAGGACACTGGGTGTGGTTGTGCATGCCTGTAATCCCAGCCACTCGGGAGACTGAGGCAGGAGGATTGAAGGTTTGAGGCCAGTCTCAGCAATTTAGCAAGGCCCTAAGCAATTTAGGGAGACCCTGTCTCAGGATTAAAAAAAAAAGAAGAAGAAGAAGAAAGGGGCAATCCCTAGTTCCTCCTTCCGCCGGGCCAAAAAAAAATTGAAAAGGACTAGAGTTATAGGTAAGTGGTAGAGAGAACACCCATGGATTTAATACCTGGTACCCACAGAAAAGGAAAGGAAAGAAAGGAAATTAATAGAAGGAAGCAACATATTGATAACAGTATCCATATGTAAGAAATAGTCAAGAGAATAATTTAAGTGCTATAAGGTTTGTGAAAAGATGTAAGAAAGATTTTTATTTTGGGAAAGGGGTTGGTATTGAGGAAGTGAACCCAAGGGCACTTTATCAGTGAGTTACATCCCCAGCCCTTTTTTAATTTTGAGATAGGTCTCACTAAGTTGCTGAGGCTGTCCTCAAACTTGCAGTCCTGTCTCAGCATCCCAAGTTGCTGGGATTAGAGGCATGTGCCACTTTACCTAGAATAAGATGCAGTTTTTAAAAGGTGATCATTTAAAAAATCTATACTTTACAGCCATCTCCACTATAAAACACTTAACAGATTTTTTTGGGAGGAATATGATGAAATACACTGAAGTTCTCCTGGAAAAGGTAAGAGAACCAGGAAAGCAGTGATGATTCTTTGAAGCGTGGAGGGGGAGTCTTGGAATAAAGAGATACATTTGGACATCGCAGTTGGCTAAAACAGAACAGTGCTGGAGAATGAAGAGTAGGCCAACAGTAGAGAAGAATGGAGTTCAAAAATAAATGCAAATCCTGGGTATTTAGATTATGCAAACCACTAAGAAAAAGAGTTTGGTTGATGGTGTTTTGCACTTTGTTATCTTTATCTTACTCCTTCCATTGAAAATTAGGAGAGAGATCAGTGCAGTTGATAAATGAAACCATAGAAACTGTAGAAGAAAGCCTAGGTTACTTGTTTATAATTTTTTGGAGTAATGAAGGCCTACAGAGGCCATAAAATCTAAAAGACAAGTTTGATAGATTTACTGTCCAAAGTATTTTGTTAGTACCACAAAAATGATACAAAGAGAGAAAAGGATTTGCAATTCTTTTATTAATATACCTAGGTTTGATTTTCTTCATAGACAAAGACATTTACAAATCGGGGGGGAGAAGTGCTTGCAGGAGAATGGGCACCATAAACGAAAGCTTAAGAAACTTAAATGGTGGGGCTGGGGATGTGGCTCAAGCGGTAGCGTGCCCGTCTGGCATGCGCGCGGCCCGGGTTCGATCCTCAGCACCACATATAAGCAAAGATGTTGTGTCTGCCGAAAACTAAGAAATAAAATATTAAAATTCTCTCTCTCTCTCTCTCTCTCTCTCCTCACTCTTTAAAAAAAAAAAAAGAAACTTAAATGGTGAATAAAAAGGAAAAATGCCGTATTTTATTAAAAAAAATTGAGGGGCTGGGGATGTGGCTCAAGTGGTGGCGCGCTCGCCTGGCATGCGTGCAGCTCGGGTTCGATCCTCAGCACCACATACAAACAAAGATGTTGTGTCCGCTGAGATCTGAAAAATAAAAATATTTAAAAAAAAATTGAAATGTAAAATAGTGCATTCATCATGGTTTAGGTACAAGGTTGCCCATTGCCGTATTGTTTAAAGGCCAAAACAAGGAAGAACAAGAAACAGTGGTTATACAGGAGGATCAGTGGTGTACAGAGCATTCTTTTGATAGAGTGCAGCCATGCAGAGCTCTCAGGTACCCCTTTGCTGATCCTCGATCCCACAATGTGTGTGCTTTCGTTTTTTTTTTTTTTGCTTAATAGTACGTTCTTTTTGCTTATTTGTAAAATGATAGCTAGATTGGAAGAGGGCCAAAAATAAGAGGTGGAGTAAGAGTGGTCTCAGTCGGTTTGATTGCTAAAGACGAGTGGGCCAGTGAGCCCACTCCAGGAGGGAGTGTCTGTGAATTTAATTGATATACAGCTTTTTTTCTAATTACTTAACATGTTTCTTTTATGAATTTTTATTCAAATGGTTCATTTTTTATTGTTGGATCTACAAGCAGCTCAACTCCAAGGAAACTGGCATCTCTGTATTAAACATAGTGACTTCATGATCTAACTGATTTGGTACAGGCGAAAATTAGAAATAATTTTTCTGTTCAAATTGCAGTGAAGCAACTTGTCAAAACAAAAATTTTCAAGTGAACAAAATTTTTGGACTTTAGAGCTTAGAGCTATAGCTCACCTGGTCATCAGAGTGTTTAATGAAAGGTTTGAACCCTGTCACTGTGCAGTTCTCTAGGAACAATCTGGTGACATTTAGTGGACAAAAGTTTCCCGCTTTATTACCTTAGAGGGTTGTGCAGGGATACTCAGTCATAATTCTTAACTGAAGGCGAGTTTATCTTTTCTAATAGAAGTGTTTAGCAAGCCTGCTCAGACTCTAAACAGAGGCTCTGGACCACACATGGTACAGATGTTTATATTTTCTTAATATCATCTGTCTTGGAAAAGGCACACAGATCTTGGTGTAACATACCTAAGAAAGGTATGTTCCATTTGCTTCACATGTGATTGAGGATGGTCTTGGGATTTTCCTGAGGGTCTCCCATGACCCAGGTCCTAGCCTGCTTCTTCTTTCTCATCAGCTGCCTGTCCTCCCACCTACTTTGTACAGAGCATACATAGTAATTTTTCAAATATGTGATACTGTTGATCCCTTGACACAGGACCTGTTCCTCAGCCTGTGCCATTGTTGGCCAGAATGTGCTCTCCCATTATGTGCCTTACTCAGCTTTCAAAGCCAGGCCAGAGGCCCTCTCCTGCCTGCTACCCACCAGACTGCTGAGAGCCCTCTGTGGGCCTTGGATACCTTGTACATGTTTCTGTGATTCTTGTCACCTTGTAGTCTAATTATTTGCTTATCTTAATCTCTCTGAAAGAGGCATCTGATACGCATTCTCTTCATCTAATTTTCACTCTAATCTTGAAGAGGGGATGGTATTCTAATTTATAAATGTGGAAACTGAGGCTCAGAAGGGTAAAACAATTTGCCTTAGGCCACTTTGTAATTTTCTCACGTCTATCACTGTTGGCTTTTTCTTGTCCTCATTAGACCATTATTATTATTGTTGTTGTTATTTATTCATATGTGGTACTGAGAATCGAACCCAGTGCCTTATACATGCCAGGCAAGTGCGCTACCTCTCAGCCCCAACCCCAGCCCCAGCATTAGACCATTATTGTTACTGTTTTAACTTTTGAAAACAGTTGAATAGACCAAGGCAAATTTAATTTACATTGAAAAATGTAAAACAGGAAAATATAGCATTACTGTGAAATTAGAAAATATAGATAAACCACTCACTTTAGCCTTTTTGTGTATGTAAATTTTGATTTAAAAATAGAATTGTGGGCTGGGGTTGTGACTCAGTAGTAGAGCACTCGCCTAGTACGTGTGAGGCCCTGGGTTCGATCCTCAGCACCATATAAAAATAAATACATAAGATATTGAGTACAACTAAATATTAGTTGTAAAAAATAAATACTTAAAAAAATATTGTAGTTGTAAAAAATAAATATTTAAAAAAATACATAGGATTGTGCCTTAGTACTATTACATGTCAATAAAAAGTTTTATTTTGCTTTTTTCTGTAACATTGTTTATTCCTTGAATAAAGGACTTATTTAAATTTCATAAGCAACATTAAACACGTAATAATATTCTGAACCTTAAATGGTTTTTTCATGTATTTATTATTATTTTTAAAAATTTGTCCTAATTTATAATACATGTGTATTTCAATTCATTGTACACAAATGGAGCACAACTTTTCATTTCTCTGGTTGTAGATGATGTAGAGTCTCACCACATGTGCAGTCATATGTGTACCTAGGGTAATGATGTTCATCTAATTCCACCATCTTTCGTACCCCTTTGCCCCCTACCTTCCTCTCCCTCCCCTTTGCCCAAAGTTCCTCCATTCTCCCCCACACTCCCTCTCCCTCATGATGGGTCAGCATCAACTTATCAGAGAGAACATTCCTTGTTTGGTTTTTTGAGATTGGCTTACTTCACTTAGCATGTTATTCTCCACCTCCATCCATTTACCTGCAAATGCCTTAATTTTATTCTCTTTTAATGCTGAGTAATATTCCATTGTGTATATGTACCACAGTTTCTTTATCCATCCATCTGTTGAAGAGCATCTAGGTTGGTTCCACAGTTTAGCTATTGTGAATTGAGCTGCTATGAACATTGATGTGGCTGTGTCACTGTGGTATGCTGATTTTAAGTCCTTTGGGTATAGACCAAGGAGTGGGATAGCTGGGTCAAATGGTGGTTCCATTCCAAGTTTTCTAAGGAATCTCTATACTGCTTTCCATAACGGTTGACCAATTTGCAGTGCCACCAAAAATGTATTGAGTGTACCTTTTCCCCATATCCTTGCCAACACTTATTATTGCTTGTATTCTTGATAATTGCCATTCTGACTGGAGTGGGATGAAATCTTAGAGTAGTTTTGATTCGCATTAAATACTTCGATTTTTTTGTTATTTTTTATTTTTTAGAAGTAATTGGACACAATACCTTTATTTTATTTATTTTTATGTGGTGCTGAGGATTGAACCCAGGGCCTCATGCATGCTAGACGAGTGCTCTACCACTGAGCCATAATCCCAGCCCCAAATACTTTGATTTTTTTTTTCTTTTTTTTCAAGTCTACTTTGATTTTTTAATGATCATATAATATCCCTGTTGAGAAGGCTCTCAACACCATCATGTAGATACATCTTCATTTATGCAGTGGGTCCCTTACTGTTGAGCATTTAATTTTTATTCAGAATTTGCTATTAAAAGCACTGTTATGCCTGATACTGTGGCACATTCCTATAATCTCTGACACTCAGGAGACTGAGGCAGGAGGATCACAGGTTTGAGACCAGCCTGGGCAACTGAGCATGACACTGTCTCAAAATTTAAAAATGTCTGGGGATGTGGCCCAGTGGTAGAGTGCCTCTGGGTTAATCCCCAGTTCCAAAAACAACAAGAAAGCATTGTGATGATGTTAGGGGTGAATCTTTGCATACATCTTATGTAAGTAATTATTTCCCTAAGCTTTATTCTTAGAAGGGAAATCGTGGTTGTGTGTTGTGGACTTTGTTGTGGACTGTGGCTCCTGTGGATGTCAGCTTTCAAGAGCTGCTGCTGGTTTTTCTCTGCTTCAGCTACACACTCTGCTTGACCGTGATCACATTTCTCTGTACCTTTAGTCCTGAATGTTTCACAGTTCACAGCGGCACATGTGTAGTATTTGGAGGGAAAAACATAAGGCACTTTGTAGTTTTTTGTCCTAAGACAAATATCTTGATGAGGTATCTGACTCTGTTTCTCGTGGAAGCCTTTGTATGTGGCTTGGATGCCTTCACCTCTGGGTTCTTTTTTTAATATTTATTTTTTTAGTTTTCAGCAGACACAACATCTTTGTTTGTATGTGGTGCTGAGGATCGAACCCGGGCCGCACGCATGCCAGGCGAGCGGGCTACTGCTTGAGCCACATCCCCAACCAGAAAAATCAGATTTCGATGACTGGAAGCAAAGAGCTTGCTTGTATTTTATGAAAGCAAATGCGTTAGAGGGGTAGGACTTTGCCTTGGTGCCACTCAGTAAGCAAGCCTATATGTTTAGACTTCAGATCCTTGCATTCTCTAGTCTACCTGCCTCTTATCCAAGGCAGCCTCCCACAGTCATTGCAGTCTGTGGTGTGGTAGTAGGCATGTGAGCCCTGGAGTCAGACTTCATTTCAAAATGCTGGCCCCACCAGTTACTAGGTATACCTTGAACAATGGAGAATGTTGATTTTTGTTTTGGGGGGGAGGTTTATTTTGTTTCATTTTGTTTTTTGTAAAACTGAGAAAATAAAATAGAGTTGTTTTGAAAATTAAATTATGTAAAAATATAGTACAGCCTGCAGGCCTTCTGTGACCTCATTTTCCACATCTCTCCACCTCCCAGCATTCGTACCTCATGTGTCCAACAGCACATATTTATCATAGAAGATATTGCAATGCGTTGTAATTGTTTACATTGGCAGGTTCTTCTATTAATTTGTGAATTTCTTGTCTTTGAATCTCTAATACTTTCCAGCGGGCCAGTTCAAAGGTACTAAATAACTCTAAGTATGAATAGAATGCATGCATGCACATTTTGCTGTATTAACTACCATGGGAAGACTTTGAGATTATTTCAGTAAAATAATAGAGATATACCATTGTTTAGTACAGCCAATAGTTAGGAAGTAGTTCAGTGGTGCTTGAACTATTTTGGTCTCAGGATCCTTTACACTATTTTTATTTATTTGTTTGTTTTTAGTACTAGAAATTGAACTGAGCTACATTCCCAGCCCTTTTAATTTTTTATTTTGAGATGGTATCTCACAAAGTTGCTGAGGCTGGCCTTCCTCAGCCTCCCAAGTCATGTGCACCACTGTGCCTGGCTCCCCTCTTTTTTTTTTTTTAATGTTTTTTTAGATGTTGGTGGGCTTTAATTTGATTCATTTATTTATTTACATCAGAGAATCGAACCCAGTGCCTTACACATGCTAGGCAAGTGCTTTACCACTTAGTCACAACCACAGTGCCTGGTTCCACTCTTAAAAATTATTATTGTGAATCCCAAAGAGCCTCCCCCTTTCCCATATACTGGGAATAGAACCCATGGGTGCTCTACTACTGAGCTATACCTCCATCCCTAGTTATTTTTTATTTTGAGACAGGGTCACACTAAGTTGCTGAGGCTGACCTTGAACTTGGTCTTCCTATCTCCCAACTAACTAGGATTATAGGCGTGTGCCATAACACTTGGCCAGGGGTCTTCTGAAAATACTTTAAAGAATTGCTGATATATAGTATAGTGCACTGAATTATCACACTGAATTCCATTCATATGTACTAAATTAACATGATAATGAAAAAAATTTATGTGACGAACTACTTGCCTAGTCTAAAAGGGAAAACATATGGTTCATAAATTGGAGGAGGGATTAAAGAGAAATTCCATGTGTTTGTCTCTCCATGAAAAGGTTTTCCCTTAAACTAGAGGCATAATTCAGTGGTAGAGCGCTTGCCTGGTATGCACAAGGCTCTGGGTTCCATCCTCGGCACCACAAAAAAAAAATTTACCCATTATCATTTTTTATTTGTAGGTTAAAAAAAATCCTTCATGAAGAAGAGAGACCTTAAGCAACATGATGGATTCAGAAGCTCATGAAAAGAGACCACCAATCCTTACATCTTCAAAACAAGACATCTCACCTCACATTGCAAATGTTGGTGAGATGAAGCATTACTTGTGTGGCTGCTGCGCAGCTTTCAACAATGTAGCCATCACATTTCCCATTCAGAAGATCCTTTTTCGGCAGCAGCTCTATGGAATCAAAACCCGGGATGCAGTGCTTCAGTTGAGGAGGGATGGATTTAGAAACTTATATCGTGGAATCCTTCCGCCATTAATGCAGAAAACCACCACCCTGGCACTTATGTTTGGTCTGTACGAGGATTTGTCTTCCCTTCTCCAAAAGCACGTCAGTGCCCCAGAGTTTGCAACCCGTGGCGTGGCGGCAGTACTTGCAGGGACAACAGAAGCCATTTTCACTCCATTGGAAAGAGTTCAGACATTGCTTCAAGACCACAAGCATCATGACAAGTTCACAAACACTTATCAGGCTTTCAGGGCACTGAAGTGCCATGGAATTGGAGAGTATTATCGAGGTTTGGTGCCCATACTATTCCGTAATGGATCCAGCAATGTCCTTTTCTTTGGTCTTCGAGGTCCCATTAAGGAGCACCTGCCTACTGCAACGACTCACAGTGCTCATTTGGTCAATGACTTTATCTGTGGAGGTCTACTGGGTGCCATGTTGGGATTCTTGTTTTTTCCAGTTAATGTTGTAAAAACTCGCATACAGTCTCAGATCGGTGGAGAATTTCAGTCTTTCCCCAAGGTTTTCAAAACAATCTGGCTAGAACGGGACAGAAAATTGACAAATCTTTTCAGAGGTGCCCATTTGAATTACCATCGATCTCTCATCTCTTGGGGGATAATCAATGCTACTTATGAGTTCTTGTTAAAGGTTATATGAGAAAAGTCGTTGGTGAAGTGCCATGTATTAACTAAATAGACCTAAGAATGTAGTTTGGTCTTATTCCTAATTGGCTCAAATATAAGTTGGTGTCACTAAGTCCAGGCTGAATGAATTATGGGCAAAGTTAATTTCCTTAAGCCTCAACAACAAAAATAAACAATAAAAAGTTTCAGTAGGAAAATTTAAGGGTTTTTTGTTGTTTTTGTCATTACCCAAGAGCTTTAGGCTTGTTGTCTGGTAAATAGCTTCTGTCTGGTGACCTTTCACAGGGTAACCAAACAGTGAAGATATGATTCTTTTTTTCCAGAACAGCCTGAAGACTGTTGAAACATGAATGCCTGTGACCAGCTAGAGAGAATGCTGTAGGGCCCTGGGACTTCTCAGGCTTACTTTGTTACTCCATTTCTTGCTTCTTGGCTTTCAGGAGCACTTGCAAAGGGTAGTCTTCATTGAACTCCAGCGTTTAATGTGGTAGACAAAGGAACAGAACAGAGAAGAACAGCTAATTAGGTGTAGGTGTTTCATGATGAATTGTTGGTGTTAGTTTTGAAACTAAGCACCTGTTGGGATCGTGATTGTCCAAACTGCCTGTTTAGATGTGGTAGAATCAAGCAGCTAATGAAAGTTTTGCTTTCTAGCTTTGAAAGTTTTCTCTTTAATTCTGACTATGATCTTAAGCTCTTCCAAAATATCCTTGTGTTAATTTTACTGGTTTCTTTGCTAAAAGATGGAGGACTATAAATATTTCATGCTATTAAGAGGTCATAAATGCATATGGATCACACTCTTTTATCTTGGTTTCTTTAATATTATTGGTGCCAACTTAGCAGAGGGCTTTGACAGTTTTCCCCCCTTGAGTAGTAATATATCATATTCAAGCATCCTGATCTCTTGAAACTACTTTTAAAAGATAAACACTTCCATAAAAGATAAACACTTCCATATTAACTGATCCCCATTTTTTTTTTTTCCCTGCTTTCTAAATGTTACAGGGCTCAATGGGGAAGCTCAGGATAGATTTTGCTCCATGGTATTAGCAGTCTTTATTTTACTTTTGGAAATAGGGACATCTTAGGATTTGGGCATTTGGGGAACTTAGTTCTACCAGTGTGACATTAAAACAAAATAATTTAAGAGCATATGATCTAAATAAAGACATTAGAAGGCTTATTTTGAATTTTAGAGCTTGGTATTGGCCCGACAACATACTTGGACCTTGTTTAACAGATAAGTTATTTATTAAAAGAACCAGGAAATATTAGAACTTTTTTCCGAGGTAGATGAAACAAAATGACTGTAGGATCAATTGAAAAACTAATGAAACATAAGGAACATTCTAGAGAAGTAGCTTATGAATCTTTAAAAAAAATCCATCTGTAAATATTATATAGCTTTTGCCTCCCAATATATGACATGAAGAAGTGGGTGGGTTTGGGGGAGGGGGTTTGCTTTGGTTTTTTGCAGTGCTGGGGATGAAACCCAGGACCTTGTGCCTGCTACACAAGTACTCTGCCATTGAGCTACGCTTCTCACCCCTCTTCCCCCGCTCCCAACCTACTTTGAAAGGTTTTTTGATACAAATTTTTCATTTTTCTGGGTACTATGTGCACATACCAACCAAAATAAATCAGGGCCTCATCTAGTAACTTACTCAAAAGTTTTTGTGGACTTATAGTCCAAACAGTCATTTACCTCTAAACACAATGTGGCTGGTTAAATCAGGTGACCATCCTTCCAACTGAAGGGTTAGGGAGCACATTAAATATTTGCAAGGCAGTAATGGAATTAAATAGCTTTACAGCAGCTCTGCTTCATATTTTTGTGGTAGATACAGCAGTTCAGAGACCAAGGTACAGATGTGAGGATTTCAGAAAGCAAGAATTTGACACCAAATAAATTTTAAATAGCTTCCCTTGGCCTACTGAGTCAGGATTTAAAGGGAGTTTCAGAAGTGAATGTTGACGGCACTCCTGACCCCCAGTCACGTGTGAGCAGAGGTGCTCCGTACATGGAGCAGCCCCTGGCCTTGAAGACACCTCTGGGGCCTCCATTCTGTGGGCCGTTTTGTCTTTACACTCCACACAGGGGAGAGATTTAAGTTGTAAAGCACTTTTGTGAAATAAAAGTGGTACGAGAATTGAAAGTGCTTTTTTTTTTTTTTTTTTTTGTCTCAAACATTTAAAAACAACATTGTTAATGGTTTTAACTCATTTTTAAACTTGTCATTTTTACAGCTCTTGAAGACCAAACTGCAAACACATTACCAGAGATGGTTTTGTGTTTTCCTAGACTTTTTTTTTTAATTTGTCAATTCAGAACTTGTAGCCAACAGCTTTATCTGAATTTTAAGTCAAAATGTGTACTTAAGAAATTCTAACTACTGTTTTTACCTTCAGTGTGAACTGTTGTGCTAATCATTTTTAAAAGGCAAACATGATTGAATAACTATCTGAAGAGCTTTAAGTGGCCTTTCTGTTACATAACATGGCACAGGCAGCTCATGAGTATAAGACACTTGAGTTTTTGTGTCCTATGCTCCCTGTTTGATGCCTCCAGAAATGTTATGAATTCTGCATTTAACACACTTCAAGTGGTACAAGCCCTCAGGACTGCACCACAGAGCAAACACAGCCTTTGTATGGTGGCAAATCTTGTGTCTTGTTCTTTTGTAGTAGGGGACAAAGTTGATGTTTTTGTTTAAATAATCAAATGTTCATCTTGACTCATGGTTGATTATATAATCACCTGCTATACATTGTGACCGGTGCAATAAAACTTGTGTATATAAACTTACGTTTGGATGCCTGAAATTCCCAAGCTCAACAACAGTGATAATACTCGGATAAATAAGGCTGTGCAAACCTCTAAGGGAATACTGAGCCGCAGACAGGGTGTATGTGGGATCTAGAGGGCTTGCTTCCAGGAAGCCAATCATGTCCAGCCAACAGCAGGGCAATACAGGTGAAGTACTGTGGTGTGGGAGTCCGAAAATGAAGGCAAGGCAGGAGATGGTACTGGAACAAAGGGTAAGCACTCAGACTCGGTTTCCTTTATATTAAAAATCTTTGTTTTTTCATGTGCAAATAAATGATATTGAAGACTTGAATGGCATTCTCTCTAAATTGGAGGATTTTTAGCTTTTAATGCTTTTTGCTTAATATTTGCTTGCCTAAATAGCTCCCAAATTTGTGTGGGGGTCTGTTCCCTCTTAAAGTTTTGTTATTAAAAGCAGTTAAGCACACAAACTCTTTGCTGTTTTGAGTTATGTGACTATGAGTTAAATTCAAATCTGTTAAATGTTTCAGAGTTAACATACTTTTTGCGGTAATTGGAATAAAGTTTGTTTTTTAAGCCCATCCTATTTGGTGATTTGTGATTAATTTCTTACCATTAACACTTTCTTTTTTGTGGTAGTTTATTGATCTATTGGTAAAACATTTAGCACACTGCCTTGTCTTTTAGCAGTTCACCTGAGGAATGCTGGTAAAATGAACATTTATCCTATCTTGTTTGGTCAGGAGGAAGTCCACACAAGTTAATTTTCTACATAGCTTTACTACTAAGAATCTTGTCTTTTTTGTTGTTTTTGTAGTGCTAGGGATCAGACCCAGGGCCTTGCACATGCTAGGCAAGCACTGTCCCACTGACTTAATAATCCCCAACATGCCTTTTTTCAGACATGGCCTCCCTAAATAAGCCTCAATTTTGGAATCCTCCCCACTCAGCCTCCTGAGTAGCTGGGATTCCCAGCTTGCCCCACTGCACCAGTCTCCAGTGATTTAATTGCTTTAGGGCAAATCCCTTGTTAGCTCTACTCTTCAACATCACCAGAAGTGAAACAGTTTAGGTGTAATTAAGCAGTTACTTGTGGGCAAAGCAGTTACTTGTTCCTTACAAAGAGTGTACTTTTGGAAAAAAAAAAATGCTTTTAGCTACATTGAGATGCTTCCTATTTGTTTCAGATAGTACTAACTGTTCTTTCAAGGGTGGTCATATCTAATAATAGGTGGTTTATGGTAAGTAGCTTTCTCCTTTCTCTTGGTGGAAGAATTCTCAGAATTTTCTTTAGCACTGTTAGACTTTTCTGGGCAATGAGTGACTAAAACTTCTAGGTTTTCTTGAATTAATCACTCCTTGCGTCTCCATTAAATAATTGTGATTGATAGAATATTTTAAATTTTTATTTATTTATTTTGGTACTGGGGATTGAACCCAGGGGCACTTTATCACTGAGCTGCATCCTCGACCCTTTTTTATTTTTTCACACAGGGTCTGAAGTTGCTGAGGCAAGTCTTGTGATCCTTCTGCCTCAGCCTCCTGAGCCACCACACCCAGCTTAAGAGTTTTGAGAAGGACAGCGTAAGGAAAACTGGGAAAAAAACATTGGAACCCAGTATCTTCCATTTGTAATTTGTGTGTAAAATATGAAAGTAATGAGTAAAAAAGAAATTAGTCAGGTGCAGTAGTGCACACCTGTAATCCCAGCAACGGCAGAATGATCAAAAGCTCAAGGGGAGGGAGGTGAAAGGAGGGGGCATGGGATTAGGAAAGACAGTGGAATGAGATGGACATCATTACCCTAAGTACATGTATGAAGACACGAATAGTGTGACTGCGTACCATCAAAGATGAAATATTGTGCTCTATATGTGTAATATGAATTGTAATGCGTTCTACCGTCATACATAACAAATTAGAGTTAAAAAAAAAAAATTCAAGGTCAGCCTGGGCAATTTAGTGAAACCCTGTCTCAAAGGCTGGGGATGTAGCTCAGTGGTAAAGTATCCCTGGTTTCACTGATCCTAGACTTGGAGATAAAAGAGGTTTTATATGTCTTGAGAAAACTAAGGTGAAGAGAAGTCCAAGTAGATCAAAACTTGTGTTACCATTTGGAGCTTCTAAAGTTTCTATTATTTGTGGAACAAAAAGCACATTGCGTTTTGAGAACAATATCAAATACATTCAAATTTATATCAACTCAAACTAGAGGAAAATAGAATCTTTAATCATTTCAGTTTGCACCTTTTAGTCTCTTGTTTAGCAAATTTCCCTTGTATCTGTTCTATAAAGTTGCCTTTTTAATACAAATCATTTTGAATTATAAGATTCTACAGACAGAACCTTGGCTGTTTAAGACAGATTCTGAAGTCAAAAGATAAACCTCCCTTAAATGGACACTACTCCCCGACTGGATTAAGTCCCTTTCTGGGGCATGTGGTGAGTGTGCATGCCTGGCTCCATCTCTGTGAGGCCTCTGCTATGTAGCCATAGTCAAGAGGTTCTTATAATAAATACCTATTCCATGACTGAATTATTTTCTGATTCCAGATGTTGTCTTTATCATATTATTCTGTTTCATAGGTGCTTTTTCCCCCCTTAGGAATTTCTTTTAAGAGAAATACATAATGTATGATTCTGTTTATATGATACTATAAGAGGCAAAACTAAAGTGGAAAAAAAAATGGAAGGTGGGGACCGATTGAGAAGGGACAGGAGGGTAGTACTCTAATATCTTGAGATGGAATTCACCGGTCTAAACTTTGCCAAGGTACAATTGATATTTGTGTACTTCTATGTACTGAGGATTTTTAGAAGGATGGGTACAGATGTCAGTATTTTATCCAAAATACATAAAAAATCAATATGGATTAATGGATGGCTAGAGTAGTAGATGAATGATAAAACAAGCTTAGTCAAGGTTAATGAAGAACCTTGGTAAATGGAGGCTCCCCATAAAATTCAATATTGCTGTATGTTTGAATTTTTTCATAATGCTAGAAAATCATTAGGGGGTTTATTACAGAATACAGTATCAGGTGTTCAGTTCTTGTAGTATGCTAGTCACACTGCCATGAAATTATAGGGTACTACAGAAATAGACTTGCTAAAAGGGAACACAGGCTGATCACCTAGGGATTTACTTATCTTCCCCAGACTGCTATAACAGTCTCCCCTTAGGCCCAGACTGTCCCCCAAGATTTTGACAGGGCTGTTGGGTAAAACACAGACTAATCTTTTAATTCATTCTCTCTTAAAACTGCCCTAGGGGTGGAGAGTTACCTAACACCTGACCAGACACTGAAACTTTCAACAAATACCAGGAAATTCTTCTGTGAATTAAATACATTTGTTACCCATGCAAGTAAAACCCAGGTAACACCCTCTTAAGAATAAATGTAGGGCTGGGGATGTGGCTCGAGCGGTAGCGTGCTCGCTGGCATGTGTGCAGCCCGGTTCGATCCTCAGCACCAAATACAAACAAAGATGTTGTGGCCGCCGAAAACTAAAAAAAATAAATATTAAAATTCTCTCTCTCTCTTTAAAAAAGAATAAATGCAATGTTTTCATGCTAGGTTTGATAATTTGTATGTAACTTCTAAAAAGCAATCCTTTCACAATGAGACTTGGATCCTTCATTTTACCCCAACAAAAAATAATCTTCAGAAGGGCCTTTACTATGTAATGCCAATACAGCAGACTCTCATACCCATATCTTAAATGACTTTCATGAAACAACTATTTTTAAAAATTGGGGTTTTTTGTTTGTTTACAGTGCTGGGGATAGAACCCAGGGCCAGGGCCTCAATGGTTTGAATTGTGTATGCCCTGGTTAAAGTGTCAGTTGTTCCTTTTCTGAATTTGTGGTTGTTAGCCACTGGGGCCGCTATCCACAGCTCCTTTCAGGGAGTGTGTGTTGCTGTTTCCTCTGTTTGACTTGGAAGCCACAGAGCACCAGGTCTGTTCCACAGTAACTTCAATCACATGTTCAACTGGGGATAGCTTAGCCCCAGCTGAAGAAGTGCCAACCTGTCAAGGTACTGGAATGAGGTAGCCAATGGGACACAAATGATTCACACTACCAACCTTAGGAAGCTGTTTTCTAATTGACTTTCAAGGATACATTTCATTCATGAGAAATCTAAGCCGTAACTGTGTTTTTTAAATATCCATGGTTTTCAGAATTCTAAATTTTAGAATTTAGTAAAGCTACAATACATTTCTCTTACAGCATCAGCCTAGAACAGGTTAGACAAAATTCAGGGCTCCCCCTTAATCCTATAACGTCAGACACAATGGATATGGACTCAGCCATAACTCCTGTGGTAGAGCAAATCCCCCAGGTGCTGCTCACGCATGCTAGAATTGAGCATCACTTCTCACACCCTCTGCTGGAAGGGAAGCACCTGGAGGACAACTCAGTGGACAAGTCTGGTGGATGTCAGGAAAGGAAAGCTCAGACTTTCCCCAAAAGGGGTGGGTGGGGTAAGGTGGGAGAGGGAAGAGCATGAATCCTCCTCAAAGAATGAGAATCGTACTCCATGACCAGGATCAAGCCAGAGCAAATTAATGCAATCCCACAGCAGGTGCTTCTCATTCCTGGTGCAAGAACAAGGAGAAGTAGTTTGGGTCCTGTGTTAGCTTCCCATTACTGAAACAAAGTCCTGAGACAAACTGATTTAACAAGAGAAAAAGTGGCTGGGATGGTGCCTTATCCTGAAATCCCAGCTACTCCCGAGGCTGAGGTGAAAGGATTCTAAATTTGAGGCCACCCTTGGCAGCTTAGCAGCACCCTGTCTTTAAAAATGAAAAGGCATGGGAGAAAAAAGCCTGATTTTAAAAAGAAAAGAGCTGCGAATGTAGCTCAGTGGTAGAGCAGCCAGGGCTCAATCCCCAACACCACCAAAAGAGGAAGTCAGAGACAGAGAGAAGGAGAGTTCATGTGGGCTCACCGTTTGGGAGGGTCTAGTCCACAGTGGTGAGGCAGCACCTTACGGTGGGAGCACATGACTGAGGGAAGCACTTACCTCATGGCAGCCAGGAAACAGGATTAGGAGCCAATTTATCCTCTTCAGGAGCACACCCCCAATGACATAACTTCCCTCAATTAGTTCCCATCTCTTAAAGTTATCACCATCTCCCAGAAGATTTCCTGAATGATACAGTGAGCTTTAAAACATGGGTCTTTGGGTACATTTCCGATTGAAACTAAGGCAGGACGCCAATACTGGCTACTATTTTTTTCCCTTTCCTTTTTTGGTACTAAGGATTGAACCTAGGGATACTTAACCAGTGAGCTACATACACTCCAGTCCCTTTTATTTTTTGACCCAGGATCTCACTTAAACTGTTTAGGGCCTAAGTTGCTAAGGCTGGCCTTGAACTTATCATCCTCCCACCTTAGCCTCCCGAGTTGCTGGCATTAGAGACATGTGCCTGGCCTGGCCTGGCCACTGTCTTAAGTGCTACTATGGGGGAGAGGGAGTCAAAGTAAGAACCCAATTCTGAGCTCGGCTCAGTGTTGCACACCTAACATTCCAGTGGCTCAGGAGGCTGAGGCAGGAGGATCACCAGTTTAAAGCCAACCTCAGCAAGGTTGTGAGGCCCTAAGCAACTCAGTGAGATGCTATCTCTAAATTAAACATAAAAAAGGGTTGGGATGTGGCTCAGTGGGTAAGTGCCCCTCGGGGTTCTATCCTCAGTATCAAAGGAAAAAAAAAAAAAAAAAAGAACCTGATTCTGAGACCTAAGATAGCCTAGAACATAAATGCAAACATGCAGTCTGTCCATGCTACTCACCAGGAAATGCTGGAAAATAGAGTTGATGCATTGTTTTTTCTTTTTCTTTTTTTTTTTAAAGAACTTAACCTTTATTTTGTTCATTTTTTTTAATGTGGTGCTGAGGATCAAACCCAGTGCCCACCTGTGCTAGGCAAGTGCTCTACCACAAGCTATGACTCCAGCACAAGATGATGCATACTTTTCTAACCCTTCTCAAGATAACCGTTGATTACTGGTGATTTCCCTTAATACATATGTATTTATTCCACCAAGGGCCAGGAAATTGCACAATTATCCCCAGTATATAGAATGACTATTTGAGTACGGGTTTCTTAGTCGATGCCACTCAGATCAAGAGAGAAACTTAAGTTATATTTTATGTAAGTATAATATGTCAAAATACACTCTACTGTCATATATATCTAAAAAGAACAGGTTTTTGAAAATTGTAAGAGGCTAGGGAGGGAGGGAGGGAGGAGGGAGGGAGGGAGAGAAGGGGGAGGGAGAGAGAGAGAGAGAGAGAGAGAGAGAGAGAGAGAGAGAGAGAGAGAGACCCCCAAAGCTTAAAAAGTTTTAAGCTTTAAACTAAAAATAACCCACCCCCACAGGGAACAGATCTGGGGGAGAAAAGCTTTTATATCTCAGATGGCAACTCTTAAAATATTAGTGGACCTAAACACATAGGGAGAGGCTTTCCAACTTTTTTGTGCTGATATTAGAATTTAGTAAAGCTACAATACGTTTCTCTTACAGCAAGCAAGCATGACCATCAGTAAACATAGTGTTCTAAAACAGACTAAATACAGTGGATAATTTCTCAACAAGTTATCAAATCGAAAGTTGGGGCCTGAACTCAGACTTACATGAGTCTAACTCTGAAGATTATAGGTAAATTAATCTCTTTTAAACCTTATTTTTTTCCTCTATAAAATGGGGATAACAGTATCTACTACATAAGAATGCTTTAAGGATTAAGGAATGCTGTGAAAAACTAAGTGGGAGCAGAACACTAAGCCTATCAGCACACAGTAAGCAAGCAGAATAATCCCGCAACCAACAGCCACATACTTAATAACCAGAACCTGTGAGTATGTGATGTTACAGAGCAAGGGGTAATTACAGTTGCAGATGGAATTGTTTGCTCACAACCAGCCTTAAAATAGGAAGATTTCCTTAATGATACAGTGAACCCAAGGTATTCACTGTAAGTGAAATAGGGAGGCAGGAGAGTCAAGAATCAGAGCCATACCTGTAATCCCAGTGAGTCAGGAAGCCAAGACAAGAGGTTTGCAAGTTTGAGGCCAGTCTCAACAACTTAGTGAGAACCTGTCTTAAAATTTAAAAAAAAATATTAAAAATAAAAAGCTGGGATGCAGTGACTCATGAGGTTGATTTATCAAGACCCCGTCTCAAACTTAAAAAAGGGCTGGGGATGTGACTCAGTGGTAGAGCACCCCTGGGTTCAATCCCCACTACTCCCTGCTACACTATACATACACACACACACACAAAGAAAAGAGATCAGAAGATGCTACACTGTTGGCTTTTAAGTGAGGGAAGGGGCAACAAGCCAAGGAATGCAGATAGCTTCTAAAAGCTAGAAAGGGCAAGGAAAAGGATTCTCTCCAGTGTCCCAGAGGCAGTGCAGTTCTGCTGATGCCTGGATTTTGCCTAGAGACCCATTTTGGACCTTTTTTGTTTGAGACATGGTCTCATTATGTTGACCAGACTGGTTTTCAACATGCCTCAGCCTCCCAAGTAGGTAGGATTATAGAGTGTGCACCAATATGCCCAGTTTAAATTTGTATTGTTTTAAACCATTGTGGTAATTGTTACAGCAATAGGAAATACATACCATTAATTCATTAATATGAATGCATGCTAAATAATCATTTTCTCTTCAATAAAAATCCTATCTTGGGCTGGGGATGTGGCTCAAGTGGTAGTGCGCTCGCCTGGCATGCGTGCGGCCCGGGTTCGATCCTTAGCACCACATACAAACAAAGATGTTGTGTCCGCCAAGTACTAAAAAAAAATAAATGTTAAAAAATTCTCTCTCTCTCTCTCTCTCACTCTTTCTTTAAAAAAAAAAAAAAAAAAAACCTATCTTTAAGCGGGGCACAGTGGCACATGCCTGTAATCCCAGCAGTTTGGGAGGCTGAGGCAGGAGGATCATTAGTTCAAAGCCAGCCTCAGCAACCTCAGCAATTTAGCAAGGCACTATGCAACTCGGTGAGACCCTGACTCTAAATTTAAAAAAAAAAAAAAAAAAAAAAGGGATGGGATGTGGCTCAGTGATTAAATGCCCCTGTGTTCAATTCCTAGTACCAAACAAAACTAAACAACAAAGCCCCCTATTTTTTCTTTTTCTTTTGTGATGTTGGGGATTGAACCCAGGGCCTTATGCATTCAAGGCAAGCACTATTAACTGAGCTATATCCCCAGGCCCCCCAAAACCCCTATTTTCATTTTATTTGTAGATGGATGTAGTACCTTTGTTTTATTTATTCATTTTTATGTGGTGCTGAGGATGGAACCCAGTGCCTCACACGAGCTAGGAAAGTGCTCTACCACTGAGCTACAACCCAGCCCCTCAAAAACCCTATTTTAAACAGGCCAAAATGTGTCAGAAATAGCTAAATAAAAATTAGTATCATAATTAAATCAGTCTAATTTCACAAAATAATCTGAATTGAAAGAGACTTTCTCTTCTATTTTTAATTTCTTTCTTTCTTTTTTTTTTTTTTTTTGAGATGGGTCTCAGTTGTGACCTCCTGGGTTCAAATGATCCTATCCCCACCTTCCAAATAGCTGGGACTACACCAATACAGTCATGTCCAGTTGATTCATTCTATTTTTTGTCTTTAATGACTTACCAAAGAAATGAATGTCATTATTCTGGTGAATAAAAACAACATGATAAAATGAACTGTCAACCATATTGTTGAATAATACAAAAAAAAATGTATAGCTTGACAGAAGTAAAAATTATCAACTAACCTTTCCATTGATACAAATAAAATTTCCACTGAATAATAATTTTGAAAACTGTAAAAACTATGATTTGTACCATTTAGACTTATAAATGGCCAGAACATTAGTGAACACATGAAAGGATGAAATCTCAGTTCACCTGTTGTCTTTCTGCAGTACTGGGGATTAAACTCAAGGGTGGTCTACCACTGAGCTACATATCCTACCCTGTTTTATTTTGAGACAGAATTTCACTAAATTGTTAGGCTGGTCTTGAACTTGCAATCCTCTTGCCTCAGCCTCCTGAGCTGGGATTTCAGGCATGTGCCACTGTGCTAAGGTCAGAACATGAGTGTAAAATGTTAACTTATGTTTCAGACAGTGGTTCATACAAAATGAAGTGTGTGTATACCAGCCAAAGCACAGTTTATCAGTGGTATAGGAAAAAATGTAAACCTTGGTTTTTAAAAACCTTAATTTTCTTTTTCCTCTGTTCATGTTTTACAATGTACATGATAGATAAATAAGATACTAAAATTTATAAATAATTAAAATTTGGCATGTGGGCTGGGGTTGTGACTCAGTGGTAGAATATTTGCCTAGCACGTTCGAGGCACTGGGTTCAATCCCCAGCACCACATTAAAAAAAAAAAAAAAAAAAAAAAAACCTAAATAAACAAAACAAAAACTTGGCATGTATTCTAAAGTTTTTTTTCTGATGCATGATGGTAAAAAGTTAAGACTGTCATTAACAAGAACCATCAAGCTACTGCCTCTGTCACAGTTTTGTGCTTGATTCTGGTCTAAAAATGCATATCCCTGAGGTTAAAGCAAAAATTATCAAATTACTACTAAGTACAAATTTGCTATCAACCTTTTAAGCAGGTTAACCACACACAAAAAGTGTGTAAAATGTTTCAAATGAACATTTTTTAAAAGCACATCATGAGGTAGACTTATACCAAAATATCCAGTGCACGTAAAAAAATGAAGGTTTATTAAAACCTTAAAATTTTATGTGGGTATGTACATAGTTAAAATCAACTCACCTACTCTATATCCATCCATTTGAAAGGCTCAAAATAATTCAATGAAAAAAGAAAAAGCCACTTACATTTTTAAAGCAGCTTTTCTATTCTACAATGATGGACATTTGTCAAAAACCTTGAAGGAGGGATGTAGTTTTCTTTAAATTTCACATTTCAGAAGTTATTTTACTAAATCATGCATTTTATAGCTAGTTTTCAATGAATGTAAATATTTACTGGAAGGCAGGTAAGATTATATATAATTCTCATGTTTCTATAGTGTCAAAATAGTTAACATTTAAGCAAGACTAAATTCATAATTTGTTAAGCCCAGGGCAAAATAAAATGCAGGCTTGTTGTTTGAAACTTTTCAAGACAGCTGGAGCAAGCATTTAACCAAGTATGAGGACTTTCTTTGTGTGGGGCCCTATAGGACTGCAAAGGCCCAACACCTATACAGCCAGCCCTTCCTCTAAGTCTATTCCAACTGCCATGATGGAATATCAAGATCTTAGTTACCTTTCTTTTGGGTCCTTAGTACAAGACTAAGCATATAAGAGAGATTCAAATGCTTATTTAAGAAAAACTGATGCTTAATTTGTAGTTTTTCAAGTCAATGAGAAATAGTTGGTTACTTATGGTCAGAATAAATCTTACCCTGATGAAGACAGTCTGTTGGTTACAATAATAAACAATTTGATTCCTCTAGTACTAAGTAACTTGTACATCACATGCTGGCTTCATGGGAGCTGGAGGCCACATATGGTAAAGGTTCATTTGATTCATTCAACAAATATTTATTGAACAACTACTCTGTGTTAGGTTCTATGCCAGGCACTAGGGATACAAGAATAAATAAGACAGTCCTGCCCTCAAGGAGCTTACAGTCTAGCATAAGAATTTACAGCACCTTAGAACCTACTAAGAAAACTTTCTGGGTGTCTAGTATATTATCAGAAACACTCCCAAGAGTCCTGAAAATGTCTAAAATTTTCCAGAAAACACTTTGGAAATGAAGGATGCAGTGAAATTTAAAATAAAATTCAAACATTCATTTTTTTAATGTAAAAACCATGATATCTAAAAAACTTAGGGAAGCTGAAAATTCTAGCTATTTTAAAGACTTTGGACCAGATTTAAATTTCATAAGTTATTTTATTATCTCTGGGTAACACTTTCATTTATAGTGACATTTATATACACGTACAGACAGGAGGTGTATGTAAGATGTGCTCCTTGGGTTTTTGATAAAATCCGTATCTCTATCATTAATTCATTTACAACTAAAGAGAGCAGCATAAAGGTAACCTGGACTTTCTTTTAATAAAAATTTCCATTATCATTTGGGAGAAATTCTTCGGATATCATTTAGAATTATCTCTAGGATATAAATTTTAGTACAATCTTATCCTATGGGCCTAAACTGTCTTTGTAACAACATGTGATAATTTAAGCACATATTTAAATAGTTACTGACAAAGTTTAATGGCAACTAAAATGGCATCTAAAATAGTTTTAAGTCCATCTGGATTTTCTTATTTTCCTGCACTCTTCCTCTTTACTTAAAAGCATAAAAGATCCCTGTGCATACACAGAGCTTTTGTTGTTGCTTTGCTGTACTTTGGTACATTGCTATTTTTTTTTTTTTCCTAGCAGCTTCCTTAGTTTGAAGTATCTTACTTGGTTGCAACTGAAAAACTAGCCTAGCTTTAACTGGGATCTTGTATTATCTAGAAGATAAGCAGAAAGCAATCAAGGGAGCTGTACCAGACTGTGTACTGAGAGTTTGTCCAGTTCTAATTGTAGACATTCTGAACAGGCTTGGTTAACTCATGTCCCAGCTCATAATACATGAACACTCACAATTAGAAGAAAGTGGGGAGCCTGCTAGAGGCAGGCATGTTGACAAACACACTACTTAGGAGATTAAAAAAAAAAAAATTTAAAAAAAGTTAGCAATCTGAGGCAAATGATGTATCTCAGAATTGAAGGAATCGCTTCATAAAAGATATTAACTCAGATTTGTTTTAGCCCTTTATATTCTATGAAATGTTTTACATATTATCAGAGCTCTCTAGGTATTTATAATAACACATTATGAATATAACTTTTCATCATGAAAAAGTGAATGATACTGAAGAAGGCAGGGAGGCATACTAACACACCTGAAAGACTTGCATCAAAAATAATTACAAGTTTTTAATTTTGGCACTTAAGAGATATGCATTACTTATCCAAAATTCATATGTATGGTTTCCTTCATGACCGACACAGAGTATAACTGAGTGGATTTTCACAGTACTCAATGACTGCTGGTCACTAAATGGGGATGATTGTCTTCAGTAAGTTATCAGATTTTTTTTTCCTGCTAAATAAAAGTTTAACAGATACTTGTGGATGTCAGTACCAATATATTCTAATATAGGAAACACTAGGCTTCTAAAATATTCTGAGTGTTTTCCCTATATTGCACTTTCTAGAGAATACCACCTTAAAAATGATATAAGGTGGTCTTGGTTCTAGACCCAGGAGCAGGGAACATGTGATTTACCCTTCCTTTCTTGCTTTCCTAAAATTTTTGGTATGGGCTCTTCTCAGGGATGTAACAAGGAGGAATGATATATATTCATTTCTTAGAAGCTTTAACCTTCTAAGAAAAAAGACCATACATATTTTTTAAAGACTAAAACTGAGGTTACCTCCTGCTTAGTCACTTCATTTCAAAACTGAAAGTAAGGAGTTACCACATATTTGATGTACTTCATCAACACAGCAGTGTCATAAGTACACTGTTCTGGAGAAAGCTTTTCAAAACAGGAGAATAATCTATATCACATTTACCAACAATTGTATTATATTACCAATCATGATACCTTTTATCAATTATCATGAAAAAAAATGACTGAATAAAATTTAGAGTAAAATATAGCAGATTCGATTTTTACACAGAAAGTTAAACAGGGCCTGGAAATGGTAAGAAGTCATTTCTTTCAATAATATAGCATTCCTGATGCCCTTTAATTCTCTGATGACTTTTTGATCATGACCATATCTCAAGGAGAACAAGGGTTCTTTTGTTGAGTTTGCTGCTGTTAATATTTTTTTAGTTGTAGATGGACAATACCTTTATTTTTTATGTGGTGCTGAGGATTGAATCCAGTGCTTCACATATGCTAGGAAAGTGCTCTACCACTTAGTTACATCCCCAGCCCACTGCTGTTAATTTTTTAAAATATTTTTTTAGTTGTTGAAGGACCTTTATCTATTTATATGTGGTGCTGAGAATCAAACCCAGTGTCTCACACATGCTAGGCAAGCGCTCTACCACTGAGCCACAATTTTAGTCCGCTGCTGCTAATTTTTAATTCTCATTTGGATGGCTCTATTTTTACACAATGCTCCATATTCTTCATTTTCTTTTCTATTTCACAGACACTTATCCTGCTTGAGTTTTTTTAGTAATGAATGGACTCTATGTATGCCCTGAGTCTGTGGTATTTGAATTATTCTCATAGAAACAGTCAATCTTGTACATGTTCTTTTTACATAGTATACAAGGTAAGATAAGGCCAATGCTGTAATTAAAAAAAACAAAACAAAACTTCCAGAAGATGCTGAAAAAGTAAATTAACAGGCCAATTTACCATCATTTAGAAACTAAAGGGCAAAAGGATAGAGTATTTTGCACTATCTTTGGATTAAATCAAATAAAAAGACAAACCTAGATTTGAATCCCAGTTTTGCCACCCACTGCCAACTCTGTGACTTCAGACAAGTCACTTATGGTTTCTATCACATCATGGCTGCCAAAGATTTGGGGCTAATTCTAACTATCTTCCAAGTTTTTGTGGGGGCTAAGAGTAAAGCAGATACATTATTTAACACATGATAAGTTCCCTAAAGTGGTTCAAGAACCATTGGCTAAATTTGGAGTTGGGTGGCATGTGGGTCCAGCATCTGACATGGAATCCTTTTTTTTTTTTTTGGTATTGGGGATTAAACTCAGGGGTACTCAACCACTAAGCCACATCCCCAGGCCCATTTTATATTTTTTATTTAGAGATAGGGTCTCACTGAGTTGCTAGTGCCTCACCATTGCTGAGGCTGGCTTTGAACTTGAAATCCTCCTGTCTCAGCACCCCCAGCCACTGGGAATACAGGTGTGCACCACTTGACATGGAATCCTTTCCAAAGTTAATAAAATTTGTGGAGTCTTCTTTTGAATTCAATTTGATTTGTACTTCATAGCTTTTTTTTAAAAAAAGTATTTTTTAGTTGTAGATGGACACACATATTTATTTATTAATTTTTTATTTTTATGTTGTGCTGAGGATCAAACCCAGGGTCTCACACTTGTGAGGCAAGTGCTCTACCACTGAGCTACAGCCCCAGCCCCCATCATAGCTTATTTTAATAATAATTTTCAGTGTTTTTATCTCCAAAATTTCATTCTGTTAATTTTTTTCTTTTTATGAAATTTATGGCAAGCCTGCATTTTCACTGTGCTTTTTTGTATATTTTTCCAATGGCCACAAAATTTCCAATTTTTTCAACATCTGTGGTAAGATAATCTAATTCTGTTCTAGAGTCAACATTGTTCCAAGTAAAACAGAACCTCTTACATATATATATGTGTGAATGACTATTTGGCAGGTCCTACAATAAATGTCACTTTTATTCATGTATTAGGGTTGTTTAAACATTTCTGTAAGATTTAAAGTACTTTTCTTCATATGGCTGGAATCTCAGCATCTACTCTCAAGCCCTTTTTTTTTTCCCAACCTATAAGGATATTCACAATAATACAACTTAATGACAAAGTGTTCATAAGTCATTGATTTAACAGCCAGCATATCTTAGAAATTGCCCTGAGCAAGGAATTAGGAAACTTAAACCCATGTCCTGGTTCTGTCACAAACTTTGCATGATGATCTTAAGCAAGTGACTTAACTTCTCTCATTTGTCAAATAATGCAATTAATTACATTCCAAGTTGTTTTATATCTCTAAAAATGTTTTCATTTACTTATTAAATAATCAAAACACTTTGTGGGAATTATGTTAAGCACCAAATGAGTATAGAAGTATATAATGCTGTTTAAGACTATGTTTTTAAAATTGTGATTCAAAGGTCACCTGAATAAAGATTACCTGGGGCTCTTGTTAAAAATAGAGATTCCTGTCCTCTCCCTGCCTAAATCAGAATCTCCTAAGGTGATATACAGGTTTCTGTATTTTCACAATCTCTACAATGATTATAATGCACCCTAATGTTTGAGAACCACTGGCCTAAAGAGGACAAGGCTGGTGCATGGCTTAAATTACTCCAGCCTCTGGAAAATCCCTTCTAAATATAATACATTCCATGTAGAGGAGACAGGAAGAAAGCTGCCTATTCAACAGAGCATCAGCCTATGCTTGCCCCTACCTGATGTTCTATAACAAAACAGAAAAAAGGATGACACCCAGGTTACTGCCAGGATTATGATAACATCTGGAAGAGGACTGCAGCTCTCTGTTCGCTAATGGTAAGTTGAGCTTGTGACCCTTGGCTCAAGGAAGAAAGATGAGTAAAATGCCATTTCTTTACTCTTAATTCACCATCCACCCCAATACTGTTAATACATCATTCTGGCAGAGAAAACACAGAAAGTCTTAAGTCACATTGTTTCATCTCTCTGTGGCCAAATACTGTACTAATGTTTAAATCGTCTTCTGTACAACAGAAATGACCAAAGTCCATTTCTTCTCCTCCTTTCCTCTCTGATGTTGCTGATAGGAGCTAAATATCAAATAAGGGGACATGAGAGAGATTATAAATTCATACAAGTAAATTACAAAGAAAGGTGGTAGTATTTTTTCTAGAATTTCACAAAATCTCTCACATGAAAAAAACTTTCCTTTATGATTTTATCAGGAAACTTAAAAGACATTTTGATGCAAGACTATCTAATAGTTATGAGAAAAATGCCATTATCTGTGCTCAATATAGAGAAATATAACAGCAACTTTAAAAGGCCAAGTACATTGATAAATCAAGATAAAATTTTTTTTTCAACAACTGGCTGTCAACATCCAACTTCTGAGTTTTATTCAATACTAGTGTCATGGGTTTCTCTTATCCCAATCAAAACTCCTCTGCCAAATGTCCATACAATTCATACCAACATACCAAAACTAAAAAAGAGAAAGGAAGGAAGGAGAGAAGGAAAGAAGGAAGGAACAGAAGGAGGCAGGAAGGGAAGGAGGAAACTCAACTACCATGCAAAATAACCATAAGAATTGGAGTTCAGCGGCACAGACCAGCAGGAGCAGAGGAATGCTGAAAAGGACGATGCTGCATAGTCTACTTGGAGATGCCCATATGATGCTGGATGATCAAGTACTCAGGTCACAGGTGTATTCATGGACCCATAAGAATCAGGATCTTGACCCAAACTTATAAGATCTTCTAAAAAGAAAACACTTCACCTAAATTGAAGTAATTAATAAGTCAAACACCAGAGAGTTCCTTATTTGATGTAAGTTGTGCCTAAAACTTTGGCTGATACAAAGAGACCCGTCCACTAAGGCACCCTGAGGCAATCTGACAATGTGTTGGAGAGAACTTTGTTGTCAGTACCACATCATTGTGAGAGTACAGAGATCGGATCACCCGCAGGGGACTGGATTCTTTGGGTAAACAGTCAACAAGTTCACTGCACTGTTTGTCAAATCCCAACAAGCGAATCCCATAGCCATGTGGGGAAGAAATCATTCGCCCATCAGGGCTGAAGCAAAGTTCTTTGATATAACCCCTGCCTACATTGGCTTCTTCAATGTAATGAGTCAGTCGTAGGGAACAGCGAGGTGAGACTGGTCGCACTGGAGCTCCTTCTTGGAATTCATAGACACAAGTCCACTAAGGAAAGAAAAGGGAGACAAACCATGGTTACAGAGCACCAAAGAGTGCTACAGAAATTCTCATTTTTTCAAAAGCTCAACAGAATGCCAAAGTCACAGGATTGTTGCAAGATATCAATCAGATGAATACTATCTCCCAATAACCAACAAAACTTGTAGGCCCCATACCTTCTCTTCATAACCTGAAGTTATTCTGCACTGTGAGGTTTTAAAATATTTTGTTCCCGGAGGCTGCCTGTGACTTCTGTAGTAATACTTTTCCTTTTCTTACAGCAACAACAATCCTTATATTTTAAAAACTTCTGGGGTACGGGCTGGGGTTGTGGCTCAGTGGTAGAGCACTTGCCTGCTATGTGTGAGGCACTGGGTTAGATTCTCAGCACCACATATAAATAAATGAATAAAATAAAGGTCCATCAACAACTAAAAATACATATTAAAAAAAAAATTCTGGGTATATCCAAGCCCTAAAGTACCTCTTCCTTTGCACTTCAAAAGCTCTTTTCCCCTCCTTTTAGTTGTGGTCTCTGGAACCACTGAGATTCTTGCTTTCCAGAACACTCTTGCTATCCAGAATCCCCTAGTCATCAGTTTAGTCTCCACCTTGCCCAGATATTCCTGATTTTTAAAAAAATAAATAAAATTATGATAATTGGCTAAAACCTCACATTTATCCAGCTTAGCTAAAACATTTCAGTGCTATGTTTACTATATATTACCTTTATTTATTTATTTTGACAAGATGAAAGAGGCAAGAATTAAGAAGCCAGACACAACCTGAGCTGATGATGGCCATTAGAGTACTTGCTAGCCTGCTACACCCAAGCAGGAGAGGAAGAAGGGTTAGCAAGGGATAAGGATACCATAAAACCACAGGGGATAGAAAGAGGATCGTCAAGAAGGGTCTCTTGTCGGTCATGGTGGTGTGTGCCTGTAATCCTAGCAACTTGGGAGGCTAAGGCAGGAGGAACACAAGTACAAGGCCATCCTCAGAAACTTAGCAAGGCCCTAAGCAACTCAGTGACACCCTGTCTCAAAAATAAAAAAAAAATTAAAAAGGGCTGGGGATCGGGCTGGGGATGTAGCTCAAGTGGTAGCGCGCTCGCCTGGCATGCGTACGGCCCGGGTTCGATCCTCAGCACCACATACAAACAAAAGATGTTGTGTCCGCCGAAAACTAAAAAATAAATATTAAAAATTCTCCCCCCCCCCATTTCTCACTCTCTCTTTAAAAAAAAAAAAAAAAGGGCTGGGGATGTGGCTCAATGGTAAAGTGTCCCTGGATTCAATCCCTGGTACCAAAAAAAAAAAAAAAAGAAAGAGAGTCTGTGGACTGTGGTCTGATACACCTAGATTTGCACACACAGCAATGGCAATTTGTCCAATGAAACCTACTGAAGATAAAGCACTGCTAACTGTACCTCCTGATCATCAGTGTTGCTTGAGCACCGAAGAAGAGTGGCCCAGCCTTTGGGGTGCAGCTGTAAGGATGTGATGCAGTTTCCACGGTCTCTCTCACCAGGTACTTCAGGGGTTAAGACTTCAAGACTATTTCGTGGTGAAACGCCTGAGAAACAAGAAAATGAGGATTGGGATTTGTATTATTCAAGGACTAAGGCTGATTTCTGGCAGTTATCTTCCATGCCTTATGTTAACATATGTAAAAAAATATATTGTTCCTCAAAATATGGTGAGTTTTGGGATATGGGCATGGGGAAAGAGTACTACTATTACGAAAGAATACAAGTCCCTAGCTGGGTGCAGTGGCACATATCTGAGACAGGATAATTACAAGTTCAAGGCCAGCCTAAGTAACTTAGCAAGACACTGTCTCAAAATAAAAGTAAAAAGGGCTGGGGACATAGCCTAGGTTCAATCTCCAGTATGGGCTTAGGGGGAAGGGGGACCCAAGTTCCTATAGTAGGAATCACTGGGGACTTAAGGCTAAGACATGGAAGCTGAGTAGGGGTCCTTTGGATTTCGATCTATACCTCAGAAAGCTGTTTATTTATGGTTTATCTCCACCCACCCCCTTGTTTTATACTGGATATTGAATTCAGGAGTAATTTATCACTTAGTTTTATACCTAGCCATTTTTATTTTTGAGACAGGATTTTTGTAAGTTGCCAAGGCTGGCCTTGAACTTGCAACCTCTCTGCTTCAGCTTCCCAAGTGTATGTGTGGTGCGGGGAGGTCATAGGCATACACCACTGTGCCTGGCTTTTCTTTTTAAAAATTCCCTTGGAATTACTATACCACTGATGGAAACCTATAAGAATTAAGAAGCTAGCCTGCTACACCCAAGCAGGAGAGGAAGAAGGGTTAGCAAGGGATAAGGATACCATAAAACCACAGGGGATAGAAATTAAACTGAAACAACCAAACTATACATAAGTAATAATTTCACATGTGATTGGATTTTAACAATTTTAGAGAAAAACAAACCTCCATTTTAAGCATTAATTTTGTAAACCTCTAACAAAAGCAGAAAAGAAACGCACTCTAAATAGGTAAGCAAAGGTTTGATAGTTGTATTTTCTGGAGTTTCTCAGGAGTTGACAAAAGGGGAAACTATGAAGGAGCTGAATGGAGAGGGGGTAGGAAAGACTGGAAGATCAAGGATACCACTGATTTCACTTGAGCCACAGCTAAGTTTAGTTTTATTTGTGCTATATCCTTAGAATCGACAGAAGATATCATGTCAAAAATAAAAGTTCTGGCCAGGCACGGTGGTTCACACCTGTAATCCCAGCGGCTCAAAGGCTGAGGCAAGAGCATCATGAGTTCAGAGCCATCCTCAGCAATCTAGCAAGGCCATGAACAACTCAGCAAGACCCTGTCTTTAAATAAAATATAAAAAGGGCTGAAGATGTGACTCAGTGGTTAAGCACACTGGGTTCCATCCCTGGTACCAAAAAAAAAAAAAAAAAAAAAAAGTTCTAATGCTGCTCTAACTCTCAAAGGAGAGCTATACTTATTTCCAAAAGATGACCTAAAAGGCCATTTTTGGCCAATAAAGAGGAGGATAAACAGCTAAGAGCTTAGATTTGTATTTAATATGGAGAGGGGTTATAATGGAATTTGTCCAGGTAGAAAGCATTTCAATCAGGAAGTGGAGGGATGGGCAGAGAAGCTAGTTCTTTTAGAATGGCCGGGGGAAAAATGGAAGATACAGATTGGGGCCAGATTAAGCTCATTTTATCCCACAATCCCTTTGCAACTGTCATGCGATGTACAGAAAGGGAAGAAAATGGCAAGACATTTGGAGTATCACAGGTCTGTAATTCCTGCTTTTTGGGAGGTTGAGGCAGGAGGATTCAAAGACTGAGGCCAGCCTTGGCAACTTAGGGAGAGTCCATCTCAAAATAAGAAACTGAAAAAAGGGTTGCGGTGTAGTTCAGTAGTAAGGCACTCCTGGGTTCAATCCCGAGTACTGAGGAGGAAGGAAAAAAAAAAAAGAAAAGAAAGGCAAAAGACCTAGAGTAAAAGACTAGGTGACATTCACAATCACCTGATAAATTCATTTTTCATGTTTATACAGTACTTGCACATGTATACTCTCATTTAATTTTTCCAACAATCTTGACTGGAATCTACATTTCCCAACTACTTCCTCTCCAAACTAGAACAAAGTAAGTTTGGTACATGTGATAAAAACAAAGTTCAAATTCCATCACAGATTTCAGCATAAAACGGTTAGTTGACTGAGAGGCAAGAAATAGTCTCATCTCCACTAGTTATTTTTATGGATTAAAACCAAACCAAAGAAAATTATTTGATGGAATCTGTTATTGCAAAATTATAAAATCCAGCTTTTAACCTACCTTCTCTTTGGGAGGCTCGTGACATGTGCTTCTCAGAAGATGAATTAGAATCACTATGATGACAAGGTGAACCGGAAACTCTGGGACCAGCTGAACTCGATGAAGTGCTCAAATCTTAAAAACACAAAGAGTTTGACAATAAATCTAGCATAACTCTGGTAGTATCTCTTAACTTTTTAATTATCTACTTGAACCATATTCTAAATCATCCAAAACATGGCCAAAAAAGCTCATATAAACCTGGGGTATAATTAAGATGAAGGAAGGCAGAACATATCTTTAAAGCGTTATTTAAGGCCAAATCCCTTTTAAAAACATTTTATGCCAAAAACTTGTGTATGTGAAATAAAATAAACAAAAAAACAAACCCCAACCAAATAAGCACTGGAATATCTTTGGGTATCATTTCTGTACTAAAACAGAATAAGAAAATTTAATGAAAACTGAGTCGTTTAACATTAGAATAGGGTCCAAATAACAGGCCCATCACTGGTAACATGAATAAATCTTTCTATAAAGCATACTAAAAACTTCTATTATGTAAATCTATGTAAATCCTCTTTGAAATGCAAAGCAAAACTTTACATTAAAATCCGTGGAAAAGATGAAATGAATATGAAGTTTGGCATATTACTAGAAACTCAATTTCATCATACATTTTCAGTAGTCCCACACCTCTGCAGGGAATTCTTATTTTATTGAATTTCTTATGGTTTTATACCAGAATTACCCTTAGAAGTCAGAAAAGCTGCTGCTTCTTTTTTTGGTACCATGGATTAAACCCAGGAGTACTTAACAATTGAGCCACAACCCCAGCCCTTCTTTGTATTTTATTTTAGAGACAGGTCTCACTGAGTTGCTTAGAGCCTCACTAAATTGCTGAGGCTTTGAACTTGCAGTTCTCTTGCCTCAGTCTCCTGAGCCACTGGGATTATGGGCATATGCTACCACACATGGCTGAAGACTGAAAAGCTTGGTTTTGAGTCAAAAAATGCCAACTACACCTTCTAGATAACTATCACTAAGCTAATTATTAGTATTTAACTTTTTTAAAAAAAGGCAATTCTGAGTCTAAAAGGATTACATTCACTTTTATCAAACACCTTGCTTGCAAGGAAGTTGGTAAACTTAAATTTCTACTTTTAACAGTTAAATTGGTCAATAATAGTACAATTATGCCTGTATTTTCCCAAAAGAGTCTTCAGGAGTGGCCTTGTGCACATATGAGAAAGATTCCAACCATTTAAAGTTATCTTTTAATAGCACTTCATGTACTATAATTAAATCTGTTTTCCTCGCTCCCAGGCCAGTCTTCTCTTTCCCAAAGTCAGATGAAATATATTCTCTTTATCATAAAATATTGATGAAGTATAGTATTTAAGTTTTTCTGAGCCCCAACTTCACTTAAGTCTAATAGAATCAGCAATGGGAAAAAGGACAAAGCTTTGGCAAGAGGGTGTTACAAACAAGATGGCACCAGGTACCTATGTGTGGACATTTGGAAATCTAGGATACAATACAAATTTAAAATTAAAACTCTATAACTTAAAAAGTTCTGCTGGGGGCTGGGATTGTGGTTCAGTGGTTGAGCACTTGCCTAGCATGTGTGAGGCCCTGGGTTTGATTCTCAGCACCGCATATAAATAAATAAAATAAAAGTCCATTGATAAGTAAAAAAAAAAAATATTTTTAAAAGTTCTGCTGGATTCTTCATTAAAAAAACACCTTTTCTTTCTTTAAAAAATTTTTTTTAGTTGTATATGGACAAAATACCTTTATTTTTTATTCATTTTTACTTTTATGTGGTGCTGAGGATTGAACCCAGGGTCTCGTGTGTCCAGGCAAGCACTCGACCACTGAGCTACAATCTCAGCCCTACTAAACTTTTAATTAAAAAAAGAAAAGCTGGGGCTGGAGGTTGTGGCTCAGTGGTAGAGCACTCGCCTCGCACATGAGACACCCTGGGTTCCATCCTCAGCATCACATAAAAATAAATAAACAAAGATATTGTGTCAATGTATAACTAAAAAAATATTAAAAAAAAAAAAAAAAAAAGAAAAGCTTACCTGAACTTGATGTAGTTCTCCTTGCTCTCAAAATGGGATAGCTGCCTACTTCTAAAGACTTTGTTAAGTCAAGATCATGGAGAATCAAGAGATATCCAGAGGATGTTGAGATCAACATTTTGGAACAATCTGGTGTTAGTCTCATTCGCATGAGAAAACGAGTGTGAAAGAATTTCTTATGTGGACAACCATCTTCTGTACACCTATAAAGAAACAAACCCAACAAAACCTAGTTATCCTAAATTTAATGATTCAGTGATAGTCAAATTGTTTTTCCCTTCAAAGCAGAATTAATAATGTATGTTTACAATTATTTTGCTCACCATTCCTTCTTTCATCTCTAACCTTCCTTTTTAGATCACTCTTTTTTGTTCTGAAGTATATCCCTCAGAATTTTGAATGTAAAACTTTGTTGAGATAAATTCATTTTTTTATTGTTCTGAAAATATGTATTTCATCTTTATTGAAAAAAAGGTTTGGCTGAACATACAACTTAAGGTTGACAGTTACTTCTTTCTGAATAATGGGGATGTTTCACAGTTCTGGGTTCCAATGTTACTATTTATAAACTTACTATCAGTCTATCTGCTACTTTTGAACAATTGATCTTTTTCTGTCTGGTTGATCTGTCTATTTAGAGTCCTACAGTTTCACATTGGTATGTGTAACTTTGGATTTCCTTTTGTTTGTATTTACTGAGATTCATTTGACTTTCTAAATCTTAAGATTTATTTTACTCATATATTCTGGAAAGTTCTCAGTCATTATTTCAATATTGCCCTTCACCCATTTTCTATATTCTTTCAGCACTCCAAAAAACTTTTGAAACATTCGTATTTGACTCTCCTTGTCTCACAATTTCTCTTTCATGGGTTTTTTTTCCTTGGGGGGGTGCTGGGGCAGGTACTGGGGATTGAAACCAGGGACACTCTACCACTGAGCTACATCACCAGCACCCCCCCCCAATTTTTTGAAAGTCTCACTAAATTGCCAAGACTTGCTCATATTTGTGATCCTCCTGCCTCAGCCTTCTAAATAGTTGGGATTGGGCTGGGGATGTGGCTCAAGCGGTAGCGCGCTGGCCTGGCATGCGTGCGGCCCGGGTTCGATCCTCAGCACCACATACAGACAAAGATGTTGTGTCCGCCAAATACTAAAAAATAAATATTAAAAAAATTCTCTCTCTCTCTCACTCTCTCTCACTCTTTCTTTAAATAAATAAATAAATAGTTGGGATTACAGGTGTGCTCCACTGTGCAAGGCTTTTTCATGTTTCATATTTCCCCATTTTCATATGTTGTATTTTGAGTAACTTTTAGATATTTTTTCTCCTAGTCTATTGTTTTAAGCTAAAAAAATCTATTGTTTTAAAGCTGTGTCTAACCTGCTGTTTCACCTGCCCTATATGTACTTGCATTTCTATAGTTCTATTAAGTTTTTAAAGCTATCAAATCTGCCCACGTGGTTTCTTTGATAGACGTTTTTTCCTTGTATATTTTTGTTCCTGTTTTATTTCATTTTTGTTATTTAAAAAAACATACCTATAGAAAAAACACATAAATAAAACAAGTAGAACTTAAAGAAAAATGAATATTCCTCACCCACTTTAATAGTACAACATTTATACTTTAGACACTCCGTCTATTTCTCTCCACTGTTGCAACCCATTTTTGTCTCAAACAAAAATACAAATATTGAGATCTCTTTTTAAAATTTTAAGTTTTCTTCTCCTTATATTGTTATTCAAAGAAACTTTCCTTTTGAATCTCTATAAGTTTTCCTCGCCTTTTTTTTTTTCCTCGTTGCACCCTTGAAAGCAAGATGGGTCACCAACAGCTCTATTGGAGCCACCCGCAAAAATTTGGCCAGGGTTCTCGCTTTTGCCCTGTGTGTTCAAACCCGCACGGTCTGATCCGGAAATACGGCCTCAACCTGTGCCGACAGTGTTTCCGTCAGTACGCAAAGGACATACGCTTCATTAAGTTTGACTAAGTGATCTTCCACGAATGGACTACCCAAGACAGCCACCCAGTGAAGGAGAACATGCTAATTCTTTGTACATAAAATAAAGTTCTAAAAAACTTCCAAAAATGTGAAGAAGAAAAAAAAAGAAGTTGTTTTCCTCAATTTCTGCTCTGCTCATGCTTAAGAGTGGGAAACTAAAGCTGACTAGGAACTATATAGTTTATATAATACACACACATTCATATATATATATATATATAAATACATGTGTATATATATATATATATATATATATATATATATATATATATATAACCTGAGAAGGCTGAGGATCTCTGGAATCAATATTCCGTACACATGTCATTTAATCCCCTTGGTTTCAGCCACATACCTGAACCTTCAACTGTTTCTGGAACCTTTTAATAAAGATTCTTCATTTTAGCCTCTCTTTATAAAGTAAAATTAGAAACTTCTGCTAAAATGGGAAGTTGACTACACTGATATAAGTTAAGAAAGGAAGAAGTTCTTAAATATTTCTCCTGTGAATCCTTATTTAGCTACTTAAAAAGTACCCAGGGTTGCCAGTTCCTGTGATTTTGAGGATTCTATGACAATTATCTTAAGTTTTTAACTTTCTCCCTCTGCCATCTTAGGGTTCAGATTCCTTGGACTTACTAAATCAAGTTGCTTAAAACAGCTGCTTAGTCAGTAGTCATTCATCTCCACCATCTTTCTGGCTTCTAAAATTCTACTGTCATATTTCCTCTCCTGTTTCCCCATCTTTATAAGTTTATGCCCTTGACTTTAAAATGTCTTTTTTGTTTGCTTAGATATTACAGTGACTTAAATGAAAATTTACAATTTTCTCCATCAAGGTTACACATCTTCTTTTATAATTTATTCCTATGTATAACTACATATTTTAAAAATTCATTTGTTCTAATCAATTACATATGACAACAGAATGCTCTGATTCATTGTACACAAATGGAGCTCAATTTTTCACATCTCTGGTTATATAAATTTTTTATTATGAAAAATTGTATAACTGAAAAATTTTGCATTGACATAATCTCAATAATCAATGGGAACACAATTGATTTTTTAAAAATTTTCATCCTACTTCCAGCCTGCAACGTTTTTTGGTTTGTACTGTAGATTACATGGGCACTTAACCACCAAGCCACAGCCCCAGTCCTTTTTTTAACTTTGAGACAGGGTTTTGTGAAGCTGCTTAGGGCCTTGCTAAATTGCTGAGGCTGGCTTGAGTCCTTGGGATTACAGGTGTGCACCACCACACCCAGCTGGACATTTCATATAAACAGAAGTATACAATCTGGCCTTTTCATTTAGCATAATTTCTTGAGGTTCTTCCATGACACAGCATATGTCAATACTATTTTCATTGCCAAATAGTATTGTTGTATAGACACAATACATTTTGTTTAAACTATTAACCACTGGATGGATATTTAGATTGGTTCCGTTTTTCTTTGGCTAAATATTGTAAATATTTATGTATAGGTCTTTGTATAGACACATGTGTTCATTTCTTTTGTGTAGGTATACCTAGGAGTGGAATACAGTAACTATTATATTAACACTTTACAAAAACTGCTAACCTTTATAAAATGGTTGTACCATTTTACTTTCCCAGCAGCAATGTGGATTCCAGGAATGAGGGTTCCAGTTTTCCACATTCTTGTCAAGATTTGTTATTCATAATATTGAGTCTTCTAATCTCTGAACATTAATGTCTCTTTATTATTAACTACTTATATTTCTTTTAGAAATGTCACATAGCATTCAGTGTACAAATCTTGTACTTTTTTGTGTGTGTACGTGTGTGTACTCCTGGGGATCAAACCCTGGGTCTTGTGCATGCTAGGTAAGTGCACAATCACTGAGCTACACCCCTAGCCCAAATACTACTGTATTCTTTTTGATACTATTGTGAATGCAATTGTATTCCTCAGCCATTTTTGGATTATTCATTGCTTTTATTTTTATTTTTAAATAAATCTTTTTTTTTTTTTTTTAAGAGAGGGAGAGAGAGAGAGAGAATTTCAATATTTATTTTTCAGTTTTTGGCGTACACAACATCTTTGTTTTTTTGTATGTGGTGCTGAGCATCGAACCCGGGCTGCACGCATGCCAGGTGAGCACGCTACCACTTGAGCCACATCCCCAACCCCTATTCATTGCTTTTAAGTAGAAATATCTTTGACTTTTGCATATTAATTTGTCATATCTTGTTAATTCAATGAACTTGTTTATTATTTCTAGGTTTTGGGGGGAATTCCTTAAGATTTTCTATGTAGAAAAACACATAGTAGTATACACCCATAATCCCAGTGACTTGGGTGGCTGAAGCAGGAGGATCAGAGTTCAAGGTCAGACTGCAAAACTTAAAGAGACCCCATTTCAAAATAGAAAATAAAAAGGGCCTTGAGATATAGCTCAGTGGTAGAGGGCCCCTAGGTTCAATCCCCAGTACCAAAAAAGAAAATATAAATAATAGAGTCAAATCTTCTAAATATGAAAACTGATTTTACTTCTTCCTTTCCAATCTGGTAGCTTTTTTTCTTCTTGCTTCATTGTGCATCCAGAGTAATGATGTATTTCCAGTACAATATTGAATAAAAGTGGTAAGAACTTTGTTACTGATCTTTTTTTTTTTAATATTTATTTTTCAGTTTTTGGTGGACCCAACATCTTTGTTTGTATGTGGTGCTGAGGATCGAACCCGGACCTCAAGCATGCCAGGTGAGCGCGCTACCGCTTGAGGCACATCCCCAGCCCTTTGTTACCAATCTTATGGGAAATGTATCAGTCTTTCAACATTAAGATTTTAACTGTAGGTTTTCCATTGATGTCCTTTATCAAGTTAAGGAAGTTCTCTTTTATTCCTAGTTTTAGCACAAATGGGTATTGAATTTTATGTTAATTGCTTTTCAGTCTTTATTGAGATGATTATGTGGGGTTTTAGTTTTACTAATATATTACATTAACTGATTTTTGGATATTAAACCAACATGGCATTCTTGAAATAAATTCCACTTGGTTGTGACTTATAATCCTTTATATGTATATTGCTAGATTTGACTTGCTAATACTGTTTTCAGATCTTTGCATCAATTTTATTGCAGGATATTGGCCAGCAGTTTTCCATTCTTATGATGTCAGAGTAATACTAGATTCAAAAGAATTCAGCTGGGAAGTGTTTTTTCCTCTATTTTCTGAAATAGTTTGTAATGGAATATTTGGTAAAATTCATTGTGAAGCCATTTGGGCTTGGGCTTTTCTTTGTGGGAAGATTTACAAATTACCAACTCTTTATTTACTATAGGTCTTGTGTCTAAGGATTTTCCACTTACTCTTTGAATCTGTTTCAGTAATTTATGACTCTCTAGGTATTTGTTTACATAAGTTATTATAAAGAGATTCATAATATTCTTTTATAACCCTTTCAATTTTCTTCTGTAAGGCTGGTAATGATGTCCTTTATTTTGTTTTTAATCATGACTGAATGTTGAATTTTATTCCTCAATTGAAATAATCAACCCTCCTACAAAGGTGTGTCTTTGGATCCCTGTCTTTGGACACATAAGAATTAGAGAAAAAGAAATATGAATTTGGAGAAGTCTTTTCCAAATTTTCCCCCATGGATCAATCATCCCACATAGAAGAAGAAAAGAAAGAAAGAATCATATGGATTTATTCATTTTATCTGTTAATGTAATTAATCATATTAACAGAGTTTATATTGACAAAACATCCTTTCATTTCTGGAATAAGAATTCTCTTTTTCTAGAATCTCATCAGTTTAATAAAACCAGAATACCATTTCAGTATCTGACAGGAGTCACCTATAAAGCTGATAAGGCTATTCTTTATTAGATCAGTTTTAATTGATTTAAATTTTTTCTTCAATGTTTATAGAATTGATGTTCAGAGTACTTAAATAACCAGTAGTGCACAAACACTGGAGAGTCAGAATAGATATAGTTGGCAATGCTGGAACAGTCTTAGAATTGTATTACTGTGCAAGAAGAATTTCAGTTACTGGCTGATGGGAAGATCTTGAGGGAGGTAATCTTAGAAGAGAGGCCTAGGTAGCCAGAGGGTGACTCAGGGCAGCAATTACTTAACAAATGGTAAGGAAGAAGTTCAATCTTTTTAACAACTACTTCAGCTGAATCAGTACACATTGGTTAAACATCAGTCCTGGAAAATGGTTTATTTCTTCTTTGGTTAGCTTTGCTAAGGTGTCTTTTTTGTTTGTTTGTTTGTTTGTTTTTAAATATTTTTAGTTGTTGATGGACACAATACCTTTATTTTATTTATTTTATGTGGTGCTGATGATCGAACCCAGTGCCTCACACATGCTAGGCAAGTGTTCTACCACCAAGCCACAACCCCAGCCCAAGGTGTATGTTTTTCGTAATTTCATCAAAGTTTTCAATATATTTGCATACGGTTGATTTTGTCATCTTACTCTCTATATTTTGTTAAAGCTCCTTTTTCATTGCTATTATGATTTTTGGTGTGGGGGATCAAACCCAAGGCTTGACACATGCTACTTAAGCAACATTGCTACACTTCCAGTCCTCATTGCTATTATTATTTGTTTTCTATTTTCTCTTGATGAGTATTTTTTAAAAAATATTTGTTGATTGACCTTTATTTATTTATTTTTTACTTATATGTGGTGCTGTGACTCGAACCCAGTGCCTCATGCATACCAGGCAAGTGCACTACCATTGAGTCATAACCCTAGCCCTCTCTTGATGAATCTTGTCAGAGAATTACCAATTATTTCAAACAACACTTTAGAAAAATCCTTTTTATTATATCATCATTTTCAATCTTAATTTTTAAATTTTTTTTTGTTGTAGTTGGACATAATACCTTTATTTATTTATTTTTTTGTGGTGCTGGGGATCGAACTCAGGGCCTCGCACATGCTAGGCAAGTGCTCTACTGCCGAGCCACAACCCCAGCCCTAAATCTTATTAATTTTATTTTTGTTATATCCATATATCCACTTCTTTTTTGGTATCAGGGATTGAGCCCAAAGGCACTTTACTAATGAGCTACACCCACAGCCCTTTTTGAGAAAGGGTCTCACTAAATTGCTTAGGGCCTTGTTAAATTGGTGAGGCTGATCTCAAACTGGCAAATCCTACTCCCTCAACCTCCTGAGTAGCCAGTATTATAGGCATGTGCCACTACTCCCTGCTGTGGGGGCTGAACCCACGGGGGTGGGGGGCTTAATCACTGAGCAATATCCCAGCCCTTTTTTATATTTTTATTTAGAGACAGGGTCTTGCTGAGTTGCTTAGGGCCTTGCTGAGTTGCTGAGGCTGGCTTTGAATTCTAATCCTCCTGGCTTAGCCTCCCAAGCTGCTGGGATTACAGGTATGTGCCCCTGCACCTGGACATACATCTACTTTTACTGGGTTTATCCTTTTAGTTTTCATGTTTTTTAAGTAAGTTCATCAATTTTCAGTCTACCTTCTGACATTCTGAATTACTTAGGAAATGAGTTTATAAGTCTCTAAAGATGGGGAGAGAATTTCTTTTCTTTTCAGTACTGGAGATTGAACCCAGGGGTGCTCTACCACTGAGCTATATTCCCAGCCCTTTTTATTTCGAGAAAGCATCTCATTAAATTACCTAGGTTGGCCTTGAACTTTTGCTCCTCCCACCTCAGTCTTCCAAGTAGCTGGGATCATAGGTGTGAGCTACTATGCCTCGCTAGTTTTACTTTTAAATCCAATTTAACACTATTTTTTAACTGGCTAGTTTAGTTCATATATATCTATCATTACTGATGTCTAGGTTGATGTGTAGGTTATGTGCCTACCATATTTCTGTGCTATCTTACTTACCTTTTTTTTTTTTTTGGCGGGGGTGGGGTGTGACTGGGAATTAAGCTAAGGATGCTTTACCACTGAGGTAAAGCTACATCCTCAGTGTTTTTTATTTTGAGACAGGGTCTCACTCAGTTGCTGAAGGTCTTGCTAGGTTGCAGAATCTAGCCTGAAACTTGTGATCCTCCAGATTTAACATCCTGAGATGCTGGGATTACAGGTATACACCACTATGCCTGGCACCTGTTTATTTTTTAAATGAATCTTTTTTTCTCCCCTTCTTCTCTATTTCTACTGTCTTATTAGTTTTTTTATCCTTCTATAGATTTGGAAATTGTCATTTTTATTTCTGTTCAAATTTTCTTTCTAGATTATAAAATACACATTTGCCTCTAAATTCTAACATATATGTTTATGTTTGTCTAAAGATGATCAATAGCTGTATCCTCTACTCAAAATGCACATCTAGAAATCTTTAATATTATCCCCTTTTTACATATGACCTCTGAAGAGCGTATTTAAAAATAATCCTGATGTGTTACTATATTATCATTTCACCAGTTTGCAATAGGTATATTTTAACTATTTCTCAAACTTCAATTTTCAAATAATCAAATTCTCTATTAGAAAACATTTTATTCAAATGCTTCTCAATGGAGGTATAACCTGCATTTTAGGTGAGTCAACTGGTCCAAAGTGAAAAATAGCCTGTGTACTGCAGGATGTTTAGAAACTATGGTCCTACCAACAAATGCCATAGATATCCTCCCTTTTCCCCAACAATGATAACTCAAACTGCCCCATACTGTGTTTCCAAACATTACTTTCAGGATCAGTATCACTTCACTTGAGAATACTCTTTTAATGCATGAAAAAAAAATCGCAAAAATTACAAAATAAATAGATTTAGAACAGAAGGGACAAAGAGTAAGAAATATTTTAGTTTCACAAAGGAAATAATAAAAACATTTTTCCTTAAACTCAGGAAATTCATTTTATACAGCAGTTTTCAATCATTAGCTATATGCCTTGGTCTCTTTACCATACAAAATTTTTGCTTACTTAGTTTTTGATTTTTGCAGTGTTAGGCATCAAACCCAGGGCCTCATGTGCACTAGGCAAGGATGCTATCACTGAATCATACCCTGAACTCCAAAGTTTTCAGTTGTAATATGATTAAGTAACAAAAGATGGAATCACTTTTTGTTTTTTCTAAAGCCAGTTTTTTTTTTCTTGAGGCTTCAGTAGAATACTGAATTTGTTCACCATTTTATCTGTTTATTTTTGTGGTACTGGGGATTGTGGTATTCAGGCCTCATACATGCCAGGCAAGTGCTCTACCACTGAGCCATATCCCCAGTCCTGCTCACAATTAAAAAAAAAAAAATGTTTTTATTCATAATCCTAATATGGTCTCCTAGTTACAAACCTGTTAGTGTCCCAAATAATGACATTTCCATCAAATCCTGATGTTACTAAGAGTCTTGTATTAGTATCGTATTCGATGTTCTTCACCCAGCTAGTGTGACCATGTAAAGTGCATACTTTGGTGTTCAATTTTCTCAGATCCCATAATGCTATTGTAGTGTCATCAGAGCAGGTAGCGAACAGCCGGTTATCAAGAAATCTACAAAAGCAGAAAAGAAAAACTGGTTTATTTAATCTCTTCTTGAGGAAAATTTGTTGAGAAACGATCTCTATATTACCTAATCAAGAAAGAGGAAAAACAAATGACTATAAACTCACTGTACAAATCTAGTGATTCTGATATACAATTAACTGTAAGTATAATTTACATAATCACAGGGCCAGGCCACTAAGATTTAATAAAAGCCACAATGTAATTTGATCCATTTCCTTTAAATTACTGATGTTTTTTGGAACTGGAAGTAGGCATAGGTAGACAGAATAGAAGGAAAGAACTTAATAATGAGAAATATTTACTCTGCTACAAGTAACATCCCTTTAAATCTAGAATATTTACATTAAAAATGCTTTTCAAATTGCCATCATTTTAATTTATTAATTCAAAGGCATTCCCCAAGGAATCTCATTTAGCAACATTTTATTAGGACCAGTTAAGATTACAGGACAGACTTATTTGAAACACTCTTATAATTTAGACTTTTTATTTTGCACTAATTTCTCAATCCTTAGCAAGAATATATTTTTATACATTTACTTAAAAGATAGCAAAGTTAACATTAACCCTTAAACTGGTTTAATTTAACATTAGGATGATCTCTCTAATATATAGTGTTATACACAACTTTCTTAATCTCTTGCAAAAGAAATAAAATCTAGAGATCCTTCCAAGATAAAACCATACAAATTCTTGTCAGAAATTAATTTCAATATCCACAAATACCATTGTGACCTCAAAACTTATCCTGGTTTTAAAATTCCAGGCCCATCTTCCCCCTGCCCCTTGATATGGCTAACTCTTGCTTTCTTTTTAATATTTAGCTATCATCCCTTCCAGGAAGCCTTCCCTTTCTGTCAATATGGGGTAGATCTACCAATTCTCTTAGTTCCCAAATCATTCTACACTTGTATCATAATACCTCAAACTACAGTGGAAGAAATAACTTTACAAAGCTATAAACTCCTTGAAGGCTGCCTAGTTCATGGTTAGAATTGTCGTACCCAAACAGTGCCAGGCACATAGGCATCAACAAATATATATTAAATAAATAAGAAGTGTTCACTACTTAGTGAAGTCATTATAAATACATAATTACATAAAATAATTATGTGGAATAAAAAAAAGAAAGAGGATGACTAGGAAAGACTTCATGGTGGTCTCACTGGTACCAACAAAAGATAAGCAGGAACTCCAAGTAGCCAAGAGATAAGCAAAGGTACAGAGACAAGAAATGCTACTTGCGGGAAAATAGAGACAGGTAGGGGACATATCATGGATTTATTCCATAACAATCCCCAAAAAACAATTTTTTTAATTATAAGTTTTTCTTGAAAATATTTTTAAATGGGAAAAAATACATCACCAAAAATAACCAGTTATTGATGTTCAGCTTAATTTCTGCATTTTAAAACCAACACCTCAATTTATTTTACCATCTCATTAAAGATTTATCAACAAAATTATTTTTTTTCTCAGTTTTTGTTTCTCTTTTAGCTTTTATCAACAAAATCACTTTTTGGGGGGCGGTGGGTGGGACAGGGTACAGGGACTGAACCCAGGGCCTCCAGCATGCTAGGCAAGTGCTCTACCACTGAGCTACATACCTACCCTGCAGTATTATCTTTATTATTGTGTTGTAAAATCTCTTTTTTTTTTTTTAAGTGGACACAATATCTTTATTTTACAATTATGTGGTGGTGCTAAGGATCAAACCCAGTGCCTCGTGCATGTGCATGCTAGGCGAGCACTCTACCACTGAGCCACAACCCCAGCCCATAAAAATCTCTTTATAGTAAAGATATTTGAGATTTAAAAATACAATATATTTCATACATTTTCCACATACATTCCTATCTTTTAACGTAGTCTATGTTTTCTAATTACATCAAAATTTTAATTCTTTTATCATTAAATCTATTTTTTCTCATGTAGATTTACCTTTACTAATGAGGCTTTGCAAAGTACAACTAGTTCAATGGCTTTCATACTTGATGGAATTTTATGAGTGAAAAAAAAATACACTCCAAAATATTTTAGGGCTGGGGATTACAGTACAGTGGCAGAGCATTTGTCTTAACATTTGCAAGGTCCTGGGTTTGATCTCTAGCACCACAAAACAAATAAAAATCTTAAAAAATACAAAAGGCTACTGGAAAGTAAGTCAACCTTAATGAGTATCTTCATACACTTGAAATATGTATAAATATACTACCAAATATATTTTATTCAGTCTACAAAAATATTAATATATGTATTAACAACTTCAGTGTGCACTGCTAATTCTAGCAACTTGGGAGGCCTAAGGCAGAAGGATCACAAATTCAAGGCCAATCCAGGGAACTTCTTTGTCTCAAATTTTCAAAAAAATAAAAATAAAAAGGACCAGGATGTAGCTCAGTGGTAGAGCAACCCACGACTAAATCCCCAGTATTGCAAAACAAAAAAAACACCTCAGTGAGATTATATTGCTGTGGTTCACAGTGCTCCCCCTGATGGTTTTTTTATTTGTTTGCTTTGCAGTCCTGGAGACTGAGCCCAGGTGTCTACCAATAAGCTCATTCCTAGCTCTGTTTTGAGGCAGGGCCTCACAAAGCCGTCCAGGCTGGCCTTGAATTTATGATATTCTTGCCTCAGGTTCCTGAGTAGCTGAGATTATGGGGATTATAGGCATATGTCACAGTGCCTGGTCACTTGAAGGGTTTTAAGGAAGACAGCAAGATGATTAGAGAATAGTTTCAGGGATCTCTCCTAGATGACTAAGTTCCCAAACTCTTGGATTTTATAAAAAATAAAGTAAGATGGGGGACCAGTTTTTAAATTTTTGTTATAGAATCAGTTGAAAAAAATAAATGTTACATAAAAGGATATTTAACTTCAAAATGCAGAAAAAATATAATCTTGGCAAAAAAGTTAACAGTTTTGAGTTGAGTGCGTTTACCTTAATGAAAAATTCAATACTTTGACTTTTGTTGGCTTGTTTTGTACCTTTAACAAAACAAGAGAATCATTGGCAAAGAGAATAATTCATAGACTACTAACAATGCTGATGAGATCAGTTATAGCACCTAGGACAGCTTTAATCCCCAAATAAGCAGATGTAGAAATGTAAAATATTAGAGAAGTTCTCGGAAACGTGGCCCTGTCCTCTCACACTAAAACTCAGTATGTAATAATTGTAAAATATTTATAACTCCACAGTCCTGAAAATAGGAGACACCTTACATATACTGAAATCTATGTGTTTCTGCATCACCGAACTTCTCTAAATGTCCCTACCAAACTTCAACATATGGTTATAACAACTCTGGATAAACTGACATTTGGATTATATTGAAGTAGGTCTTCATTATCAGAGAATAATTGGCTAAAGGAAAAAAGTAATTGAATGAGAATTCTCTTAAAGTAGGTGCTGACATTTCAATGTCTAAATGAAAATGGTGTTGAGTACCTTAAAAAATTTAAACTAAAAATTACAAAAATAATTTTTTTTCTATTTATGTAACCATGTGCAAATTCTGAGAGCAAGAATAAACTAAATTTAGGGTTTGAAATTTTGAAATTTTGACAGCATACACCCATGTCATATTTGAACTCTGTATAAATCAAAATGAGTGTAATTTTTAAATAAATATTCAAAGGCTTTATCAATTTTCCCAAAAGCCCTTCCTTAGTCCTGTGAGATAGTCACATCATCTTTGAGGTGTCTGTCATTATTTCTGTTATTTTTATTTATTCTAATTGATAATTTGTCTATCTAAATCCAATCCTCACTTACCAATGATTTTGTATGTAACTTAACCAGTTCTCTAATATCACTTTTAGGGTTTTGTGAAATTCTTTGTCCTTTACAAGAAAAATTCCATGTTCCCACGGATACACACTGCATTGCATCATATTGTTTTAAATACAACAATCAGCAAGAGAGCAACAAAACCAGTGGAAGAAATAGAGCCTGGGATATTTAAATGGGTATTAGTAAATATTCTTACAATGACTTCAGGGCTTCTCTCTATGTCCTCATAATAGGGTGATCTGAATTGCTGAATGGACTCTCAAATCTAAGTACTGAGTCCACATGAATGAGAAAGAAGTAAACCTGTCTGATTGGTGTACATATTTAAGTTACAGACTTTTCCCTATCTCAAAACATGAAGTAGCAGAAAACAATCTCCACAACTACTTATGTTTTTATTTCACAAGATATGTAATCTACAAAACTAAGAAATGAACTAGAAGACATTTCCAAATATGTGCAAAACGACTATATAGAACCAAACAAGAACAGGTATGCCCACATCTCTGAAGAGTACAATGAAGTAGTCTAATGGAGCTGAATATGAATTTCATTTCTACCACCTGCTATATATATATGACCTTAGGTAAGTCGCTTTATTTGAGTTGCAATTTCTCTATTTCTTAAAACTGGTACAATATCTGTCTTACATAGGAACACTCTAAAGAATGAACAAAATAATGTATTAGAAGTTCTTCCCGGGCTGGGGTTGTGGCTCAGTGGTAGGGTGCTCGTCTTGCATGTGTGAGGCACTGAGTTCGATCCTCAGTACCATATAAAGATAAATAAAATAAAGGTAATGTGTCCATCTGTAACTACAAAATTTAAAAAAAAAGTGCTTCACAGAAGGTTTGGTTTATAGTAAGATCTCAAAAAACGAAAGTTAGTATTATTAATAAGTAACGCACACTTCAGCTCATGCATCAGAAGACCCCTTCAGACCCTCGCTGAAAACTCTTAAGTTAGATGTATTTCTAAACAAGCTTCAAAATCCATTTTTCTATTCAACAAATCAGAAGAAGCAGATTCAAATTCGTTGGCATGGGGTGCTGTGGCAGGCACATAATGACAGCAGCAAATGAAAGCTGACATTGACAAAGAACAAATTTTAACAGCAGATTAGTCAAAGGTCATTTTGAGTAGGGGCAAACATCTTGATAAAGTCTATTCTTTTTGAGGTGAGAAAAATTTATATGGTAAAATATTAGAAACAGAGAAAATTATTAATAATATAGCAAACATCTGTGATACCCACCACCCAGCTTTATCGAATTTTAACATTTTGTTATATTTCAGGTTTTTTTTTAACATTACGAACACAGTTGAAGTATATTGTGTATCCCTCCCCAAACCCATTCCCCTCCCTCCCTCTCTCCAGAGGGAACCACTATCCAAAATTTGTTGTTATTCCCCATGCAAGTTTTTAATATCATGAATTCATATATATGTATCAAGCAATAATTTAACATATTATTTTGCATCCAATTTATTCTGTAAAAGTTTAATGAGCACCCACTCACTATGTATGAGGCACAGTTCTAGGTGCTAGAATAAAACAGAGAACAAACACATGCTTTCATCAAGCTCATGTTTGTGAAGTTTTCAAACTTTATATAAATGGTATCACACTGTATAGTTTCATTCTACAATTTGCTTTTCTGCCTTGATCTTAACATTTCTGAGGTATGTATCAGATGTCGATGCTTTTAATTAATTTAACTGATGTATAGTATTCCATTGTAAAGTATATCAGAATTTATTTATGTTTTCTCCTCTTGATGGACATTCAAATTATTCTTAGCTCTTCTCTACCACTAATGATGCTAAAATGAACTTTCCATTCTTTACATACCTTTGTTCACAAGTGCATTCTCTTAAAAATAATGATCTTCAATTTTACAAGATATTGCCAAACTGCTTTTCAAAGTAATTTTTACCAATTTATACTCCAATAATATCTAAGAGTTCCTATTTCTCATCATCTTTGCCAATACTTGATATTTCTTCACTGTTATTTTTATTTGTATTTCCACAACTAGTAAATTTGAATATCTTTCCATATTTATTCTCTTATGTGATTCTCTTATTTTTGTTATAGGGTTATTGTCTTATTTATTCTAGATATTAATCTTTCTTGAGTATGATATTGAAAATATCTTTAACTAGATTATATCTTCTCATACTGTTATATTGTCTATAGTAAAATAGAATGAAGTCTTAAATCTTTATGTAGCTGCGCTTATCAATCCTTATGATTTGTGCTCTTAGTGTCTCAATAATCTTTTCTCATATTTAAGACACAAACATATTCTATACTTTCTTCCAAAGCTTTAAAGGCTTGCTTTCATAATTAGGTCTTTAACTGGAAGTTATTTTCACTTATGGTATAAGCAGAGATCTAATTTTATTTATATATCCAAGTCATATGTTTTATATATTTAAACTTTTCTTTTCTATTTTTCCTCCTATCAATTTGTAATGCCTCTGCTATCATATATAAATTTTTCATATATCCATAGGTCTGCTTCTAAGAGCTCTATATTCCAATATACCATCACTTAATCTCTCCCTGTCCTGAGACTACATTTGATACCTGAATGGGGTGATTACTTCCATCTTTTTCCCCCCCTTTTCATTTTTGCAGTACTGAGAATAGAACCCAGGAGTACTTTACCCATTGAGCTACATTCCCAGTCCTTTTTATTTTTTTGGTGTTGGGGATTGAACCCAGGGCCTTGTGCATGCCAGGTAAGCACTCTACCAACTGAGTTATGTGCCCAGTCCTCCTTTTTTATTTTTTAAGATAGGGTCTTGCTAAGTTCCCCAGGCTGGATTTGAATTCACCAAGGCTGGCCTTGAATTTGTAATTCTCCTGCCTCAGCCACCCAAGCTGCTGGAATTACAGATACGCATTATTATGCCCAGCTCTTACTCCCATCATCTTAAGTCCTCCAAAATTCTCTCAGCAATTCTTGGCACACTGATGCTCAATATGAATTTTAAAATTAAGCTTTATGAAAAATTTGTTGAATTTTTACCCTACACATGCACGAGGACTGGTCTATAGTAAGATAATCACAAAGAAGATTTTCTGACATCACTTTACCCAATGCCAGTCTAGATGAACAAAATGGCTTCTTTACAGACTGCCTTTATGTTGAAAGTGAACTCTTTGGTGTCTTACGCAGAGTTTCCTGTTAGAATCTTTATTTTGAACTGGCCCTAAAATTAATTCTCCTGTTCCCTGTACTTCTCACACTTGTCAAAACAGAAGCTTTGCCAGGTGTAGTGGAGCACACCTGTAATCCCAGTGGCTCAGGAGGCTGAGGCAGGAGGATTGGGAGTTCAAAGCCAGCCTCAGCAAAAGTGAGACCCTAAACAATTCAGTGAGATCCCATCTCTAAATAAAATACAAAATAAGGCTGGGGATATGCCTCAGAGGCCAAGCCCCTGAGTTCAATCCCTGGTCCTTGCCCTCCCCCCAAAAAAGCTTTGAGTTTTCGGGTGATCTGCACTTGGCAGATGCTTCTGGGCTAAAAGCTAGCGGAACACCTGTTTAATCCTTTGCATTCATTTGTTATCATTCTTTGTTATCCATTCAACTATATATTTTAAAATATATGTATATGCACACACGCGCGCGCACACACACACACACATATGGATAAAATACTTTACTCAGCATTTGCATTTTTATTAGGAAAGATTATTTAGGATATTTAACAATTTTCTACAGGCTAGTTTTTATCTGGCCAATTTACAAGTATTAGAACTGTACTAAAGCCAGGCACTGTGGCACATACCTGTAATCGGGAGGCTAAGACAGGAAGACTGCGAGTTCAAGCCAGCCTCAGCCATTTAGTGAGGCCTTAAGCAACCCAGTGAGACCTTGTCTCTAAATATAAAAAAAAAAGGTATATGGAGATATGGCTCAGTGGTTAATGCCCCTAGGGTTCAATCCCCTACCCCCCAAAATAAAACAACTTAAATATTTCACTATAGTTTGACACAGTGGCACACACCTATAATCCCAGCAATTTGTGAGGCTGAGACAGGGAAATCAAAAGTTCAGGACAGCCATGACAATTTAGCAAGACCTTGTCTCAAAATAAAAGTAAAAAGGATTAGGGATGTTACACATGGTAGAGCACCCCTGGGCTCAATTCCAGTACCAGCAATAAAATAAAATAAAATATTCTCATTATGACTGTAAACTTGTAACTCTTAATATTGGTTTTGCTCTGTACATTTAAAAGCTATGTTTACGGTACATAAAAGTTCATGATTATTTTATCTTTTTGGCAGATTTCTCCTTTTATATGTACTGTTGTTTTATCCTTATTAATGCCTTTGTTGTTTCACCTGTCTCATAGTGATAATCTCCTACTTCTGGTTAGTTTGGTATCTCTAAAATGAATATATAATGATTTTGTTTTTTATTCAAATTGTTGACTATGTGTTTTTTAATAAAGAATATCAACACATTTATATTTACTGTGAACTATTCATATTTTTGGAACCCTTTCTTTTTTTTTTCCTTTCTGGTGTGGGGGATTGAACCCAGCAGTGCTTAACCACTAAAGCACTTCTCCAGCCCATTTTTTTAAATTTTAAAATTTTGAAATAGGGTCTTGCTAAGTTGCTGAGGCTAGCCTCAAACTTGTGATTCTCCTGCCTCATTTAGGGCCCGTTGCCTCAGCCTCCTGAGTTGCTGGGATTATAGGCATGAACCACCATGTCTGGTCCCTTTCTACTTGTTTTCCATTTATTCCCTCTTTCCTTTGCTTTAATTTTTTTTTTTTTTTTGTAACTTCTTATAGCTTTCCTATCTTCTAATGATCAAGTTTTCAATATTCTCTCCCTGCCTTTGGTTTATTTTAAAGTTGTAACTTTTATTTCCATCACTTCAGGGTTTTTTATTATATATATTTAATTATGCATTAATTTTAAAGCATTTGAAATTACTTAATATTACCATCTTCTTCCTAAACATGGTTAAAAGGTCTTAATATATTACATCTTCACACTGAACAAAACTCTCCCATATAGTCAATCTATTTGTTTTCACTGTCTAGAGCTATACTATGCAATTTGGTAGCCATTAGTCAGTCACATGATGAAAAAAATGAAAGTAAACTATCTTAATAATTTTTATATTTGATTACATGTTAAAAGGATAATATTTTGGACATTTTGAGTTATATGCTATTAAAGATTAATGTTGGGGCTGGGGATGTGGCTCAAGTGGTAGCGCACTCGCCTGGCATGCGTGTGGCCCGGGTTCGATTCTCAGCACCACGTACAAACAAAGATGTTGTGTCCGCTGATAACTAAAAAATAAATATTAAAATTCTCTCTCTCTCTCTCTTTGAAAAAAAAAAAGATTAATGTTGTCTCTTTTCTTTTTTTTTTTTAACATAACTACTATAAAAATTGATAATTACATGTGGCCAACATTACATTTGTATTGGATATTGCTAAATCCAGAGGTTTGTTTTTTTTTAATTATTGTTACTGTTTTGCAGTACTGGAGATCAAACTCACAGCCTTGCACACACTAGGAAAGCTCTCTTCCTATTGAGTTATATCCCCAGCCCTAGTTTTTTTGTTTTTGTTTTATTCCTCTTTGAGATAGGGTATTGCTTAGCTGTTCAGGCTGGCCTTGATCTTTGGGGTTCAAGCAATCCTCCTGCCACAGGCTCCCTCCTTGCTGGTACTACAGGCCTGCTCAACCATGCTTGGCTTTGAGTTTTAGTTTTAAATGTACCCCTCAAAAATCTCTAAATTATATTCTTTATGCTATTGACATTTAACCTAATTAAAATTATTCCATCTGGATTAATAGTTACTTGGAATATAATGTGGTACAGAACATTATTTTGCTTCTCTATTTAATCAGGCTTCTAATCTAAGTGGCTTTTAAATTTTTCCCTTGATCTTTGATATTCCCAAGTTTCTGCACAACATGTAGATTTATCTTTATTTAATTTGCTTTGTCTAAAGCTAACTTTCTGGGGCTGGGGATGTGGCTCAAGCGGTAGCGCGCTCGCCTGGCATGCGTGCGGCCCAGGTTTGATCCTTAGCACCACATACAAACAAAGATGTTGTATCTGCCCAAAACTAAAAAATAAATATTTTAAAAAATTCTCTCTCTCTTTAAAAAAATAAATAAATAAAAAAATAAAGCTAACTTTCTTTTTAAAATATTTTTCTTAGTTGTATATGGTCAAAATACCTTTATTTTTTTACTTATTTATTTTTATGTGGTATTAAGGATTGAACTCAGTGCCTCACATGTGCTAGGCAAGTGTTCTACCACTGAGCTACAACCTCAGCCCTAAAGCTAACTTTTTTTTGGTACTGTGAATTGAACTCAAAGGTGCTCAACCACTGCACGACATCCCCAGCCCTATTTTGTATTTTTATCTACAGACAGGGTATCACTGAGTTGTTTAGTGCCGTGCCATTGCTGGGGCTAGCTTTAAACTTGCAATCCTCCTGCGTCAGCCTCCAAAGCCGCTGGAATGATAGCATGCGCCACCGATAGGGGCCCTAAAGCTAACTTTTGATTTAAGAAGTCTGGTCCCTCTCCAATACTAAAAATTTTATGCCATTATCAAATTAATTTTCCACCAATCCTTGAAAAAAACTTTTTTTTTGCAATCCTTCCTATACATTGGAGTCTCTCAATTAATGCTGTCTTTTAACTGCTTACATTTAAAAAAGTTTTTTTCCCTGTGCTCTGTCTGAAATTTTTAGTACTATTTTCTAACTCATTAATTAATTCATCTATCATATAAAGGGTAAAGTCTATCTCATCTACTGGGGTTTTTTTTGGGGGGGTACTGGGGTTTGAACTCAGGAGCACTCAACCACTGAGCCATATCCCCAGCCCTATTTTGTATTTTACTTAGAGACAGGGTCTCAATGAGCTGCTTAGCACCTCATTTTTGCTGAGACTGGCTTTAAACTCACAATCTTCCTTAGCCTCCCAAACCGCTGGGATTACAGTTCTGTGCCAACACTCCTGGCTTCGGAGTTTTTTATTTTTAATTTTGGTGCTAAGGATTAAACCCAGGGTCTCACATATGCTAAGCATGTTCTCTTTCTCTGAGCTATACAACCCTACAATCGGGCTTCCAACCCTACAATTGAGCCAGCTCTAAATATACCCCTGCTACTCAATGGTAGGAATCAAATCCAGGGCTTTGTGTATGTTACACAAGTGCTGTACCATTAGCTACACTCTCAGCCCCTCTCCCTCTTTTTGAGTTTTTAATATACCAACTACATTTTAAATTTCCAAGTATTCTGGCTGGTTCTTTACTATATTGATGTGTTCTTGTTTAAGCTGTTGGTTTTATAACTTTGAATTCTCTTTGAGAGAATTCATTTCTTTGAGCATCCTAAAAAAAAAAGTTTCAAAGTTTCTCCCAATCAATGGAATACTATGCAACTGTTAAAAAGAATAAGATCATCCCATGGATACTAATATGGAATGATCTCTATATTCAGTGAAAAAGACAAGGCATATAATAATGTAGAATGCTACCATTTATATAAAATATATGTACGTATATATTTATATGGTTGTACATGCATAAACTATCTTAGAAAGGAGAGCAAGAAATTGGTAATAGTGGTTGCCTCTGGGGAGGGAAACTGGGTGGCTAGGCGACAGAGGTGGAAATAGACTTACTTTTCACTGTTTACCCTTTTGTACCTTTGAATTTTGTACCACGTGCATGTATTACCTAGTCAAAGAAAAAATAAATAATTTATTTTTTAAAATAAAGACTTTGTTGGACTACTCCATAAATTAATTTCATCCAGAGACAATGCCTGTTCTGGTGGTTGATTCTGTTATAATATTAATTTTAGATGTCTCCATGAATTTTGGAGTTTTGGTTATAGGCCAGAGTAGGAAAAGTTTTTAACTTTTTTCTGTCTCCCTATTTAATGTTTTTAAGAGTGTCTACACTTGGCCATTTGGGGTCCATGTCTACAGCCAGGGTTTATAATGACATTTCAGGGCTTCAGTTTCAAGATATTGGAAATATCACACATAACATTCAGTCACTGATAGGATAAGCGGCTTTATTCAATTCTTATTGATGAGGCTGAGTATTTATCAGCTAAAATCTATAGCACCAACTAGTAAAGAACTTTTGCCTTTTTTTCAGACTTTCACCAATGAGACAAAGATTCCAACTAAACACTTGGATTCATGTACTGATTCTGACTCTGGTTCCTGCCTCACAAAAAACTAACATTTTTAATTATTTTACCTGAATGCAACAAAACCATTAGATATCAATGCTAGAATGAAACCCAGTAGGCCTATGGTTTCAGACCAGCTCAAAGTTTATCTGTGCTCCATTCCTGGACCACAAAAATGTTTATATTATTTCAGAACCTGGCTATATTTTTTGTGCTATTTAATTTTAATTTACTGTTCTATTGTGTTTGGAGCAAAGTGGTTATATCAAAACTCAGTATGTTACCTTGACTGGAAGTAATTTCCTCAATTTTTTTGTTTATAGAATATTTAAATAATCATAAAAGTAACACAATCTCATTTCATACAGTTTATAAAATTAAAGATAATCCATTCATTCCAACTAAACTACTGTTAGCACTTTAAAGCATTTCTTTTTAATCTTTTTCTTCTGCTTTATTTCATATTTGCACAATTTTATCATTATTTTATTCTATATCATCCCAACCATTTGACTATGTTGCTATGTAGTCTCTACAACCATTGATGACTGCATATTAACCCACCAAACCATTCAATTGTAATTTACTTCCCACATTAATGAGAATATAAGGAGCTTCAACAATGCTACAAAGAAATTCTCTATGGTGGTGTGCTGAGAAATGTTAACCAACAGGATTGCCATAATTCTACACAGATTATTAGCACAAAAGGCATTATAGCACTAGCATAATACATGGCGAGGTTCATAATGATGGCTTGATATACAAAGAGAAAAGAAACAACAACAACAACAACAAAAACCACCATGGAAGTGAACAGTATATTTCAAAAAAATTCCAATCCAAAATAAATAGTAAATTTTATAATTAAAGGAATAAACTTTATAAGGAATTAGAATCACAATTTACACACATGGATCACTGAGGGACAAGGCATGACATATTTTCACTAACTTATAAAACAACACTTTGAATCACACTTATCAAGTTCATATGTTCACTATAATACTGATATTATTTACCTGATATTATTTACACAGTCTTCGTGAGCTTCAGAAAGTGTTTTTATGTGCTTTGAAGATATAGGGTCAAACAGGAGAACTTCAGTCTGTTCACAAGCAACTGTCAGAACTGACCTGAAAGCAAGTAACACATTTCTCTTGTTTAGTTTTCTAGCATTTGCTAGTTATTGATAATCACATCCACTGTGAGAAAGAATAATAGGAAATGGTACTCTCTCTCTCATACATGTGATGGGATGTAAAACAGTAGACCTAATGTTTGCAAAGTACCTCTAGTACTCGTATATATCAAAAATTTAAATATGCACAATTTCTGACAATATTTTCTGAAAATTTAAATCAAGAGAAATAATCATTATAAATACAAAGAAAAATTAATAATAAGACATGCTTCACTTAAAATGGAGAAACTGAAAATAATCTAAATGTACATGAAAAGAAGATGAAAATAAATAAGCCATGGTATGTAACAGCACTCCTCCCTCACCCATAGAGAATACATTCCAAGACACCCACATTATGATGTCTGAAACTGCAGATAGTACCAAACCCTATGTATAGTTTTTTCATACACACACACACATACACACACACACACACACCTAAATAAATTTAAATAAAATAAATTTAATTTATAAATTAGACACAGTAAGAGATTAACAACAATTACTACTAATAAAATAGAACAAAAAAATCATAAAAATATGCTTTAGTAAGTTATGTGAATGTGGGCTCTCAAAATTTTATTGTACCGCACATCTAGCAACCTCAGCATATGATTTTTTTTTTTTTTTTTTGGTCTTTCCTTATTGAGAACTTTCACCTTTTTACTTAAAGGCCATATTTTATGGTTTGTCATTGGCATATCCAAATTGCTAGCATTACTACTCTTGCACTTTTGGGTCATTATTAAGTAAAATAAGAGTTATTTGAACACGAGCACTGTGATGCCATGACAGTCAATCTAAGTGCCTAATGGGTGGGTGGGTAGTATATGCTGTGTGGATGCTAAGGACAAAGGGACCATTTACATACTAGGTAGGACAGAGATGGCTGATGAGATTTCATTCAGAGATTTCATTAAACTATGCAGAATGTCGTAAAATTTAAAATTTATTAATTTCTTGAATTTTTTATTACAATCTTTTTGAACTGTGGTTTACTATGGATAATTTTTTACTCAAAAAGTAAAACCATGGATTCAGAAAACTTGCATACCATGCAGAAATAAAAAAGAAAGAGGTATTTTTACCTGGATATGAAAGAACTCCAAAATACATTTAAAAAAATAGTTGTAGATAAACATGCATATATGAATAAACTCAGTGAAAAAATATATAAACAAATAATATGTCTCTTCATCGGTTATCTATAAAATGTATTGAAAAAGGTCTGGCTTACATCACCAAGTCTATTAGATATAAACTTATCAGACTTTTCCTTTATAATTTTTAGTTTTCTTCCTTCTGGCTTTCCCTATTGTAAGTTATAGTTTTACAAAAGTTTTATCAACTCAATTTTGATTTGTGAAAATCCAATGTCTTTTATTTAAAGTTTCAATTTTTCTATGGGCACTTCTCCTTCAGATTCAGATCTAGCAAATGAAATCCTAAGTTTCTGAAACCTCAAGTCTTCCCAGTTTTCAATACCAATAACAGATTTTTTTTTTTAACAGGGTCTTGCTAAGTTATTGAGACCAGCCTCAACTTGAGATCCTCCTGCCTCAGCCTCAGCCTCTCAAGTCCCTGGGATTACAGGTGTGCAGCACTATGCCTGGCTAATGGAAATGTATACACACAAGATGAAAGTGCATAAGACAAAATTTTAAATAGTCAACTGTTTCTATTCAGAACAAATTTTTTAGATAAAGCCGGAAACAGAAAAACCTCTACTAAATTGAAAATTTTTTCTTTATTTAGTTATCATGTAATTGTCCTTTAAAAGATATTACCAAAAACCCTTTTATGAGATATACGAACTTCAAAGTTTAATAATACCTGAAGGATTTTGACATGGTTTGAATGTGTTCTCCAAATTTTATGTGCCAGCAACTTGGTTCCCAATATAGCAGTGTTAAGAAGAGGACTTCTGGGAGGTGACTGAATCATAAGGGCTCTGTTCCCATGAATGGATAAGTCCATTCATGAATTAACAGGTTACTGTAGGAGTGGCTTTGATATAAAAGTGAGTTCTCTCTGGCATGCTTACTCTATCTCACCACTTGATGCCCTCTGCCATGTTATGATATAAGCAAAAGGTTCTTATTAGATACAAGCACCATGCTCTTGGACTTCTCAGTCTTCTAGAATCATCAGCTTAAGAATTCTCTTTCTTTTGGTGCTGGGTATTGAACTCAAGACTGAACTACATCCTCAACCCCCCACAATTCTATTCTTCAGAAATTATTCAGCTGTTGCATTCAGTTTTTGCAACAGAAAATAGACTAAGACAGGTTTTTATGCTAGTTAATCAACATGAGTAAAAATATTCAAATTAAAATATATCATTTCTAGAAGCCACTTTTTTGTTTAGTTAGAAGAGCCATGGAAGGAACTTTCCCACCTTTTGTGCATAAGTAAATGGATTAATGATTCTAAGAGATTCTTAAACATTATAAATAAAAGATCTATAAAATTAATAGTTATTGTTTTAAACCAGTTACATTTTTATACATGGTGTGATATGTAATTTTTCTAATAGAATCTATTCCAATATCAAATTCTACACTTTTCTCATTTATAATGCCATTTTTATCACGTATTAAGTTTTGGTTTTTATATTGTGTTCTGTGCAACACCACACTATCTTTTTTTCTAAAAGATTTATAGTATATTTGCTATATGGCAAATCAAGATCTTTTCATTGTTTTATAAACATTATTTTTCTTGGCTAAATCATATTTTTCCCCAAATGAATTTTATATATAGCATGTCAAGTCCTACTAAGAAATACTGTTGGGATTTTTTTAATGGGATACAGTGGCTACAGGTTAATGGGGTAGTATTTATAACAAAAATATTGAATCACCTCATAGAGTAACAATGTGTACCTTCATTATTTCTAGTTTAATTGCACTCCCATTAAGAATATACTCTGGTCAATTTCAGTCCTTGGAAATTACATGAGATTTATTTTTTGTGTGGCCTGATATTAATATAGCATATCATTTTTCATTTTGTTAAATCTAGCAGTAGTATGCCTTGACATCCTTTTACTTTAAAAAAAACTTCTACATTCTTATTTTCAGTAAGAAGTTTTTTAAAAATCTAACCAGGGCTGGGGATGCAGCCCACTGTAGAGTACTTGTCTAGCATGTGTGAAGCCATAGCTTCAATCCTTAGCACTACAAAATAATTTTAAAAATCTAACCAACAATCTGTCTTAATTGATTTACATTTAACATAATTACTAGTAATTTTTGAGTTTGAATCTATTATCTTAGTTTTTGCTTTCCATTTGTTCTGTTCTAGGTCCTGCTTCATCTTTCTTGCTTTTAAAATTTATTTTCACTATTCATATCTCACCCTATACTACTTAGTATATTAAATATACATTACCTTTTCCCCCCAGTGTATACCTAAGAGTTTATAACATGCATCAACTTTTTAAAAAAATGAAGTATGAATTATTAGTTCTATCACTTCCTGTATGATATAAGAACTTTAGTATATTTAAATTCCTCTTATTCCATTCTAATATCAAAATTTTTTTTTTTTTTTTAGTTATCAATGGACCTTTATTTATTTACATGTGGTGTCAGGGTCTCATTAAGTTGCTCAGACTGGCCTTGAATTTTCTGATTCTCTTGCCTCAGCCTTCCAAGTAGTTGGGATTACAAGTGAGTACCACTATGCCTGACTAAGGTATACTACTTACCAGTCTTAAAATTTGTGGCCTTGTAAGTGAAAATGAAAATTTTGTACAACTGTCACATATAGTTAAATGTAGTATTCAAAAGTTAAATAATCAGTGATAATATGAGTAGCTTATTTTCTAAATAAACCTACATAAATTATAAAAATACTCACCAAGTGGCATTAGTTGTAGTTCAAATTGTTCAACAAATTATTCTAGTAATTTCCAATCATTTATTAGCTTTGGAAACTATAGCTATAATCTTTTATTTGTCTTAGATATCCTTTTCTGAACCATGAATAGGAAACTGGATAAAGCTCCTCTAAGAATTTTCAATTTAAATTGATAGTCATGAATTAACCTGTAGTCTTGATAAGTTAAAAAAAAAAAATCACTCTTAACAGAACAGTGGCACACGACTAATCCCAGCTACTCAGGAGATTGAGGCAGCAGTATCACCAGCCTCAGCAACCCTCAAAATTAAATAAAAAGGGCTGGGAATGTAGCTCAGTGGTAGAGTGCCCCTGGGTTAAAACAAAAAAACAAAATCAACAGAAAGTTATCACTGGAGCTAAATTTTCTTTTTAGCTTTTGGGGCAGTAACAATAAATATATTAAATTTATTTAGCCCTTCAATGTTTTCTATTAATTTTACATACTATTTAATTGTAGTAACAAGTAACAGATAAGAGATAATGTAGTACTGCAGTTAAGAGCATAAGCCAGGATATAAGTCTTTTGTATTTAATGACCTTTCTGCTTTGAAGTTCCCCCAACCAAATGCAACTATATAGAGGGGAAAAAATTATTTTTGTGATCATTTTCATTGGTAAAATGAGTATTATTAATGCTTATGGAGGGCATGGAATCAGTGGATTTTGGCAAACTTATCCCACTAAATAATGATAAAAATAAACAAGAATGATAAAAATTAGGGATTTGTAGTTCAGGAATTATTCACCCATAAACCATTCCCATGGGCGTTATTCATCTGCTGTAGATTCTACTCTGCCATGGGAGTATACAATGAACCTGTAGTAGTACTACTATTCTCATCTGATTGCTTTTCGTCTCTCTGGATCTCCCCAGGGGCTGCAGTTCCCACAAATGACTAAGAGACAATTATAGGGAGAATGCGTAAGTAGGCTGAGCTACCTTTAGGGAAGCCACATGATCATTGGACATTTAAGCATTTTCTGTGTGGGGGAAGGTACCAGGCAGCAGTGAGGAATAGTTAGAATAGATGCTGGCCTGCAGTTCTCTAGTGAGATGGTTGTTGACAGCCCCTTGCTAGGCCATTTCTTAACGCTGTAATTAACACTGATGCAGTCGGATCTAAAATTTAAGGCCAACTCAAGAAATTTAGAAAGGCCCTGTCTCAGAAAATAGTGCTAGGGATGACTCAGTGGTAGAGCATTCCTAGTACTGTAAAACAAGACAAAAAAAACTTGGTACAGTGGAATCAATGTTTATCAGCTTGATATGAGGCCTGACTGAATCCAGCATCTATATATACCCTTGAAAGCAAAATTTTAAGTGATGCTGTTCACACCTTTTATATCCTTGTGTTTGTCTGAGGCACACTAAACTCAGTTTAACCTTCTATGAGGTAGTGTATTAAAATCTTCTATGATAAATTTGCCTGTTTTCTCCTTGAAGTTATTGAATCTTGATGTTTATATTATATTTAAAATATAAGACTCTTATCCAAGGCCAGGTTCATTTAAATCCATAAGCAAATACTCATTCAAGCTTTCAGGTGAACTGAATGTTTATCGTTAATAATTCTATCTCGGGCTGAGGATGTGGCTCAAGCAATAACACACTCGCCTGGCATGCACGGGCACTGGGTTCGATCCTAGCACCACATAAAAATAAAAATAAAGATGTTGTGTCCACCGAATACTGAAAAATAAATATTAAAAAATTCTCTCTATATAATAATAATTCTATCTCTAGTAACTTTTTTGCATGAAGCCTGATAATATAGTTTAGCAGTTTTCTTTAGAATGTGTTTTATTTTTCTATATCCTTTAACATTTTTCTCTACAGTAGTCCCATTTTTTTAAAAGAGAGAGATTTTATATATATATATATATATATATATATATATATATATATAGAGAGAGAGAGAGAGAGAGAGAGAGAGAGAGAATTTTTATTTATTTTTTTTGTTAGATTTCAGCGGACACAACATCCTTTTGTATGTGGTGCTGAGGATCGAACCCTGGCCGCACACATGCCAGGTGAGCACGCTACCATTTGAGCCACATCCCCAGCCCCCCCACCTTTTTTTTTTTGAAACAGGATCTTATGTTGCCCTGGCCAGTCTCAAAACTCATGGGCTCAAGTGATCCTTTTACCTAAGCTTCCTGAGAAGCCAGAATAGGGGCATGCCATACCTCACTTATCTTTGTTTTTAAGTTGGAGTTTGTGTGTCTATGGGGGAAGGAAGTACCAAAGATGAAACCCAGGGACACTTCAACCATGTGCTGCATCCCAGCCCTACTTCTTTCTTTTTTTGAGACGACTTGCTAAATTGCTGAGGATGGCCTTGGTCTTCCCAGTCACTGGGATTACAGACATGTACCACCACCTTTGTACTTATTGTAACTAGCAATATTGGGATTTATTTTCAGCTATTCTTTGAGCTTTTATGTCTTGCCTTACCCCATCGCTTTCCCTTTCTTACCTTCTTTTGGAAAACTTTTTCCTTATTATATGCTTTTTGTTCTACTTAACTAGAAATTTTATATTCTTTCTTTTGGTTCCTCAAAATTTTTAATATGCACACTTACTGAAGTGTATATATATGATTTATATAATATTAATATGTGTAACATTGTAATATACAATTCTTCCTCAAAGAACATAAGTAACTTACAATATTCCCTCATAATGTACATGCAATTGTTGTATATTTTACCTCCAGCTTTATTATTCTCAAAGTACATTTTTGGATTTAGTTTTATGAACATATGTAACACATTCTCTGCTCTTCATTCCTTCTGGCATCTCAGACTTTCCATTTGAAAACACTTCCCTTCTCTCTGAACTTAGAATTCATTTATTGATGGTCTGCTGGCAAATTCACTAAGCTGAATACGTATTTCATCCTTGTTCTTGTTAAGGACAAAAAACTGTTTTTACTGGGTAAAAACATCTAAACTGCAATTTTTTCTCCAGCATATTGAAAATAATTACCACTGGCTTTTGTGTATGTGTCAGATTATTATTGAAGACTAATCAGCTGTCATTCTTGTAGTGTTTCTTTGAAGGTTTGTTTTCCTCTTTTAAGATTTTACACAGCTGGGCACAGTGGCACAGACCTATCTGTAATCTCAGTGACTCAGGAGACTGAGGCAGGAGGATCACAAGTGCAGGGCCAGCAACTCAGTGAAAGCATGTTTCAAAATGAAAAAGGGCTGGGAGCATATACAGCTCAGTGGTAGAGTTCCCTAAGTCTGATCCCCAACACAAAATAAATAAATATAAAAATAAAGAAAAGATTTTATATTTACTTTCTTGAAGTGTCTAGGGAGGATTTCTTTTCTTGTTTTCTCTTTTGGTACCAGGGATTGAACCCAGGGGCACTTAACAACTGAGCCACATCCCCATTTTGTATTTTATTTAGAGACAGGGTCTCACCGAGTTGCTTAGGGCCTCACTAAGTTGCTGAAGCTGGCTTTGAACCTGTGATCCTCTTGCCTCAGCTTTCCCAGCTGATGGAGTATAGGCCTGAGCCACGGCACCTAGCTCTAGGGAGGATTTCTGCTTGGGTTAGTTGTGCTTCTTAAATCATAGCCTGGTGCATCTCTTTAATTCTGCCTCTCTTCAAACAGCCACCCCTCTCCATTAATCTCTCGTTTTCTTTAGGAACTAAGTAAACGTATGGGCTTTTCTCTCCATGCTCCATGTTACTAAACTTTCTTCATATTTTTTTTAATTTTTAATATATATATATATATTTTTTTTTTTTTTTTAAGTTTTCGGCGGACAACATCTTTGTTTGTACGTGGTGCTGAGGATCGAACCCCGGCCGCCCGAATGCCAGGCGAGCGCGCTACGGCTTGAGCCACATCCCCAGCCCCATTTCTTCATATTTTTAATCTTTGAATTTCTATTTATGTTGTAGATAAATACTTCATTTCTATTTTTCAATGTACTAAATTCTTATGTGTTTTCATACTATTATCTAATTTCATAACATGAAATTTACTTTTTCAGAATGTCACCTTAGGAGGTAATATACTTATTTTGACAATTTTGCTGTCACTTAAACCATTTTTTAAATTCTTTTGGAAATTACCTTCTAGTCCACATATCCTTTCTTTTTAAATACTAAATCCCTTCTAGTCTGGTCTCCATTAGATTCATAAACTTGATTCTTACATTCTATGTCATTCCTCCTCCCTGTATTATAAAGTCCTTGTAAATGGCAGTGGCTATCATACTTGAGATATGAGAAATCATCTTTCTTATTATAGATATGTCGTTGTCTATAAAATTACTTCAGCTCCTACACAAATGTTGGGCACACTAGTAGATAAAGTAAAAATACTAAAAAAATTGAAACACTGAACTATTTCACCTTGACAAAGATAAAAAAGAATGGCAATAGCAGTGCTGGCAAGGGTATCTGGAGATAGGCACTTGCATATGTGTTTGATAGGAATGAGAACTAGTTCTTTCTTCAGAGAACAATTTAACAATGTTTCAAAATTCCTTATAACTTTTGACTCATTCCAGGGACTTAGCTTTAAGGACATAAATTTAAATTATTTGTTCACAAAGTTTTATTTAAACTTAAAAAAAAATTAAATAATGCAGAAATATTAATGTGTTCACAATAAATTTTAGGAAAAAAGCAGGCTACAGAATAGTATGCTTACATGTTTCTATTAAACTAAATATACAAAGAAAAAAATTTTCCTTGGAATCCATTCAGTCTCTAGAATAAGTGATGTTTACTTCATTTATTACCTATGCTTTCCGCAACATACTGGCAATGAAAAATGACTGGATTGTTTTAAGTATATCAGAGTTCCTAACAGATTTTTAAAAATTTTATACATTTATTAATTTTATGTGGTGCTGAGGATTGAACCCAGTGCCTCACATGTGTGAGGCAAGTGCTCTACCACTGAGCCACAACCCCAGCCCCCCCAATTAGATTTTAAAAATTCTCTTGGAGGGATGGTGAATATGGCTCAGTGGTAAAGTCCTTACCTTGGGTGTCCAAGCCTTGGGTTTGATTTCTAGCACCACAAAATAGATGAATAAATAAATTAACAATAAATGTGTGTATATATGTCTATGTCTGGGAGAATGCAGTCTGGATTTAAATAAAAACTATGAATAATATATCCTTCATTCTACTATCCCTGGCAACTTAAATTCAATATTCATAACTTATTCTACCATTGCCTCCACCTAAAATTTCTCTCACAAAGAACAGAAACAGCTACTTCTCAAAGTCCTAAAAGTATAGGTAGGAAGTTAAGAGGAGAGGGGCCGGGATATAGAGAAGAGAGAAACTGAATGTTGACAAGGAACAGACCCTCAGTATTGGAATAGGTTAAGAAGAGGACTTGTAGGAAGGAGAGAAGCTTATTCTATGAATAAGCTTCTCCTTTAATCAGTTTTCTCCCTTTCTCAGGCACATTCATTGCTACAAGCTCCACCCAACTGCTATGAGAAAACCCAGAGATCCTAGCACCAGGTGTGATTACCATGGCATTTACATGAGTGAAGTGGAATAGGACTTACCAGCTCAGAGTAATTCCTGATTCTGTTCTTTTGCATCTTCCTTAGTATACTGGAGGTCTTTCTTCAGAAAAGTTTTGCTTCATTGTTTCTCAGCTTTTCTAATATGATATACTGCCTCTCTTCTACCATTGGACCTTCAACATATCAGTTTTCATCTGAAATATTTCTACCCTCTCTCCAACCCCATCTTGACTCAAGATATTTACTCCTACTAATTTTTCTGAACTTGGTTCAAGTGTCAACTTTCTCTGGGAAATCTCAAACACCCTAGTCCACAACTAATTCCTTTGAGCCTTTATCCAATTTGTAGGCATACATTATGCATTATTAGTATAGTTATCTAACGTCTAGTTGAACTGATGAAGTTCCAAGTTCAATAAAAGCAGTACCATTAACTAATTTTGCTCACCACTGTTAATCCTGTATTTAGAACATAACAAGTGCTCAAGAGGCATTTGTTAAACGAGGGAATGACTAAATGAACAACTAAGATAATTAGCAACCCAGAGGTCTTGAAGTGGTAAGAATTATATTAACTACACACAATTATACATGGTGGAACTTTGTACAAAATTTCCTTTCTTTGCTGTTAAACTTGAGAACTCACAAGACATAGTTTTAAATATATACAGCATATTATTTTGACAATTCCTAGAGCCCAAAAGTAAACCAAGACCAGATATTATATATCTAATTAATCAAGAAGAAGGCTGGTTTCCCTTAGCAAAAGTAGGTAGTCTAGCCTGGGAACTTTACAAATGGCCTAAATCTAGAGAGCTGCCTCTCTGCAATGGCTTAGTATTTCTTTTTATATTTTAAATATTTTTTAGTTGTCAATGGACCTTTTTTTTTTTTTTTTTTTTAAAGAGAGAGTGAGAGAGAGAGAGAGAGAGGGAGAGAGACAGAATTTTTTAATATTTCTTTTTTTTTAGTTCTCGGTGGACACAACATCTTTTGTTTGTATGTGGTGCTGAGGATTGAACCCGGGCCGCACGCATGCCAGGCGAGCGCGCTACTGCTTGAGCCACATACCCTGCCCTGGACCTTTATTTTATTTATTTATATGCTTGCCTCACACGCGCTAGGCAAGCGCTCTACCACTGAGCCACAATCCCAGCCCCTGGCTTAGTATTTCTTGAGCAAACGAATGCACACTTGTCTCTTTCTGGCTGGTTTAGGCACAGGGTACAGAGATTCTATAGGCTCTCAACCCTTAACAAAAGCTTAGATGAGTGAAAGGCAAACCTCGGATGACAGCGAAAGAATGAGCATTTATTAAAGATGTATTTACTGAGCACCTATGGTGTACCAGAAAGCCCTAGTTCTGGGCATTTTTCCTTCAGTCTCCCGAGCCTGAAGAGAAGCATCCCAGACCTGCCTACTTCAAAAGGCCAGGATGGGGGTTCCATAACGACTACGCGCTTCTGAAAGTACCAGGGGGCAGAAAAGCCAGAGGCCGAAAAAGGTCTCCAAAGCCCGGCCCGGGCCGAGCGAGCGAGCTCTGGATGGATGCGCATCCGGAGCAGAGCTGGCGGAGGTGGGGACCCACCCTCCGGGGGACCGCGCTTACCCGTCGGGCGAGTACTCGAGGTTGAAGACCGCTCCGTGGGTGCGGGTGCTGAGATACACCGAGTCCGCAGGGTGGATGGAACCATAGAGGTTAGTCATGGTGCGAAAATTGTCTCGCGCCGGGTCCACGAACAGCCCGCGGCCCAGGCTGCGTTCTCTCAGCCACCCGAACAGTCTGGCGCCAGGGCCGCCCAGGCCCGCGCTGAGGCCGTGCCGACCCCGGCTCCCGGCCCTGCAGTCCTGCCCGGGACGTCGGCGTGACGGGGAAGGAGGTGAGGGCTCTCCCAGGGCGGAGGCGGCAGATGACTCCACAGTCCTCGGCGGCGCTAGGTCTCCCGCCCGCGCGGCCGGGGGCAATGGGGGAGCGCCAGGGCGGCGAGGGGTCCGGGCGGCCGGCGGGGGAGGGGCCGCGTCAGTCCCGGGCTGCGCAGGTACGGGCGGGGCAGCGGGAGAGGGCGGCCTGGCGGCAGTCGTTTGTTCCCCGTGGGGCGCCGGCTCCTCAGCTCCGGCCGCCGCGTCTCCGCTGGGGCTCCGGGGCCCGAAAGAAAACATGACCAACACCCCCGCCCCCAGCTCCCAGCCGCTGTCCTGCCGGCCGACACCTCGGCGCTCCAGCTCTAGCCGACACTTCCGGGTGCGACGACCTAAAGCTGCCGGCTGGGAAACCTGCCCCACCGCTTGGTTGCCCTCCACCGGGGACAAGGAAAGAGGGGACACTGCAGTGTTGAGGTTTTGCAACCCCGAAGGACAGCAGTGCGGAACGGCTAGCTGTTCGTGTGAGCGACTGAAGATGCCAGGGGCCCGGGTGGGTACTGACTGAGGCTGGGAGTGGGTCTGTAGATGTCAGTGAGCGGTTAATGTGTGTCTGACCAGTATTATGAAGCTGGGCAGGATGATGTTACTATTGTCCCCACTATACACTAAGGGATGGATTACCGTATTAGGTGCAGGTCACGTATGGTAAGCTGAATGGCATACTACCTGCTCAGCCTATAAGTATGAGGGCTCAGGATAGTAAATTTTGCACTAAAAAGCCCTGTCTGCACAGTACCTGAAACTGTGGACTGTTGATGCCCTGAATATCTCTGCCCAATTGCCATCTATGGTCTAGTAGACCAAGTCTTTATCGACGCTCCTTCCTACAGGAAGGGGCACATATCCAGCCAGGAGGGACTGAGAGGCACTGGAGATCTGAATCAAATCAATCTCACAAGCGACAGAGCCCAGGGTCAGTCCTCCTTGTACTGCATCTGCCAGGGAGGTCATGGAACCGTGATGGAGGTGAGGCCTCCATCACTGTCGCTGAGGATAATATATAGAACTTGCTAACAGAAAAGGGTTAATAAGACCTGGCAGTTTCTTGGGGGAGTGAAGCAAAGTCCTCAGTAAGGGAGAGGCTGAGGCACAAGGAAACACATTTATTTACTCTTCTTCTCTATCCAATGACAGATTTTTTAAAAAAAATTACTTTCCAACTGATGTCTCCTAATACAACATGACTGAAATGATAAACACTGTTTTGTTTTGTTTTTTCCCTTTTCAGGCTTTTATACTTTGGGAGCAGCACGTTCACTCTCGATGATCACTAGTTCTGCCCATAAAGTAGAATTCTTTGTTGGGAACGAGTTTGATAAAATGAGCAAGGCGATTGGCCATGGCATAAAAAGATGAAATGGCAGCTATGTCCCAGGCATCTTCTCTACTGAAGCCATATATCTCAAGCTTTTTGAAATGGTCATCTGTTATATCATCGGCTCCGGAAACAGCAAGTGCAAACTCCAGCATTGCTTTTTCCCGAGCAGGAAGGTCAGACTTTCTCCAATTCACACAGACCTGCAAGAAAATATAGTCAGAAGCAGATTATCTTGTCTATTGCAAATAAATAAACAAACAAGGGCTTAATAAAATTGACATTGATGGTTAAAAAAAAAAAAGGCCCCTGAAGGTTAGAATAAAGGAGCAAAATCAGACTAAAAGTTTTCTGAGAAAAGTAGAGCTCAAAGACTCTCTTTGACCTGCCCCCCACATCAATACCAAACAAAATACAATATTTGCAAAGAGTTTACATTTAACAATTACTATAAATTAAGAATGTGCTCAGTGTTTTGTATTCATTATCTCATTTAATTCTTATAAAAACCTCAGACAGTTGTATTTTTATTATCATCCCCTTTTTATTGACAAACTGCAGTTTAAAGAGGTGAAGTGACTTTCCCAAGGTTATATGGCTAGAGCACAGTATAGCTGGGATCAGATTTCAAATACACTGGATTCCAAAGACTATACTAGGTAATCAATTCCCTTGCTAAAGCAAAACACTAGAAACCACTACAAACCTTAAAATAAAATAGTTTGGTGTTTTAGTCAGCTTTTTTGCCACTGTGATCAAAAGTCCTGGCAAAAGCTGTTAGAGGAGAAAAAATTTACTTGGGGTCTCATGGTTTCAGAGGTCTAAACCCACAGATGGCCAACTCCATTGTTATTGGCCTAAGCTGAGTGTAGATATGGCAGAGAACAGCTCAGGACATGACAATCAGGAAGGAGGGAGGGAGGGAGGGAGGGGGACAGAGAGAAAGAGAGAGAGAGAGAGAGAGAGACACTAACTGTGTACCAGGAACAAAATATATACCCCAAAGGCATGCCCTTAATAACCCAACTCCTCCAGCCACACCATATCTACCTAGAGTTACCACTCAGTTAATCCCTCTCAGTAGATTAATGCACTGATTAGGTTAAGGCTCTCTTAAACCAATCATTTCACCTCTACTTTCTTGCACTGACTCACACATGCGCTTTTGGGGGACACCTCATATCTAAACTATAATATTCAGTAAACCATTGTGTGACAACACATTCTATGACCCCCTCGGGAGAGAGATCCTGGATGAGCAAAAGTTGGGTGTCGAGGCAGGATGCACTCAGCAGGGCAAAGGGGATGATCATGAAGTCATTTTTAGGCCAGCAAGAGATACCTTTAGGGAATAGTTTACAAAGTCTCTATAGATCAGATCAGAAGAGAAGACTGGGGAATAGTGAAAATGATGAACCTCAACTCTGAGAATAAATGCAAAGAACAGATATTTCTGTTCCCCAGTCTTAAGGATCAGGGATTTCACTATAGGGTTCAGTAGGACTTTGTAATGAAATGGACATAGTAATGATACCCAAAGGGCATGACTTTGGACAAAGTAAGGACAGGATAAGTTGTTGACTGAAGAACTGATGGGCAAGAGCAGGTGGAGGCAGTTCCAGAATGAGAAGCAAACAGGCCAATGCCTGGGGTCAACAGTAAGAATTCAAAAGCCTAAAACATTGGTTTGGGCCCAGAAGGAATAATTAGTGGATGGACAAAATTCATACTGGAAGTGCAAACAGTATAATTAGCAGAAAGATGGCAAGTTTTGAAAAGAGACTCTTGCCACATTATAGCTATATATTCCATACTAAGTTAAATCTCTGAACCTTAAGTCTAAAATGGTTATAAGGCTTGCCTTGGACAGGTAGTTATGTGCATCTGATAGAATGTATGCCAAATAACCACCACTATGACTGATATTCATCTGGGGCATAGCTCTTCCTAATACTAAACATCACATACATGCAAAAGCAAGTGGGCACATAACAGGAACTGGAAGGGAATTCAAGCAATTAGAGATTTTGTTCCCTGCACCATATCATAACATGGGCTTTGTTCTTTCCTCAGGTATGAAAGGCCCTGAAACTGGAACAGGAGAGGTGGGCACTAACCTGATCAGAGAGCACTGGGTTCTTTGAGTAGACCCTGTACCAAGCACTATGGACAACCACATGGTATAGGCTCCTGTTGACCAGGCTGGTCACTACAATGATGAGTTCCTTATCTGCTCTGCTGAGCTGTCCTGGGGAGGAAGAGGAAAGAAGAGCTGTTCATAATTCCTGGGCAATGGCTTAGAACCTAAACAGGTTTAGCTATATTTTAGCAACAGGCTCTGCCCACCCACCAACTTGCCTGCCTTTCACTTATACATTTATTCATTCATTCATCTCTTGTCCCTAGCTACCAACTGACCTATTTTGTTTTTATTTATTTATATGGTGGTACTGGAGATTGAACCCAAACCAGGATCTAGTGCATGTTACCAAGCACTTTACCAATTACCCACATTCTCAGCCCTTTTTGAATTTTATTTTGAGACAGGGTCTTACTAAATGGCCCTAGGATGGCCTCAAACTTTTGATGCTTGGCTTTAGCCTCCTGACTACAGGCAGGCCATCATGCCTAGGCTATTTTACTTTCTTCACAGTATGTAGTACTTTCTGAAATCAACAGACTTCTTTCTTTCTTTTCTTTTTCTTCTCCTCTTCCTCCTCCTCCTCCCCTCCCCCACTTCCTCCTTCCATCTTCTTTAGTTGTTCACTATTCACTTTCTCCTCTTAAGAGTATGTTCAAGGGGCTGGGGTTATAGCTCAGAGGTAGAGCACTTACCTAGCATGAATGAAGCACAGGGTTCGATCCCAAGTACAACATAAAAATAAATACATAAAATAAAGGTATTTTGTCCACCTACAACTAAAAACTATATTTTTAAAAAGCAGTATTTTGAGGGGCTGGAGATATGGCTCAGTGGTAGAGCGCTCACTTAGCCTGTGCACGACCCTGGGTTCTATCCCCAGCACCACATAAAATAAATAAAATAAAGATATTGTGTCCAACTACAACTAAAAAATAAATATTAAAAAAGGAGCATGTTTGAAATCCCATTTTTTCTCTCAGGAACTTAATGAGACCCTGTTTCCAAATAAAAATAAAAAGGGGTGGTGGGTTCAATCCCTAAAGAGAGGGAGGAAGAAAGGGAGGGAGGGAGGAAGGAAGGAAATCCATTTTTTTTAAATTTGTTTTTTAAAATAAAAATCATATCCTCAAAGAAATACCTGGCAGATAGTAGTTGCTCAGAAAATGTGTTAATGAAATACTAAATTCAAGAAATATTTTGTGAGGCCTATCAGGTACTAGGCTAACACTTAAAAGAGGAGGAAAGAAGTGGGTGTGGTGGCATAGGCCTGTGTTTCCCAGCTATTCAGAAGGCTGAGGCAGGATTGCAATTTCAAGGCCAGGATTGCAAGTTCAAGGCCCTGTCTCAAAACAAAAAGGGCTGGGGATGTAGCTCAGTGGCAGAACATATGCAAGGACCTGAGTTTAATCACTAGTACTGTAAGTAAGTAAATAAAGTAGAAGAAAAAAGAACAGACTTCCTAACTTCATGGAAGCTACTATTTGAGGTAGGGATAGGCAGAAAAGGGGAGAACCCACTTTGGTACCGGGCACAATTCTGGGAACTTTACATATGTAACCTCATTTACTCCTTACCTCAGCTCCTCAAGTGAGTATTATTAATGCCATTTTACTAGTAATGAAACTAAGACTCTGAGGTGTCCAAATACTTTGCTGAAGTTGCTTGGATTATTTATGGCAGAACTCACATTTGAACACAGGATTGGTCTTTTTCTAGTAGGATTGAGAAGCTGCAGAAAGATATGATGAAAATAAAAGGCAGACAGGACTCTGTATGCCATTAGAAAAGGGCAAGGAGGGGGTTGTAGGCAATCGGACAAGGAATTCTTCCTTATACATGAAGGAAGGTGAGATGGACTTTGAAGGAAAAGTCAGATTCACAAAGGCATAAATAGGAGAAAAAGCATCCCAGGAGCATAGCAAAGTTAGAAGATCTAATGAGATCCAAATGCTGAAGGGGACAAAATGTAGCTCCCATTTTGACTTAGAACATAAAGAGGGACTGAGGGTAGGAAGCAGGCTGGTGACAGACCAAAGAGAACCACCCCATAACTGCTGGCTGTCTTCCAGTATCTGCCTTCTTCCTTTAGTAACAGAATCTCTTTATTTAGCTGGGCACATGACCAATCAGCTTCCCTCATAGCTAGATGTGACAGTGAGACAAAGTTCTACCCAATGGGATATAAACAGAAGTGATATATGCAACTCTTATGTCAGGACCTTAAAGAGAAAGGACTTGTGCCCACCAGTGATGCTCCTTTCTGCTGGTACAGTGGTGATCCAGCTAAGCTTGTAGGCAAGGGCAGTCCCAAACTGTAAACAACACTTGCCAGCCCTTAGCAGCTTATATAGACTATCAGATGAGAGTGAAAGAGTGAGAAAAAAAAATGTTATTTAAACCAAAGTCTTTGTCTCTGAGTAGCAGCAGCCTAATCTGAATCTAGTATCACGTCCATGGTTGCCAGTTTATTTCAGTTCTATATCTATAACCATAAAGCTGGATTCAGTCCCCACAGACTCAGAATCCAGAGTTGTCACAGAAGCGGAGCTTCTCCCTAATCTCGTCAATCTGGAACACATGGGAAGCAATGTTGGCAAACAGGCACCTATATCTCAACCAAGAATGATTTAGCATTGTTTCTCTCTTTACCTGTTGTTTTGTTGTAGATGGCATTGTAATAAGCAAAGAAGGCTCGGAATTCCAATGGCCGGTAAGACAAAACTTTCAATACATTTGGTAAAAATCCTGTCTGCAGGGAAGAAAAGACAGGGTCACACAAAATGAAAACTAAGAGAAGAATAAACAGTAATCTGGTACTCCCCATATTGTCTGAATCCAGATGCACTCTTGGAAAGGTCATAGCCTTTTTATACATATCTTAACCTTTCAGGGTATTATAATTGTTATTTCTAAAGGTGTATAAAATGTCTTTTTGATACACAGTCTGATGAAGTTTAGGCAGTGAATGTAACAAAACAAATGAGACTTATTTGAATTTAGATTCTACTGTTTAGGTCCTACCTTTTACAGACGGGCTGGTGGCATTCATTATTTCTAAGAATTAAGTTAGTAACAAGCCCCAATATTAGTAAAGTATTTTGTAAGGTTCTTTCACATATTCAATCTCATTTATCCTCTAAACCTTGTAAGGTAGGCAAGGGAGCTATTATTATCCCTGGTTTACAGATAAGGAAACCAAGGCCCAGAACTGAAGGCCATACCTTGGGATTTTGAGTTTTCAGTGTGTTTTCTGATGGCACGCTATGGCAAACAACTGTCCATTTCTTCCCTCTTGACAACAGAATCTGGATGTTGTTCAGATATGAAGTTGTCATGGATTTCAGAACAGGTTAAACCCTTCTCCACACTAATGAGTGAATCCTGATTGTTCTAAATAAATTATGGTGATTTCATTCCACTTGTCAATGATAGGCTGAGAAATGGACATGTGACACCATGGTGGCTACTGAGAAATGAAGGGAAGTCAGCTGGGGGCCTTCCTGGCTCTCCAAAAGGAATATAAGGAAAGGGTATGCCCTCCTCACTCCTGTTAGAAGTTGTGCAAGGATGTAATGTTTGCTGATACTATAGTCATCTAATGACTATAGGGAATAAGTCTAACCAGCTATCACACTGAGGAAGATAGAGCTCAAAAAGGAAAGAATCTACTGGATACCTGCCTGTAATCCCAGTGATTTAGGAGGCTGAGGCAAAGGATCACAAGTTGAAGGCCAGCCTTGGCAACTCAGCAAGACCCGATCTCAAAATAAAATATAAAAAAGGGCTGGGATAGAGTGCTTGCTTAACATGTGTGAGGTCCTGAGTACCCAATTCCCAGTACCACACACATAAAAAAGGAAAAAAATCTAGTCCTTGATGGTAACAGTAAGCTACTGAATTTTAACAATATAGGAATTTCCCTACCGCTAGACCAGCAATTAAGTGTAACATTGAATTATCCTTACTGTTAAGCCAGCTAAATTGGATTTTCTATACAACTATAGCTGAAAGCACCCTAGCTGATAACAGATGCTAAAGGTTTGTTAGTGGTCTAAAAGACAGAGCATAAAGAACTATTTGTACTAACCAGGGAGAGTCTGGGGAGAGGGTTGGGAAATGGGAGAGGTGTGGAGAGCTGTTGACGGTGCCAAGGGCTCCAAACCTTTCCCACCAGAACATTTTAAAAAAATATTTTTTAGTTATAGATGGATGCAATATCTTTATTTTGTTTATTCATTTCTTTTTTTATGTGTGTGCCTTAAATGTGCGAGGCAAGCGCTCTGCCACTGAGCCACAACCCATCCCCAACAGCCATTTTTTTATCTTTCTATAATGGATTTCCATGCAATATTGTGTTTGGAAAGAAGTGCCACAAAATTCTACTACCAAGTTGGAACAACAAAGGTTTAGAACAAATGTATGTTTAAGGAAGCATCTTATAATTTGGCAGCATAGATCACACGCTTTAAAACTACCATCAGGGGGTCAGGTGTATGGTCATGCCTGTAATCCCCAATGGCTGGGGAGGCTGAGACAGCAGTTCAAGGCCAGCCTCAGCAACAGAAGGTGCTAAGCAACTCAATGAGACCCTGTGTCTAAATAAAAAACAAAAAAGGGCTGGGGATGTGGCTCAATGGTCAAGTGCCCCTGAGTTCAATTCCTGGTACCCCTCCCCCCAAAACAACTTCCATCAGGAAATAATATACAAAAAGATATATGTATAAACATAAATATGTATATATATGAAAAATACATATATACAAAAATTGTTACAAGTCCTAAAACTCTAAGATTTGGAGATTATTGAACTAAATTACAGTATCTCTGTTATACAATGCTATATCATGTAACCCTAAATAATGTTTTGACCTAGAAATCAAGATAACATGATCTCATTTTACAAAGTACATATATATATTTTTTTAAAAATATTTTTTAGATGTTGGTGAACCTTTATTTTATTCATTTATTTTTATGTGGTGCTGAGAATTCAACCCAGTGCCTCACACATGCTAGGCAAGCACTCTGCCACTAAGCCACAACCCCAGCCCTAAAAAAGTACATATATAGATTTATACAAACAAAATAGGGAAGAAGAAAACACCAAGATGCTAATAGTGGTTGACTTTGTATAGTGGAATCATATTTTTATTCTTTTTAAATTTTCTGCTTTTTGTCTACTTTTTCAATAATTTTTCTTTTTTTTTTTTTTGGTATTGGGGATTGAATCCAGGGGCACTTTGCCACTGAGCCATATTCCCAGACTTTTTTATTTTTAATTTTGAGATGGTATCACTAAGTTACTTAGGGCCTTGCTAAGTCGCTGAGGCTAGCCTCAAATTTGGAACACCCTGCCTTAGCCAGCCTCAAATTTGGAACTCTCCTGCCTCAGCCTCCCAAGTCACTGGGATTACAGGCATGCATCACCATCCCAGGCTTCAACATGGAATTTTTTATTTTTTGTACTGGGGATTGAACCCAGGGGCACTTAATCACTGAATCACATACCCAGCCTTTTAAAATATTTTATTTAAAGACAAGGTCTTGCTAAATTGCTTAGCACCTCGCTGTTGCTGTGGCTAACTTTGAATTTGTGATCCTCCTGCCTCAGTCTCCGAGCCACTGGGATTGCAGGCCTGCACCACCACATCTGGCTCAACATGTAATTTTTTATTATAATTTTTTTTTAAAGAAAGAGTGAGAGAGAGGAGAGAGAGGGAGAGAGAATTTTAATATTTATTTTTTAGTATTTGGCGGACATAACATCTTTGTCTGTATGTGGTGCTGAGGATCGAACCCGGGCCGTATGCATGCCAGGCAAGCGCGCTACCACTTGAGCCACATCCCCAGCCCTTTTATTATAATTTTTAAAGAAAAGAAAAAATACCTGTCACACTTGTTTAAGCAACTCCTCATATTCCAATGGTTTTATCTCAACACTACAGTGCCAAACAGAACTATAGAGTGCACCTCAGTCACTGGTGGGCAGAGAACTGAATGATAAAGAAAAGTCCCAGAACCCAAAAGGAAAAAAGGATGAGATAAACAGGACCCAAAGGAAGAGTCCATCCACAGTGGGGAAGTTGGACAGTTGGACAGGCTGTGGCAATTAGTACCAGGGGATTTCATTTAGGTAAGCAAGGTCTGCAATGGCTGTGACTCCCTGCACCAAGTGTGTCTCACCTTCTTTTCTATCTCCTCCATGAGCTCTACAATGTCAAAAGGCAGGTCCTTCTTGTAGGGAATAGGGTAACGACTGATGGGTTTGGACTTCTCTTCCTGCTGAGCCTCAAAAAGACGCAGGTTCAGGGTCACCACAGGCAACCTGTTCCAAACTCTACTTGTCACAAGGCGAAGAAAAGACTGAAAGGAAACAAACAGGCTGAGATGAGTTACTGAAGGAATGGCTGTATATCTGGGCTTAAAGGAGAGATGGAAAACAGGTTCCATCTCTTGGGCCAATTCCCACTGATCAGAAGTTACTGCCTTGAGGATCCAGAAAAGGATCATGGGCCCAACCTGAAACAATGCTGTAATCAGTTAGGAATGTCTGATGTGGGAATGGGTTATGGTGGCCCAAGTAATTTATATTTGCAATACTTGGTTAAAGTCCAGCCTAGTACTTCCTATTAGTAACATAATCTCCTGGGGTTCTTCATGGCTCTAGTGGCTCTTTTAAAGTCTATCAAGTGATTGCCAGGATTTTGTCATCCTCTGTCAACATTAACTATTATATAATGAGCACTTATGTACCAGGTGTTTGTTTTGGTACTGGAGATTGAGCCTAGGGTGCTCCACCACTGAGTTACTTCCCAACTCTTTTTATGTCTTAAAATTTTGAGACAGGGTCTCACTAGGTAACTAAGGGTTTTGCTAAGTTGGCCAGGTTGTTTCTCAAACTTGCAATCCTCCTGCCTCAGTCTCCTGCATTGCTGGGATTACAGGTGTGTGCCACTGTGCCCACCTATACCCAGTTGCTTTTTTTCATATATTCTCCAATACTCCCAGCAATCCTGCATTTTACAGATACGAAAACTAAGAATGAGAAAGGCCACACAGAGCTCAATGTTTGAGTTAGATTAAAATTCAGAACTGCCTAACTTTAGAATCTATGTTCTTCCCACTATGTAGCCCTGTCTTTTAAAAGGAAAAAAAAAAAGTAACAAAGTCACATTATTCTAAGTGAAAAGGGTGAAACAGAAAAAATCTGACTAGGCAGCCCTCTCATGCCTTTTATCATGTAAAGTTATAAGAATGCTACAAGAAAATCAAAGATTATGCCTTTCTAGAAAGCTCAATCTAGTTAGGTAACCCAAGGCTGTGAAAGATAATATAACAAAGGGCTTTCTGAAGCCAGGCTGCTTGGGTGAAAACCCGTTTCTGTCCTTTTAGTTTATTCTTTGGTAAAGTGTGGATGAAATACCAAATCACAGAGCTGTTGTGATGATTTAATGAATTTTTATATATATATATATATATATATATATATATATATAGCTTTTAAAATAGATCTTTGGGGCTGAGGATATAGCTCAGTTGGTAGAGTGCTTGCCTTGTGTGCACAAGGCTTTGGGTTTGATCCCCAACACCAAAAAAAAAAAAAAACCCAACCAAACAAATAAAATAAATCTTTGCACTTAGCAAATTCTATATATTTATTAAATAAAATGTTATAGGTTTAGAATAAGGGTGTCACTTTTTATTATTTTTAAATTTTCTGCTTATTTGATTTTTCAATAATTTTTCTTTTTTTGGTATTGAAGATTGAATTCAGAGGTGCTTCACCACTGAGCCATATTCCTAGATTTTTTTTATTTTTAATTTTGGGACAGTCTCATTAAGTTGCTTAGGGTCTTGCTAAGTTAGTATACTGTAGACCTATCAAATGACATCTGCTTACATATTTAAATGCTAGATACACAGAAAAGATCTGGGCAGCTCCCCTCACACCCTTGTGACAGTTACTTTTTTGTGTCAACCTTACTGGGCTAAGAAATGCCCAAACAGATAGCTGTTAAAACATTATTTCTGGGGGCTGGGGTTGTGGCTCAGTGGTAGATGCTTGCCTAACATGTGTGAGGCACTGGGTTTGATTCTCAGCACCATACATAAATAAGTAATTAAACTAAAGATCCATCAACAACTAATAAAAATATTTAAAAAAAACATTATTTCTGGGTGCACCTGTTAGGGTGTTTACAGAAAAAAATTGCCATTTGAATAAGTAGATTGAGTAAAGAAGATCCATCCTTACTAACTAGAAGAGCTCATCCTATGTGATCCCTAACAGAACAAGAAGGCAGAAGAAGGCAGATTCACTCTTTCTTCTTAAACTAGAATGCCCGAGTTCTCCTGCCCTTAGGCATCACAGATACTGGTTCTCAGTGGCTCCCATTCTCAGTTCTCAGCCTTCAGACTTGGACTGGGAGTTACATTATCAGCTTTGTTGGTTCTCAGGCCTTCCGACTTATATGAAATTATGCCACCTTCTTTCCTGATTCTCTAGCTTGCAAACCACAGATAGTGGAAATGCTCTATAATTGTGACCCAGTCTCAATTTAGGTGTCCTTTTATATCTGTATCTGTCTCCTATTGGTTCTGTTTCTCTGGAGAATGTTGAATAATACACCACGTGAGAACTCTCCATGAATGCCACCTACTGTAAGAGCCTGCCTCTTTGATGTTCATATCTGACACTTCATCTTTGTGCCAGCAATGTTCTCCCTACGAGTAAAGTCTAGGCTATGAAATTTTATAGCTCTGTTACCTCAGCTTTCTATATCCTCTAGCCAGTGTGGTGCAAATATCCAAGTCACCAGGCCAAATCCATTGGTCTCTAAAGCTTCCAGGGAAAAAAGCTCTGCTTCATACTTATACTATAGAGGATTTGGACTGGGAAGCCAAAAGTGAGGCAGTTTGCAATGACATCTGGGGCTGAAAAGTCATAAAGCAGAGTAAGACCAGGTGGAATCATGATGTACCATGAGCATATCAAAGGAGTGAGAGGCAGAAATTGTGCGAAAGCAGCAACTATGATGGGGAGAAAAGACTCAAGGTAGATGGGAGGAAGAAAGTTGTTAAGGACTGGGCCTGTGGGGCTGGGGATGTGGCTCAAGCGGTAGCGCGCTCACCTGGCATGCGTGCGGCCTGGGTTCGATCCTCAGCATCACATACAAACAAAAATGTTGTGTCTGCTGATAACTAAAATAAAATAAATATTAAAAAAAAAAGGACTGGGCCTGTGGCTCAATGGTAGAGCACCTGCCTTGCACATGTGAGGCACTGGGTTCGATCCTCAGCACCACATAAAAATAAATAAATAAAGGTATTGGGTCCAACTAAAAAATATATTTAAAAAACAAGAAAGTTGTTAATAGAAAGAGATGCAGATAGATAAAAAGATACTGAACTAGGAGACAAGACTTGTTCCTGGCAGATTTCCTGGGGCCTTGCTGCAGCAGTACCTGGAGGTATCAGAACAACTTGTCAGTTTCAGTTTCCATGTGGAATGATTTAATAATGCCTGAAACAGAGTCATGCACTGACAAGAAAAATTAGAATGAAACCAAGAAAGCAAATGGGTCCTTCAACTTCTATAATTCAAAGGAAACAATGGACTTAAGGAGTAAAGCACTCCTACCATATAACTTTGTGTTTTTTTTTTTTTTTTTGTGGGGGGCGGGTACCAGGGTTTGAACCCAGAGTTAAACCCTGGGCTTAACTAACTTAAGCACTGAGCCATATCACCAGCACTTTTTGTATTTTATTTAAAGATAGGGTCTTGCTGAGTTGCTTAGGGCCTCACTAAATTGCTGAGGCTGGCTTTGAACTCTTGATCCTCCTGCCCCAGTCTCCTAAGCCACTGGGATTACAGGTGTGTGACACTGTGCCCAGCCCATATAACTTTGTTTTAAAAATAAACAGAAAATACTCATATAATGCTTAGAACAGCTAAGAGTATTCTAAGTTGCTTTATATATATTTACTCAAAACTCAAGTTAACTTGGTACTGTTATTCTCTCCACTTTAGAAATGGGAAAGCATAGGCATAAAAAAGTTACCAAGTGTATAACTAGTAGAGCATGGATTCAGAGCCAGGCATCCAGCTCCAGAGTTCTCACTCAGAATCATGTACAGTACTGCATGTATGAGCACACTGCCAAGGATGGTAACTCAGCACTATTTCTTTAAAAACCTCTAAATCCAAGTCCATCTATAAATCTCAGGTCTTGTCCCCACTTTCCCCTAAATACTTTTTAACATTTTAATTCTGAACTGTGAGTAACTGTAATATCAATAAAAAGTACAACTTTTATTTGTTGAGTGAGTACTTCACTAGGCTTATTGATGGAGCCTCACAGGCGCTGACTCTAAACTACTGCTATAGTTTGGATTTGGAATGTCCCCAAAGGCTTATTTGTTAAAGGTTTAGTAGTCAGCCTGTGGCACTACTGGGAGGTAGTAGAACCCTTAGGAGGTGGGGTTTATTGGAAGGAAGTTAGGTCACTGATGGCATGCCCATGAAGGACGCATTGGGACCCTGGTCCTTCCTTTTTTTTTTTTTTTTGCTTCCTGGCTGCCACAAGGTGAGCAGATTTTCTCTCAAAGTGCTGCCTGTCATGAGGTACTGCCTTACCTCACCACAGGCTACAGATTGAAACCTCTGAAATCATGAGCCCTAACAAATCTTCTTGTAGTTGATTTTCTCAATCTTCTTGTAGTTGATTTTCTCAAGAATTTTGTCACAGCAATGCAAGGCTGAAGTAACAGAACTACCATATCTCTCTCCACTGGGGGAAATCATGGCTCAGCTACCATGAGGGAATACAAGCTTATATATTTTCAAGAGAAGCTGAATGTGAAAATTCAAAATGTGGCTTGTGGTCACCTACTTTGAGGGAGGTTGCAAGTTTGAGGCCAGCCTCAGCAATTTAGCAATGCCCTAAGCAACTTAGTGAAACCCTGCCTCAAAATTGAAAAAAAAAAAGAAAGAAAGAAAGAAAGAAAGAAAACTGGCTGGGATGTAGCTCTGTGGTGAAAGTGCCTCAGGGTTCAATCTCCAGTATTAAAACAAATTAAAAAAAAACAAAACAAGACACACAAATGGCCATTAGGTACAAGAAAACTTGCTCAGCATCATTTGAAATTAGGGGAATGCAAATTAAAACCACGAGATAATATTTCATACCCACTAGCATAGCTGTAATCAAAAAAGAAATAAAAATTGTGAGATGTGGAGAAACTGGGCCTGTACACAATGCCGATAAAAATATAAAACGGTGTAGCTGTTTTAGAGAAATTTGATAAGTTTTTTAAGAAGCTAAATGTAAATTTATCATATAGTCCAGCATTTCTACTCCTAGGGAACTATCTATCCAGTACAAATAAACATATAGCTCTCCACAAAGACTTGTATAAAAATAATCATAGCATTAATAATAAAAAAGGAGAAAGAACCCAAAAGTCCACAGACTCCTGAATGGATAAACAAAATGTGGTGTACTGATACAATATACTACTATTCAGAATTTAAAAGAAATGAATTAATACATGCTACAAATATGTACAAAATTTTAAAAATTAAGTTAAAGAAGCCAGACCAAAAACTTTATATTATTCAATCTCATCTATATGAAACACTCAAAAGAGGTACACTACAGAGACAGAAACTAAATTAGCAGTTGGGTAAGGCTGGGGTAGGAAAGGAATTGATTGCAAATGGGTACAAAGGATCTTTTAGTGTGACAAATATTCTAAAACTGTCTTTTTTATAATTGCTTCCTAGTGGGGTTGAGACAGTTTCTCATTGTGGTTTTACTTACATTTACTAGATGACTAATAATATAAGCATATTTTGTGCTTTTATTGGCTATTTATCTATTATTTGAAGAAATATCTTTGGTCCTTTCCCCATTTCTAAACTGAAAAATTTATATCTTTATTATTGAGTTTTAAATGTTCTTTATATATTCTAGATACATGTCCTTTATCAGTTATGATTCTTCATATATTTTCTCCCATTCCATTGGGTTTTCTGTTCTAATTTTATGAAGTCTAATTTTTCTATTTTTTTCTTTTGATGCTTGTGTTTTTGGTAGTGTCATATCTAAGAAACTACCATCAGAATTGTCTCTATGTTTTCTTCCAAGAGTTTTATAATTTTAGTTCTAACTTTTAGATCGTTGATCTATTTAGAGATAATTTTTGTATTTAGTTTAATATGGTCCAACTTTGTTCTTCTGCATGTAGCTACCTAGTTTTCCAAATATCATTTGTTGAAAAGACTTTTTTCCCCCACTGAATCATCTTGGCATCCCTGCCCAAAATCAATTGAGCATTAAGTATAGGGTTTATTTCTATGATCTTAATTCTATTCCATTGATCTATGTATAATGAGTATTCCAGGAAAAACACTGTCTTGATTATTGTAGACTTGTGATAAAATTTTGAAATCAGAAACATAAATCCTTCAACTTCTTAAACATTGTTTTGGTTATTCTGGATCCCTTAAATTTTCATATGAATTTTAGGAATAGTTTGTCAGTTTCTGTCATAAAGCCATTTGGGACAGTGGTTGTGACTAGGTCAAATCTTTATATAAAGTTGGAGAGTATCATTGTCTTAACAATATTGACTCTCCTCATGTATGAACATAGGGTGCATTTCCAGCTATTTGCATCTTGTTTATTTCAACAATGTTTTGTAAGTTTTCAGAGTATAAATTTGGTAGGTCTTTTTGTTAAATTCTCAAATGTTTTATTCTCTTTACATGCTACAAATATGTACAAAATTTTAAAAATTAAGTGAAAGAAGTCAGACCAAAAACTATATATTACTCAATCCCATCTATATGAAATATTTTATAGTAGTATTTATTATACTACTATAAATGGGATTTTAAAATTTCATTTTTGGGTTGTTCATTTCAAACTAATAGAAATACAATTGAATTTTGTATATGTTCTTTAATTCTAAAACCTCAGTGAACTTTTTAATTGTAATTTATATGATATTAGCTGCGGGTTTTTCATAGATGACCTTCATCAGGTGAAGAAAGTTCCTTTCTAATCCCAGTTTAGTTTGTTTTAAATCACAATTTGTCAAATGCTTTATCTGCAACTACTGAAATTTTTTTTTTATTGAACTTGGACATTAGACCACTGAGCCACATCCTCAGCCCCATTTTGTATTTTATTTAGAGAAAGGGTCTCACTGAGTTGCTTAGTGCCTCCCCATTGCTGAGGCTGCTTTGAACTCAGATCCTCTTGCCTTAGCTTCCCAAGCTGCTGGGGTTACAGGCATGTGTTACTGTGCCCAGCTAGAGATTCTTTTTTAAATGTGTGATATTATTCACCAGTGAAACCATCTGGGCCCGGGCAGACTTTATTTGATTGCTGTTACTGATGAGTTGGCTCATAAACCTCACCAGTGTACTGCCTCTCAACACCAAAATCACCTTCACTGCCTGCTCTAGAAAATGCATTTGAGTTTTAAAATATTTTTTTCAGTGCCTACTTCTGCTTTGCTTGGAAACCCAAAACATCCAGCAGCCAAGTTTTCCCTGGCATTCTATTGGGCAGCTTTGTGACAGAGGCTTCCAGGAGCTCCCTTCCAATGAATAACTGTCTTCAGCATTTCTTCAGCAAAGTTCTGGAGGGTAGACTTGTGTAAAGTTTCGCTGGCATATCCTCAGTCATTTGCTGCTATTTAATGAGCCATGGCCAGCCATACCTGTTCCCAAAAGATCTTGATCACTGCTACTTGGGGAGGGATAGAGCTCTTCTTTGCATATTACATCTCCACAACAGAGGTATAATGGTCATTCTCTTATATCTGATATTCCTGTTCTGTTTCTTTGTAATATTGGGGATTGGACTCAGGAGTGCTATACCTCTGAGCTAAATTCCCAGTCCTCCTTATTTTGGCTGGCCTCAAACATGATCCTTCTGTCTCAGACTTCCAAGTATTTGGGATTACAGGCATGTGCCACTGTACCTGGCTCGTTCTTGTACTCTTTAATGCTCCCTTTAATTCTTACTAGCCATTCCCTCATTATTCTAATGCCCTATTCTAGTAATTCTTTAATCTTTCCTTTTCAAAGTACTGTGGTTTTTTTTTTCTCTTGAATATATTCTGACTGATAGACACTATGCTTTTTCATGTCTTCCTATATGTTTGGGCCTGGTATATAGAAAACACTCTATGTGTATAATCCAATAATAGGATCATGACCCAAGATGTTCATAGGCAGTTTTTATTATTTTAAGTTCTTTCTTTTTAAAAATTTTTATAGTTGTAGATAGACAGAAGGCCTTTATTTTATTGGTTTATTTATTTTTTATGTTTGTTTTTAAATTATAGGTGGATATCTTTATTTTTATGTGCTGCTGAGGATCGAACCCAGTGGCTCACACATGCTAGGTGAGCGCCCTACCTCTGAGCCACAATACCAGCCTTTTTTTGATTATTTTTATGTGGTGCTGAGGATCGAACCCAGTGCTTCACACATGCAAGGCAAGTGCTCTGCCACTGAGCTACAGCCCCAGCCCTTCCTTTCTTTTGCCTCCTTTAGGACACATATCTTGACCCCTAACCCCCAAACCCAGGCATGTAGAGAGAACCATTTCATCCTCTGTACTGGGTGTGGGAGGATGCTCTAATCAGTTTTTGTTTTTTCCAGCCCCATAGCAGTGGGTATCTGCTGGCAAAGACAATGAACTCTCCCAGGGCAGGGACCGGGATTCAGCTGCCTGCCCAGCTCAATTTCTATTCGGAGCAAATGCGCAAAAAAAGCTTTGAAAGCAAAAAAAGCCCAACTTCGCCAGTAAGCAGTGAAAAACAACTGTGAGATGTCATCTTTCCAACTCCTAAAGTAGCAAAAATTTCCGAAAAGTAATTTCTGGAAAAGAATCTGGAAGGTTTTGGTCATTCCCTGCAGGAAATACTCGCTATGAGTAGATGAAGGCCAGAGGTATCGGGGCGCATTGGTCTTGACTGCAGGGCTCCAAAACCACAAGCCTCTAGGAGAGAACAGGCCTAATCCACTTGGGCCATCCAACGGCCTCAGATTTTCTATTTCTCAATCACCGCGGCCACTTTTACCACCAGAAAAGGGAACAGGTGTTGTTCCAAAATGTGAACTATAACTGCGAACCCATCGGAAAATAGGGCAGGCCTACGCGCCTTTAAGTCCAAGGAGGCAGCCCGGAGCCGCCCACAGATCCCAGGACCTCGGGATCCCACCTGCCGCACGCGGGAGGAATTCCGCCAACCCGCCCCGCGCGCTCCCACTCACCGGCTGCCTCAAGGCGCCGAGGCAGCGAAGCACCGACATGGCGGTGCTTGGCACTCGGCACTCTAGTGTGAGCAGGCAGCCTTCCGGTGTGATGGACCCTCTGGGCGTCGGGGTGGGTGCTGCCCGCGAGGCGCTGGGGCTCCGCCCCCGAATTTCCGGTGTCGGGTGACTCCGCACCTGCTTTGCCTTCGAAGCTAGCTGGGTAGATCACCGGGTGCGACAGGACTGTGGGCTTGATAAGCCTCAGTCTCCACTAATAACCGTGGGTCCGGGGGAGACGCTGAGGGACAGTTCAGGGAATATTACCGACCTCCCTTGTTTCCTCAGTGGGACTTGAGGTTATTGCCTGAGGGTGCCTCAGGAATAACTTTCAATCAGCCTTAATCTATGTGAGTTGGTCATCAGTACCTACCTGCAGGTTCCAGGCCCTCTGGAGTTGAGATGGAGTGGGGAAGTAGACGAGCGCAGTTCATATCATCTCTGCCCAATGAACTCCACTCCTGCCAGGGTGATTAAATAAGAACAGCTATTTCAACAATCTGATTGCAAAACAAGTTTTATTTCAGTTGGCCTTTTATTACTCCAAGAGAAAATGGCTCTACAGCATCTTGTCAAATTTGGAGGTGTTAGTGATGTCTATCTTAAAAATAAAAATAAAAAAATCTAAAAATTCACGTTGGAAGCAAAGATATGGGCAGTAGCTAAGAGACATGGGTCAGAATCCCGCCCTCTCGTTCTCTAGGAGCTCTCACCACTGCGGGGAATTTGAGCAATTGCTCACGTGGGCAACTGAAGTGTGCTGCAGAGTACGAAGCAACAAGGTTTCGTTACTTTCTCAGGCCATGTAGGGATACTCATGTATATGAAAAGGTGACATGATATTTTATTTATATTTGGAGAGGGTCTAGCGAGAAAGATGTGTTACACCAGTCAGGTATTGTCTATTCATGTCAGACCACCGTACAAACTTAGAACTACAGCTGACAGCACAGCAAATCAAATGGGCAAGACCATAAATCATTTCCTTATTTTATTGTTTTCCACTCTGGAAACAACCAAAAAGGTTTTATTTTGAAAAAGAAAAAAAAAAAAAATTCTGGTGAAAAGCCAGCTGCCTTTCTGTGCGCGAAGTCGACAGGGAGGGCCTCTGGGCCCAGCCAACTTCAGTTGACTTCGTCCCTCTGCACAGCTCCTGGGGTTCTCAATCTACTCGAGCTACGCATTTCTTCTACCCGCCCGCGGACAGACTGCAAGATGGACAAACGTTTAGATACACAGTCACTACCACTTGGAAGAGGCGGAGGTGGACCGCCAGGCTGACAAAGACCAAATTTCAGAGACTAAGGTCCAAGACCCAGGGACCGCAACTGACGGAAACGGAAGACCCTGAGGGTGCTGGGGATTGGAGGAGGGGCAGGAAACGGAAACTGGGTACCGGAAGTGGCGTTTGGTGGCCGCTTCAGAATGGCTGAAGCCGTGCAGTTTGCGGCTGAATCTCTCGCGGGTGGCAGGGCACGAGCTGCGCGCTCAGTACTTGATCAGGTGGTGCTCCCGGGTGAGGAGCTGCTTTTGCCCGAACAGGAGGATGTGGAAGGCCCTGGTGGTGCGGGGGAACGACCGTTGCGCCTTAATGCTGGGACGCGCTCGCGGTTACGCGTAGTGTGTGGCCCCGGCTTGCGGCGCTGCGGCGACCGCCTGCTGGTTACAAAGTGTGGCCGTCTCCGTCACAAGGACCCCGGGAGTGGCAGCAGTGGTGGTGTTTACTGGGTGGACTCGCAACAGAAGCGGGTGAGCTGGGACTTCGGAGGGGCAGTGCGGTAGTGAAAGTCTAATCCTGCGCCTAGGAGACTTCCTGGAAGAAGCAGGGCCGGGGCCCTGGAGCCCTCATTTTTTCAAGGTTCGCTTAGAGGCATCGTAGTCTTTTGCTTACCTCTGTCCTTTTTAGAGGGACTACGAACAATAGAAACGTTGCTTGAGAAGAGCGATCAGGAGAGGAAAGCCTCTAGAGACCCTGTGTCATGATTGTCTTCAAAACCAAGAAGCTGTAGGCTTGCCTTTGGAATCCCAGAGGGCAGGACCAGCCTCAGTGAATGGAAGTCACAGGGAGTTAAAATGCTCTTAGAATAATTAAGAACTTTTATATAGAAAAATTTTTCTTGACAATGGAATAGTCTTCCTTGGCTTTAAGCAGCCCTGTGCTTCTTACTGCTCCTGCGTGCAACAGAAGTTAGGGCTTTCTGGTAATAATGCTTAAGTATGGGATATTGCCTCAAATTAACAGACTATCAGAGACTGCAAAGCCGGGCTGGGGGCATGGACCTGTTGTCCTAGCTACAGAGGAGGGTGAAGTATGAGGATCACCTGAGCCAGGAATTTGAGATGAGCCTGTGCAAGGTAGACCCTGCCAGGTGCTGTAGTGCACGCCTGTAATCCCAGCAAATTGGGAGGCTAAGGCAGAAGGATTGTAAATTCAAGACCAGCTTCTGCAACGTAGTGAGACTTGGCCTCAAAAGGGGGTGAAGATTGCCCTGGGGATGTAGGTCTAGATAAAAGACCCTTGCACTTGATCTCTAGTACTACCGGTACTAGGGGGGCGGGTATGGGGGGAGGAGAACAGAAAAAACAAAAAACCCTGCAAACCCAAGAGTTCATGTTGTGATTTTCTTTTATTGAAATAGTATCATTGTTTTATGTAAGACTTATATGAGTTTGTAAACTTGAATTTTAAAATATTTTAAACATCTCTTTAATGAAAAACAAGGACTAAGGACTTAATGAAGATATCTTCCATTGATTCCTTGTTGTTTATGGCTGTTTGTTCTGATGTTTTTTGTAGTATGTACCAGTGAAAGGAGACCATGTGATTGGCATAGTGACTGCTAAATCTGGAGATATATTCAAAGTTGATGTTGGAGGGAGTGAACCAGCTTCTTTGTCTTATTTGGCATTTGAAGGTGCAACTAAAAGAAACAGACCAAATGTGCAGGTAATGATGGGATTATTTGGTTTCAACAGTAAGAAAAATATCCATTTCTCAGAATACTTGCCTGCCCCAAAGGCTACCTGAATTGTCTCCAAAGCATGAACTATTTTCCTAGTTCTACAGGATAGACTCTAAGCATCTGCTTAATGTCCTAGGCTCCAAGAGTTCTTCAGATGCTCCAGTGCCAGACCAGAGCCACTACATTGGTTCTTGTGATATTTGATCTCTAGTGAGTTAAAAGTTTATATCTGTTTTCTCCATTGTTATATGTCATGTCCATATCCATTGCACAAGGATATCAGCCATAGGCTTCAGGAGGAAAGGCAAATCATTAACATTGTCGGCCATCCATCTTGCTTAGAGGTCCTTAGAGCTGATTTAGGAGTAAACTTGTTATTGCAGATTTTCAGTTTGGACTTTTTAGATACTATAGCCATATTCTTATGTCTACCCAGCCAGAAATTTTGACTTCTATGCACCTTTCCTTCCACCTCTTACAAGTTTAACCCTATTTTGATTCTCTTTGACTCTCTGATCTTTATCTCCACTTCATAAGTTCAGATGTCAGCTTCCTTTTGGCAGGACTCAGTCAATAGTCTCCTCATTAACTTCCCTGCTTATATACTTTTACCCCTGCATTCAGACTTTTGAGAAATGACATCTTCACGTGCTCCCTTTCTTGAAAAAACAAAAATTTTTAAAAGATTCTTCAAAGCCTGCAGAATTCCTTGGCATTACACGCTTCTCTCATCCATGTTATATCCGTCATACAGCCATGCTTAACCCATACAAACATAAATGAATTATTTCCTACTCTTGTACATTTGCTCATGCTGTTCCCTCTGTCTGGATTTGATTATCTCCTCGGTCTGTAGAACACATGCTCATCCTTCTAGGCCAAGGCTAAACATACCACCTCTGTAAGGGATTTTGTTGTTTACATGTCTATTCCCTCTGTCCTCCAAGATTAAATTCTGAAAGACAAAAAGTGTTTTGTTCTTCTCTGGTTCTTGAAGTCATCAGCAAACAATAGGTACTTAATAAACATTTTGAGAAGAAAACAATTCATTTTCCATTTCCTTAGTTTCTTTTCTGTTTTTTACCATACGATTTATTTTTATTTTTTATTTTTAGTCATACATGACAACAGAATGTATTTTGACATATAATACATACATGGAATGAACATACATCAATCATATTGTCTATTCTATTCTGCTGCCCTTCCTATCCTCCCTACTCCTCCCCTCCTCTCCCATCCTTTCTCTCTATCCAATCTAATGTGACACACTCATTTCCTTAGTTTCATCATTTTGAAATTCAGTTCTGTGAGGTTTTTAAGCAAATCATGTATGGAGAAGTATCCGTTAATTACCACTGTCCTATAATAATTTGCATGCCAGGTTTTTCCTCCTTCTCTATAAATCCGTAATTATTCAGAATAGTGCTAATAGAACTTTATATGATGGTTCTATTTTACGTCTGCCCCAATATGGTAGCTCCTAGTTATACAGGGCTGTTGAGCATCTGAAATGTGGCTAATACAACTGAGGGACTGAATTTTAAATATCTAATTTTAATTAACTTAAATGTAAATTTATATAAATACCATATTGAGCAACACAATGTTGAAGAGTATTCTTTGGCTTTGAGATGATTCCTACTCTAATGATTTCTTGGAGGGTGAAGGGAGGGTTACATGTATTAATTTTGCCTTTTAAGACTCAACTCCAATGTGGAATCCTAGGATGTAATCAGCCCATTAGCCACAAAACTGTAGGTTGCTGGTATTGCTGCCTATGAAAAAGAGCCAATAGCACCTTTTGTAGCATGGTATGCTGAGAGGATTCAATTATTCTTTTAATGTCTTGTAGGTTGGAGATCTCATCTATGGTCAATTTGTAGTTGCTAATAAAGATATGGAACCAGAGATGGTCTGTATTGACAGCTGTGGACGAGCTAATGGAATGGGTGTGATTGGACATGATGGTCTGCTTTTTAAAGTGACTTTGGGCCTAATTAGAAAGTAAGTCCTAGTGCCTTCTAGCTTGCCTGTGTTCTTTTATTTTTACTACACCTGCTTTGAAATTTGGATTGTTAATAACTATGATTCTAAAGTCCAGAATTAAGTGTTCTGACAATCTCTGGGAAGAACTTTACATATTATGCTATGTTGATGACAAAAGGAGTTTGACATCTTTGTAGTGAGGTAGCTTATTACTGTGACCTCTGGTATACCTTTGAAAAGTGTTAAAACTTCTTGGAAGAAAGGGGGCTGCGAGCTGGGTATATTGGCACATGCTTTTAATCCAGTCTACTCAAGAAATTGAGGGCAAGAGGTTCTTGAGATCAACTAGGGCAACGTAGCAAGACCCCATCTAAATGGGGTAGGGTGGTGTGTAAAGAGGACAGTGTCATTTTATGCCTTATTCTTAGTGTGATGATGACAGTGCCTTTAATAACTTAATAGTTCAGAAAAGGAGTCTCCTTCTGAAGGAGATCTAGAACACATCCTACCTTTTTATTAAATTTTATTTTTATTCCTCTTTACCACTAGGTTATTAGCTCCAGAATGTGAAATCATACAGGAAGTGGGAAAACTCTATCCACTGGAGATTGTGTTTGGAATGAATGGAAGAATATGGGTAAAGGCAAAAACCATTCAGCAAACTTTAATTTTGGCAAATATTTTAGAAGCTTGTGAACACATGACAGCAGATCAAAGAAAACAAATCTTTGCCAGATTGGCAGAAAGTTGATACATGTGGACTTCTTCAGTGGGTCATTTGAGCCAAGAGACTATGAGTTTAATAGGGAGAGGTTAATCTCTCCCTATTAAATCTTCAGAAGAGAAGATGTGAATTTTGTCTTCTAAATAAAATATTTTTATAAGAAAGTTACTGGTTTTCACTCATGTTCTTGTGTGGGTGAGAAAAATTTTAAAAAATCATGTTTGTATGTTCTATACAATAAAATTTACTAAAAAGTATCATGGCTTACTTATTTGAAGTCAACTCCCTTTATTTTGCTAGAGGCAGCTTCAATAAGAACAAGAAGTCGGCATTAAAATATTTTCTGATCATTATGGTAAAACTTCTTACCAAAGGAAATGTAGAATACATAAAAAGTATATAGAGGTAAACACAAGTTTCCTGTAATCCCATTAGTAAGTGGAAGAGTAAAGCTAATAATGTTTATCATGCAGCATGTATTGTTCCAAGTGTTTTCACATGGATTAAAAAATTTATTCTTAGTAACTATAGAAGACATTTATCCTCATAGTTGAAGAAACTGAGGCACAAGATTAAGCTTGTCCTACATTCCCAAGCACTAGGTGTATGTATTTCTTCAAAGTGGAATTAATTATAGGGTATTTTCTTAGACTGAAGAATTCATGATTGTTAAAATTCACCCGGTGCTGTGGCACATGCCTGTAATCCCAGCAGATCAGGAGGCTGAGGCAGGAGGATCTCGAGTTCAAAGCCAGCCTTAGCAATTTAAGCAAGGCTCTAAGCTACTCAGTGAGACCTATCTCAATACAAAAAAGTGCTAGGGATGTGGCTCAGTGGTTAAGCACTACTGGATTCAATTTCCAGTACAAAAATAAAAATCCAACAACTGGATATTTCATTTTCATGTTACAGAATATTTTGGACATATTTGGCTTTTTGTTGTTACACAAATTTCAACATGATGAGGATTTCTGAATTCAAGTCTGGCCAAATTTTGACAACCATTTTCTAGAAGGCAAACAAAGTATACCTGCTTGGGTTCTGCATAAATGGGAGAAGTCTGTGATAGGGTTGATGAGAAAATTCTTCCATGCTATTTGGTGTACTAACCAATGCCCTTTTAGGTTAAAACGAAGACTGGCAGATGATAAAAGCTCAGTAGTTCTGGGGTCAGACCTCTTAGAATAGCTATGGGCTCCCTGAAGCCTACCTACATAGTCCCTTTAAGATGAAAGAGATTATAGCACTTATTCATTATGTTGGTACTGATTAAGAAGCATTATGTGTTCATAAAGATGTTTTTTGAAGGATGGCCTATTTTAGTTAAAAAAAAAAAAACTGATGTTTATCAAATGACCATAATTCACAAAGGATTAAATGGTAAGGGATGCAGACAAAGCAAAATAACCTTTTGGTTCTGGGATAAAACATTTTCTGAATTTGCTAACAGGTTAACTAACCCCAATTGGCAAGAGTAAATGAAGCAACTGTATTTAGGACACAAGAAAAGGAAGTATATTTGATAAGAGATAGATTAACATGCTTGCATGTCCAATGCAACATTTTCTAAGATTCATCAATACTTTGGTTTTGCTTTTTAATTTGTTACAAATATATATTAAGAATGTAGTTTGTACAAAGCTCAGAATGCAAACTATTCACACAAATTGGGAGAGGCCCTGTATTCCTATATTCAGAACAAGGGAGTACTGGGTGAGAGCCACAGGCGGGGGAACAAAGTGTGCTCTGGGGGCTCAAAGTAGATAGGTCAGGTCAGGAAGATTCTGCAAAGCTTATGTGCAGCATATCACTCAGCTGAAAAAATCAGCATACTCAGAGGCAGCTGAAGAAAGTCATACAATTTAATGCCAGTTTAGTATATATAAAATAATTGATATAACAATTATTTTGCCACAAACAGTCTCTAAAAGTAGGGTCTTTCACAAATAGAGAAGTATAAAAGATGAATTAACATATCCAAAGTCATGTAGTTTTAGAGATAATCCTTATTATATAATTTTTTTTTTTTTTTAAACATTGATCAGGGCACTTCCTGTGAGCCAGGCACTGTGGACAATGCAAAAGCATAAAATATGGTCCCTGTCATTAGTTTATACTATGAAGATCCAAGATATCAAGTAAAGGCAAGTGTATGCCACTACTACCCTCTGCCCTTTTCTTTGGTTGAAACACCTCAGGCACTTCATCTCCTGCAGCTGCAATCTCAGGCTGCCCATTATTCCACTGAATTTCGAAGAACATAGCCTTTTCCCGAAGAAACTCCTTTCTTCAATGCTTCAGGCCAGTTGTGAGTCTCCAAGAAAGTGGACAGGATATCAAACACTGTTAAAAGGTAAACAGAAGACAACAACCATGAGAAAAGAGAACGAGTAAATAAATAATGAGAAAAATGGGTGTTCCAGTATATTTTATTGAACATATGTCCTCTGCATCTCACATGGTACAGGACGGAGGCAAAGACACAGCCTTGCCTTACCATAAGGACCTCATCCTACACTAAGATACAGGCCTGTGAATGGGCAATACTGCAATACAGAAACACAGTCAACAAAGAAGGGGCTCTGACATGGCTTGGGAGGGGAAGGAAAGTTAGCTTACAGGTTCTTGAATTGAACTCCTGAGGAACAAATAGGAATTCATCAATCAATGAAGCAGGTCATAGGCAAGGAGAACAATTTCAACTATCCTTAATGTAGTTGGGAAGCAGGAAGAAAATGAAAAATGCCTTTTGGTGGCCAGAATACATGTCACAAAATGCACACGATGAAGTCCAGGCATATAAGTCACAGGAGACTGAGTCAAAGGACATTATACCTAATGCAATATAGCAGCCTCAGAACTAATGTATGTTGGGCAAGGGTCACGTAAGCAGTACCTTGATTGATAGCCAATATCTCTGAATGATAGTTTTTCCCATTCTGGAGCCTGACCATGTATTCCTGGATTGGTAAGCGGGCTGTCTTGACAGAATACTCCTGGGCTTTTTGAAACGTCACCTTCTGTAAATCAAAGTTAAATACTTTTCATATTACAAAAATTATAAATGAATTATTATCACACATATGGACATGAATGGTAATCATGTAATATGCATAGCAAACTGTGAGATCCCCATTTATGCCTATGCTAGTTTCCATCAGTAATCACAGAGACAAACATTAAAAATATGTAGTTTAGGGCTGGGGTTGTGGCTCAGTGGTGGAGTGCTTGCCTAGCATGTGTGAGGCACTGGGTTCGATTTTCAGCACTGCGTGTAATTAAATGTCCATTGATAACTGAAAAAATACATATAAAAAATAAAAGTAGTATATGGTAGAATGGAAGAAACTTCAGAAAATGAAGAGTACTCATCCCAAGTAAGAAATGGCAGCAACACCTCACTTTCTGGGGACCATTTATTCACAAGCTTCCATTTACTACCACTTACAAGACAAATAAAATAAGCAAAAGAGGCAGATCTACAGCTACAAGGCTTCAAAGAGCCTAAGCAGTTTAACCAGAGACTGTTCCTGGCCCGAACTAAGTTAAGACTTGATTCTGGATATCTGGTGTTTTAAGCTCAGTCAATTGACAGCAGCAAATGAAAGAAAAGGAAAACAGGATTCAAGAAAATTAGGCAGCTGGCAATAAAGCAGCACTGAGGGGCTGGGGCTGTACCTCAGTGGTAGAGCATTTGCCTAGCATGGGTGAGGCACTGCGTTTGATCCTTAGCACCACATAAAAAAATAAATAAAATTAAATTTAAAAAAAAGACAGCACTGAAGTGTAAGGTTCAACAATCCCATCAAAAGGAAGAGCAGAAACTGCAAAACGGAGTCATAAGAATCAAAAGAACTTAAGTCCAACCATCTAAAGTTCCCCAGGGTCAGTGCACAGAACTGATGACTCTATGAGATGCCCCTGGGCCACAACTGAAGCTTCACAACATTCACTACCTTGTAAGAAACACAGGAAAGATTTTTTTTTACAATTGTTTTTAAGATATCAGGATTAAAGAGAAAGGTTTAGATCACAAGGATAATCACCAAATTTGGGTTTAGAGGGGGCCTCAGCCATGTTGACTTTTATTTTACTTTTTATATTTAAAAAAAAAAACCTGGGCTGGGGATGTGGCTCAAGCGGTAGCGCACTCGCCTGGCATGCATGCGGCCCGGGTTCGATCCTCAGCACCACATACAAACAAAGATGTTGTGTCCGCCAAATACTAAAAAATAAATATTAAAAAAAAAGAGTTAAAAAAAAATTAAAAAAATTTAAAAAAAACCTTTTAGTTGTCGATGGACTTTTATTTTATTTATTTAAATGTGGTGCTAAGAATCAAACTCAGGGCCTAACACATGCTAGGTAAGTGCTCTACCACTGACCTACAACCTCAGCCCCTATGTTGACTATCTCACTTCAACCACCTACCCAGTGTTTGTCTATCCTTTATAACCTCTTTCCCATTGGCTATCTGGCCTCTAGATGGACAGCCATCGTGACAGAGTTCATATACCCTGGGGTGACCCATTTCAAATTGATGGTACCAGATAGCAAGAAATTATCTTGATATTGAAACAAATTTTCCATTTGCCTTTAGTCCTCTACTCATTTATCTAGGTCTTTTATCCCAATTAAGCAAGTAAAATGGCCCTGCCACAAGATGGCCATTCAAATACTTTAAGTCAGGGATCATTCATTCCCTATGGATGCTCTTGTCTCCAGACCGATAATTTCAGTTCTGTCACTCTTCTTTAACTGTAACTTAGTTTCAAGTCCCTTCATCATTCAGGTCAGCCTCTTTTGAACTTGTTCTAGCTTGTCAACATCCTTTAATTTATGGTCCTATAACTTACTGGTCAACATGAGTTACAACCTTGTGTATAAGGAGGTCTAACATATACTCTGCTTAGATGTTGGATATGATAGCCAATCCTGATGTGATGGTCAATTTGATTGGATTAAGTGATACCTAAGATTAAGAGGCTTCTGAGTGTGTCAATGAGGGTGTTTCTAGGAATGATTGGCATGTGGGACAGTAACTCGAAGGGGAGACCCCCCTAAATGTGGGCTGCAAGATCCAGTTGATTGGGGCCCTGAATAGAACAAAAATGCGGAAGAATGAGGAAGCAACAGTGGATGCAAACTCTGTTCTTCTTGAGTGAGTGCTTGGATTGCTGTGCAATCACCTGAGGATATCAGACTCCAGCTCTTTCACTCTTCCAAAGCAGACTCTGACCAGTAACTCTCCAGGAGTTTCCAGGCCTTTGATCCCGGACAGAAGCTAGACCACTGGGCCCTTTTGTTCTGAGATTCCAGATTCTTGGACTGAGCAGCTACTGGTTCCTCAGCTCTGCAGCTTGCAGACAATCACTGTGGGACTATCTAGTTTCTGCAATCTAGTCTAATAAATTCCCTTTTTATAATCATAAGAATATAGATTATAGCCATCTCTATAAATCCTATTAGTTCTGCTCCTCTAGAAAACCCTGATTAATACACTAGATCACCTGCCTCAGACTGACATGAAACAGAATTCCAAGAGACGACTTCCAAAAATGTTAAGTGATGCAATTAGGATGGGATAGGCATGGCTGATAGGATTTCACTGAAGAAGGGTAATAGTATTTTGCACAGATGAGCTATCTGCCATTTAAACACTTGTGGCCCTAACTCAGTACAATCACTTTGAACTACAGTACAGAATTCAAAGTTAGTAGGATGCCTAGATGCTACCCTGAGAGCTTACAAAGTAGTTTATTTTTTTGCATAATACAAAATAAATGACTTTCCTTGAAGAAATGTTGTTTTTAATGTATGGCCCTGAAAAAGCCAAAATCTCCAGTAAGAAACAAAAAGTTCTACACATCTGACATTTTTGTACCAGTTGTTTTCAGTTTAAATGATAAAAAGATAAAAGAGGACGTGTTAAAACTGCAAATCCAGAGATTACTCACTGACCCTCTGGGTTTTACTGCCTCAAAAAGGGGGCTGTGTATCCACTACAGAAGAGTAGCGTCAATTTGCTGGGTAAACAGTAATCTTGTCTCTTAAATAAGGCTATCCTCTCCCAAGTTTTTATTTTGAAATATTTCAAACCTAAGAAAAGCTAAAATAATAATGTAATCAATATCCATTCCTGTCATCTACATTCACCAGTTGCCATTACTGTTTTTTGTTTGGTACTGGGGATTGAACCCAGGATGTTAACCACTGAGGCACATCCCCTGACCTTTTTATTTTTTATTTTGAGATAGGTTCTCGCTAAGTTGCTTAGGGCCTCACTAAGTTATTAAGGCTGGCTTTGAACTTGCAATCTTCCTGCCTTAGCCTTCAGAGCCACAGGGATTACAGGTGTGCACCACCATGCCCAGCTTACATTCGCCAGTTATTATCATTTTATCAAATTTGCTTACCTGTATAGACACAGGTTCATTATGCTGAAGCAATTTAAAAGTAAGCTATAGACATCACAACACTTCACAAAAATACTTAAGCATGCATCTAAGAACAATGATATTCTCTTGCCTTGCCATAATACCTTTTTCTGAGTGTGTCAGAAATTTTTAAGAAATTCATCAATAATTCTGTAAAATCACTTAATACATATCTACATTAAAAGCTCCCCAACTATCCCTCAAATGTCTTTTTAGCCAGAATCCAACCAAGGCTCACTGTATTTGATCATTATTTTTATCCATTTTCATAGATATACATATATACATATATATATATATATATATATATATATTTTTTTTTTTTTTTGTACTGGGGATTGAACTCAGGAGCACCCAACCACTGAGCCACATCCCTAGCCCTATTTAGTATTTTATTTAGAGACAGGGTCTTACTGAGGCTGGCTTTGAACTCGCTATCTCCCCAAGCCATTGGGATTACAGGTGTCACCATGTCCAGCTATTCATATATTTTTGAGATGGACTTCACTATATTTCCTAGGCTGACCTCAGGGCTCTAAGCTCATGTGATCCTCCTATCTCATTCTCCCAATTAGCTGAAGCTATAAGTGACACCACTGTGCCAGGCTATGTTTTTTGTTTTTTTAATCTCTTTAATTTACAACAGATGCCTTCTATTTTAGTTTCTATTACATTGGCCTTTTTTTGGCAAGATTTTTTGTCTTGCAGAATGGCCCCCAGTCTGGATTTGTCTGTTTCCTCATCATTAAATTCAGTTTAAACATTCTTGAGTAAGAATATATCACATCACAGGTGAGATTCTATCACACCAGGAGGCAATGTCACTATTTATGTCACTATTTATGATACTATGTCACTATTTATGATACTATGTTTGATCAAATTTGGATTAGACAGATTGCTTCAATTTAATAGCATATTTTTGCTTTTATAATCTGTATTATGGTACTTTGAGACCATGTAAATGGTTCCTCCACAACTTTTCATTTATCAATTGCCTGAGTTGATGACTACATTGGGAGTGATTAAAAACATTAATATTCTAATTCTATCATACATCCCTCATTTATTAGCTGTGTCTTCTTTTTTAAAAAATTTTTAATACGTTCTTTTTAGATATATATGACAGTAAAATGTATTTTGACATACTATACATACATGGAGTATAACCTATTCTAATTAGAATCTCATTCCTACGGTTGAACATGATGTGGAGTTACACTGGTTGTATATTCATATATGAGCATAGGAGAGTTATGTCTGATTCATTCTACTGTCTTTCCTATTCCCATCCCTCCTTGCTTCCTTTCATTACTCTTTGTCTAATCCAATGAACTTATATTTCTTCCCTGCCCCCCTTATTGTGGTTATTAGCTGATATTCTATAAGAGAGTCCTGCATTATAAGTTATATAAGTTAATGCATATAAGTTAGCATTATGAAGTCATGGAATACTAATGTTTTAAAAATAAATGCAATTAAATTGAGCTATCATTTGAGCTAAATATGTTTCATATATGTGTATCACACATATTGAAAAAGCATAAAAACATAAAACCTACAAAAACATTTATATAAAATAGACCCACCAACATATACTTGTGGGATCACAAAACATATCAAGAAGGACACATGTTGGGGCTGGGATTTTGGCTTAGCAGGAGAGCACTCACCTAGAATGCGTGAAGTGCTAGGTTCAGTCCTCAGCACCACAGGAAAAATAAATAAATAAAATAAAGGTAATGTGTACAACTAAAAAATTATATATATATATTTTTTTTTTTAAAAAAAGAAGGTCACATGTTATGGTTTAGATGTGAGGTGTCCTCAAAAAGCTCAAGTGTGAGATAATGCAAGAAAGTTCAGAGGATAAATGACTGGCTTGAAAAAATGTCAACACAACCAGTGAATTAATCCCCAAAAAGGGATTCACTAAGTGGTAACTGAAGTGGGAGGGTGTGACTGGAGGAGGTGGGAACTCAGGGCTCTGGGGTATATATTTGTATCTCGGCAAGTAGAACCTCTCTCTGCTTTCTGATTACTATGTGAGCTGCTTCCCTCTGCCACACTCTTCCGCCATGATGTCCTACCTCACCTCAAGCCCCAAGGAATGGAGCCGGCCTTCTATGGACTAAGATCCCTCAAATAAACCTTTTCTCCTTTAAAATTTTCCTGGGCAGATCTTTTAATCAGAGCAGTGAAAAAGCTGACCATAAGAACACATAAGAAAACAGTGCTTGCCTTGGGGAATAGGGAGAGAGAGACTTACTTTTCCCTATACTCCTTTATGTACATGTTAACTATTATATCCATTATAAAATTTAATCACTACATAACATATATTATTTAGTAAATATAAACAAAGAAAATTATCTTAGCAAATATTTGTATAGTAGAAACAAAGTTTAAAATTTTAATAACACCCAAATTATTCCAATACAATTCCAGTGTAACAATAACAAAAAAAAATCTGGACAATTTTACTGAGTTTGAAGTTTTGGAATAAGATACATATTGGCAGGGAAATTAGCCAAGAAAAAAAATGGCTGATAAAAATATTGTATCAATGCTTACTTGGTCAAGATCAGAGTTACCCCTGTAGATCTGAAGAGAAGACAGAAGAAAGAAACTCAAGAATGACTACTTCTGTAACTGCCACACACTACCTATATTAATTCCTGCTTCTGACTTTTGTGAGGTTCAGGACTGCCGAACTGCTGGTGAGAAGAAGGAATGCACTGATAGAGAGCCAGGCTCTTTCTTCCTGTCCCTCTAAGCTCCAAGACTCTTTGGGTAAAATTACAACAGGGCAATCATCTATAAAAAGTAAGCACTACTTTTCAAAATACAGATGTTGGGGCCAAAATGTACACTTACCTTCTGAATGCTTTCATCCACAAGTCCACCAAGGATGTAAACTTTGTTTAGGTCAACATCTTGAAGAGCTAATGAAAAAATGAAGGCCATTGAGATCAAATCCATTTTATAATTTCAAAATCCAAAGAAAGCAAAAGTAAAGAAATATTAGCAATAAGTTGAATTTTTTTTTTAAGAGAGAGAAAATTTTAATATTTATTTATTTTAGTTCTCGGCAGACACAACATCTTTGTTTGTATGTGGTGCTGAGGATCGAACCCGGGCCGCACGCATGCCAGGTGAGCGCGCTACCGCTTGAGCCACATCCCCAGCCCAATAAGTTGAAATTTAATGAATAGAAAATAAAGATTTTAGACTTGTTCAAAGAATCCAAAAATTAATTCTCTAAAAAGACCAATAAAAGTCAGGATCGATAATGAATGCCTGTAACCCGAGCAGCTTGGGAGGCTGAGGCAGGAAGATCATGAGTTCAAAGCTAGCTTCAGCAAAAGCGAGTCCCTAAGCAACTCAGTGAGACCCTGTCTCTAAATAAAATACAAAATAGGGTTGGGGATATGGCTCAGTGGTTGAGTGCCCTGAGTTCAATCATCCCCGGTACCAAAAAAAAAAAAAAAAAGACCAATAAAATAGACAACCTATTGACATACCTAATCAAGAAAACAAGACAGAAGGTCTAAATCAATATCAGATTCAGAAAGGACAAAATTAAAACTAAAGAGGAACATGCAATAATTAAAAGAGAACATTACAATCAACTTAATACCAATAAATTTGAAAACTAAGTGAAATGATGATATTCTAGAGGAAAAAATATATATATGTTGAACACTGACCCAAGAAGGGACAATGAAGGAAGCTGACCAGAGGAACTGGATTGCCTGAGAATGGAGACCCTGAATCTGTGCGGCAGTTGATCAAGGCAGGACACCTGAAGAAGCCTCTGCTCAGAAAAGGTGTACAGTTCACACCCTCTGCAAAGCAGTTCAACAAATGCCTTTTTGGGTACTTCTTGAGTGGCTTTAATAAATGGCCAGAGAATACTTAAACTAAGGGCTAGGAGCAGTAAAATACATACCATGCTCTGAATCAGGAGTCAGGTACACAAGGGTTTCCAGGGGAAATAAACTAAAGCAGTCTTCTTCTGTTACATCCATCTGGAAAATGCAAAGAACCCAATACGGTAGGAATGAGGTTAGAAGGTGGCCCACAGTTCAACAGCTAGTTATGTGGCATCTAGTTTCCATCAGGCACAGCTAGCTCTAAGTGATCAAGGAGTGGCATGCCTGACAGTTTATTCTCAGAAAGTACTTGGTCAGGGAGCAAAGACACGTGAAAGGGGCTGGGGTTGTGGCTCAGTGGCAGAGCGCTTGCCTCATACACGTGAGGCACCGGGTTCGATCCTCAGCACCACATAAAAACAAATAAACAAAGATATAGCATCCATCTATAACTTAAAAAAAAAGACGCGAAACTATAAAGTGAGACAGAAAGTGACATGGGGCTCTCATGGAGGTACAGGGATCACACAAGACTACAGGTGAGGGAGTAACAACACCAGGGACAACCTTCTGGTAAAGGAAATGCTGGAGCTGGGTTTCTGGAAAAACAAATGGAAGAAGAATTCAAAGCAGATAGAATTGCCTAAAAAAAGCAGTAAGACAGCAATAAGACAGAAAAGTAAGGAAACCATATGTAAGTGGGTCTGTTCAGCTTACATACAAGAATTATTAAAAAAAAAAAAGTATAGAGAAGTAAATCTGGAAGTGACTGTACTACACTAGGGGCTGTTCAGACAGTAACAGCAACACAGCCAGCTGCACAGTACCACAGAGCATACCCTGCACACTCACAGCCTCTATGGATCTCCATAGGGAAGGCCACAAGTGTTCAGCCCCAGCTACAAAATGCAAACACATAAGGTTGTGTGTGTGTGTGTATTTTGCTGGAAAATGAATCCAGGCCTCACAAATGCTAGGTAAGCACTCCAACACTGAACCACATCTCCAGCCCCCATGAGGCATTTTTAGTGTCATTTCTTAGAAACTGATCTGGATTCTCACTTGCATATTTATCATTTATAAGATCCTAGGTATCATTTATAAGATCCTAGGATAGGAGTTTAAAAGTACCTAATATTCCCTAAAACTCATCTGGAATCTAAGCTACTTCAAAAAATATTATTTCTTATCCTCCAAAAATCATGTTTCCTAGTTTTGCACCCAAGAGTAAGAAAGAAGTTATGGCATTTCCAAAAATAATTCTGGAGTTTATAGTCTACCATGAGCTATACAGGTAGCAAAACAGTCCTATTAAATAGTGGTGATTTTTTTATATTATATTATATTATATTATAATATTATTATATTATATTATTATATTATAATATTATATTAACTTGCCAATGCAGTGGAAGAATGAGAAAAAAAATTAAAAGTTAATAACTAATAAGTTCTGAATTTTAAATTGCAATAGTGAAAAGATGTATATTACAGTGCCCTCAGTACCCATGGTGGACTGGTTCTAGGAACCCCTACAGATACCAAAATCCAAGGATGTTCAAGTCCCACATATGAAATGGCCTAGTATTTGCAGTGAAGCTATGCATATCCTCCTGTATACTTTAAATCATCTCTAGATTACTTATACTGCCCAATTCAATGCAAATGCTATGTAAACAGTTGTTATATTGCATTATTCAAGGAATAATGACCAAAAAAAAGTTCATACATGTTTGGTATAGGGAGAGACCAGTTGTATATCAAAATAAGAAAAATTTTTAAAAATTACTATTAATCCATGACTACTTTTTAGATAATTCAAACAATAAGCAAAAAGATTCTTACCAGGTAACTAGAAAATCCATCATTCATCCTCAAACATTCTTCATAGAGGGGACTATCTGTCATGAATCCAGTAAGGCAGATCCAAAAGGGTCTGTCAACTTTTTTGTTTGAACCATACAACCTTCGGATCTGTCCAGCCAGCCTACTTAATTCCTTCAAAGAAATAAGGACAACTCAGGGTGGAAACATGCCAAATCACTTTCAATTCACTAATGAACAATCGCTACACAAAATGCTATTCCAGAAAATCTCATGGACTAGGATGGCACCTTTAACTCTAGAAATAAGCACATGCAAGTGTGTTACACACCCTGTGATACTACACCTCACAGATGAAAGTTCAGATGATATCAACCCAGAAATGATGAGTGAATGGAAAAACATTTTCCCTTCAGGTGACCCCACTCTTGCATATTTAATACATAAACTGGTTATGTCAGCTTTTTCCCCCCAATTATCTTTTCAAAAATTTGTACTTTTTAGTCATACATGACTATAGAATGTATTTTTTTTAAAGAATTTTTTTTTCTTTTTTTTTTTTTTAGTTGCAGATAGGCACACTACCTTTATTTTATTTATGTGGTGCTGAGGATCGAACCCAGTACCCCATGCATGCAAGATAAGAACTCAACCCTGAGCTACAACCCCAGTCAGTAGAATGTATTTTGACATATCATAAGTACATGGAGTTTAACTTCCCATTCTTGTGGTTATACATGGTGTGGAGTTACACTGGTTGTGCATTCATATATTAACATAGGAAAGTTATGTCCAAATCATCCTATTGTCTTTCCCATTTCCATCCTCCCTCCCTTCCCCCTATCCCCCCTGTCCCAATCTGATGAACCTCTACTCCCCACCCCACCCCTCCTCCTATGAGTCAGCACCTGCATATCAGAGAGAATATTTGGCCTTTGGTTTTTGGGGACCGACTTATTTCACTTAGCATGATAGCCTCCAGTCCCATCCATTTACCAGCAAATGCCATAATTTCACCTTTATGTTTGAATAATATTCCATTGTATATATGTACCACGGTTATGTTAGCTTTTATCTTAAATTTTACCAATTGATATTTACTATTTAAGCTATTAAAAAGAAGCTGATTACTGAAATTTTTATACTTCTTCAGGAATATTTGGCATCTCTGCCCATAACTTAGGGAGATGACATAGGGTTGGAAGTTTTAACTTTCCACCCTCATTCTAGAATGGTTATCTTATAACCTAACTTGATTTGTTTGGTAGAGGAAAAAAGTCTTTGTATTTGATTTAATCTGCTATATCAAGTAATGTAACTAGCAGAGAATTCTTAGTTCACCTTTTCAGGGGGCAGGAGGTTCCATGTAAATCCCCAGATCTACAATTCTCCTATTTTCTCTGAAAAACATGTTAAACACTAGCACATATAACAGGAAAGTTTGAAAACAAAGAGATTTATTTAAAGTCTCTACTGCAGTATAAGGCCTAAAATTGAGGAACATTATATGCTGCCATGACTTCTGGTGAAAACAAGGGGACCTCAAATGACCTAATTCAAGTTCCCTTGCCAACTCTGCCCCTAGACATGAGATGAGGCTCCCTAGCTTAAAAACCCTTTTTATCAAGGGGATGCAGTATAATTCCTGTTTATCCCTGAGTAGCAGGTTTTGGTTCCCTGCCAGCTCAAGGAAAAAACTAAACGAACTAGTCATATCTTCCTATAGGAACCAGGAGACACTTCACCCCCTTGATACCACAGAGCCCACATCCCATCACCCTGGTTGCTCATTTTATTCTCAAGTACAACCCCTTTTGTGGCTTCGTGGGATGTGTAAAATACTCCTCCCTAAGGCAGTGAGTATATGAGACTAAAAAAACTGCTGTTAATATCTGTTGTCAAGTACACTTTTTGTATCTGACCATCCCCAGAACCCTAGGGTGAAAATCCCTCCCTCACCAATGGGATGAATGAGAAACAATTAAAACATACACTGCAAGAAAAACTTCCACCAGGTAACTACCCCACAACATACAACCAGGTAAATAGTCCTCTTCCCAGCAGAAGGCCAAAGATTTAGGGTCTGGAGAATTGAGCCTGAAAGGTTCCATCCAGACTAAAGACACCATGAACAGAGAGATAAAGGGGGTGGGCTCAAAACAGAAGACAAGGTAACATCTGCAAATAAACCAATGGATGTATGTTCTCTTTCAGTTTCTTTCCAACAGCCTTATCAGAACTTAGTAGCCCAGTATAGAGAACACTTTGGCTGGATTACTAAAGAACTACAGAAGCTGATGATGCATACTCTTCATAAAGGCTGTACCCTTTGGACCTCCCTCAGGTAAGCAGGAATTCCAGGCTTAGTGCATGTTCTACCTTCTTTGACATGTGATGAGTCATACTCAAATCGATACACAATCTTGGTCCTGAATGTTTGGCCTCCAAGAGTTTCTCTTTGGTTAAGGCTCTCAGAAATCTTTTGCTGTGCTGGGGGCAGATGCCTATAGCAGAAATATCAGAAAAAAAAGAAATGGGAAAACAGGAATAATATTCTGTAAAAATAGACTTCCCGGGGCTGGGGATGTGGCTCAAGCGGTGGCGTGCTCGCCTGGCATGCGTGCGGCCCAGGTTCGATCCTCAGCACCACATACAAACAAAGATGCTGTGTCCACTGATAACTAAAAATATTTTTAAAAATTCTCTTTCTCTCTCTCTCTCTTTAAAAAAAATAGACTTCCCTTTTATTTTTGCACATAAAGAGAATCTTGAGACTCATGAAAGGTATTCATTCATTCACTAGATTTATGTCTAGCACAGTGGTGAGGAGTGTGGGATCTGGAGCAGACAGCTAGGTTTACATCCAAGTACGGTCTATTCATTCATTAAATTAATTATCTTAGGCATAGATTCAATTTCTATGAGTCTCTGCTGCTTTTCTTACAAAATGGAGATAATCATTCCCCTTAAGAGAGTCCAGTAAAATTTTTAGAACTGAACCCAACACATAGTACTATATAAATGTTAGTTGCTGCTGGAATCTTTACTTCTGAGTTTATAAACACATTTGTCAACCAGACTGCTTATATTTAAAAAGCAGCATTCAATTTTGCTTTGATACTTTGATGTCCAACAAAATCAGATAATGGGTCCTACCTCCCAGATTCTTGTTTTTCCTTAAAACATAATTCCTACTCTCTTAGGAACATGAGGACATGAGTTTGCTAAAAAATAAATGATTACATCAATAATCTCATTAATCATTACCTGGATTTTCTACACGGTTGGCTTTTCTTCTTTCTTTTTCTTGCTTTCTTTTGCTCTTCTTTGCTGCAACTATCTTTTCCCAGTGTCTCTGTTTTCTCTGGACATTTTTCTTATGTTATCCAGAAAAAAAATTGTTTGAGAACTTCATAAGCAACAAAAAGGAAAATGAATATTAGAAAGTTACTTAATTGTTTTTAAAAAATTATTATTTACAGGTAAAGTTAGGAGAGAGAAAAAGATTTCATCTTAAAAACAAACCTAGACTGGACTGTTTAGAGAAAATACAGCCCTGGAAAAGATATGTGACCTGGTCAATGTCAGTAAAATCCATCAGGGACAGGACCTAACCTACAGTTTAGATTCCCTGACCTTCTCAGGTATGTAAAAAAATTTCTTTTGAACTTTATCTACTTTTCCCATGACTCAAATGAAACGGAAATATTATGATGAGCAGAAAATTAATTCACTATTTTAAACATACAAAAATCATTCCCAGTCTCTTTTTATTACTAGTAACTACCCCTGAAGCAGGGGTCTTGGGGACAATCAGTCCATCACTGAAAGCCCCCTGCACTCACCGAGCACCATGTTGCACTGCTTGTGGGGAGGAGCTCCCTGTCTGGGCAGTCACATTCCACATCAATCTGCAGAAGCTGGAAGCTTTCAGAGAGTCCATCTTCACCTATGTCTTCTAGGATGCCTTCTTGCCCCTGCAACTCTGGTGACTCTGTTCTCTGAACACTCCTTTCCAATTTCCAGTCCATGTGCCAGTCTCTGTCCTTTCAACCAGATTGGAAAAATACAAAATTACGTGAGATAATACACTATTTCACTTACAAGGCTAATTCCCTATATCCAAAAGATAAATAGTACTACTGTGCTGCTGATGGAGCAAACAGGTGTAAAATACTGACCCCTATTTATTGACCCAAGAAAAGCATGTGTCTTTCAGAGAAATATCCAGCACAGAAGCAGGTAGTAAGGAAGCCAAACATACTTCTTTGAGGACAAACATATTTCCTGACATCTCCAAGCAATGGGTGATTATTCCTTTTTACTGTGACACAGACAGCCAAGTTATTTATTGTGTGGGTGTTCTTTCTGAAATACACTGTATGACTATTTTTCAAACAATTTACTTTCAAACCAGTGATTTAACAAGTATTTATTAAGCATCTACTACATACAAGGTCCTATACTAAAAACATCATGGGAGAATGAAGAACCAGCCAAAAAATATGGTAAAAGGTCATGAAAGCAATCAAGAATTCTTCTAGGTTTTGGTGACTATCAAAATTCTTCAAACTATATACCACCCCCTCCAGCTGTGTGTCACTGCTGCTGAAAGCCAGTCACCAGTGTGACTGTTTAAATATCCCTTAGAAATGCTTTGTTGGAAAATATGGAGAAGCACTGTAACAGTTCACTTAAGAAATGATGTCATGATTCGGGTAATTTCTGATCTGAGAGAAAACAGGTCAGAAATGATCTATAGTAAAGTGTCAGAGACCAAGAGTGGTACAAATAATGCCCCTGGCTTGTTCAATATGTGATTCATGTATATGATAAAAAGACCTATTTCTGATGAAAAGTAATGATCTTCCGTCCCACCTGCTTCCACCTCTAGTGGCAACCCTGGTTAACCAGTTATTTTTAGTTCTAACTCCTTAGCCTTGAAACTATATGCTTACACATGACTTCTTGATTCATCTGCTTTGAACTTACCGGCTTCGAATGATACTTCAAATCACTTAAGCAAATCCCCCTCACATTTTACATCTTTTATTAGTTTTGTTGGTTGTTTTTTGCTGTTGTTGTTGTTATTGTTTTTTGTTTTTGTTTTTGTTTTCCTGCGGAGCTGGGAGTGGAATCTAGAGCCTCGCGCATGGTAGGAAAGCACCCCACCAGCACTAGAACACCCCAAGATTCCAGGCCCGGGAGCACACGGGTCCCTCCTGCCCCGCAGGCCGCGAGCGCGAGGGGTGGCAATAAGGGGAAGCACTAAGAAGGCAGCGTACCGTGGTCACTCGACCTCAGTGCCGCCACCGGCCAAGAGCATGCTGACTCTCGCATGCTGAGCCTCTTAACTCCTATTCCACCCGGAAACGAGCCCCGAACATACCTGGGACCAACGCCTCGCGTAGCAGCAGCGGTGCACATTTGGCCCCGCCCCGAGCCCACTTCCGGTTCCGGATCCCGCTCCGAGCAGCATCCTGGGAATTGTAGTTTTCAACTTGGCAGCAAGATGCCCAATGATCTTTTTTTTTTTTTTTTTTTTTTTTTTTAATTTTTTAACATTTATTTTTTAGTTGTTGGTACACAGTACATTTATTTTATTTTTGTGTGGTGCTGAGGATCGAACCCAGTAATTCACGCATGCTAGGCAAGCGCTCTTCCTCTGGGCCACAATCCCAGCCCTTTTAAAATTTTTTTAAAGTGGTAGATGGACACAATACCTTTATTTTATTTATTTTTATGTGATGCTGAGGATCTAATCCAGTGTCTCACACGTTTTAGGCAGGCTGTCCAACACTGAGCTACAACCCAAGCCCCGCAATGCTCTTCAGAGCCTAGATTTCCTCATCTGTTAGTCAAGATTAGGATCCCAGACACTTGCCAAAGGTGCAGGGCTCCTGTAGGTGACCAGGAGCCTTGTTGGCTGTCAAGGGCTGATCATTGCAAAACAGGTGAAACCATGTCTTGAATCACCACCATCTCTCAGCCTAGCGCTCCCCAACTCCCCATAGCCAGCAGGGTCCACAAGCTGACACAGCCCTTCTCTGAGCACATAGCCTCTGGTCACTCTCCCTCCTCCATTTCCCTTCATACGTCGATGGGGACACTGAGACTCCAGAGACATGAAGTGACTTGCTCAAGCCTTGTCTTGATAAAGACTACTAGCTACTCTTTCCTTCACTCCTGCAGTCCTGGGGGAATGCCCTTTCAGAGAGACCCTACCATAAGCAGGCCAGAAATATCTCCTCAAGAAACTAAGGCCTGGCTGGAGCCCTCCTTGGCCCATTTTCTCCTCTGGATTTCATTTGCACAGTCCCTGAAACCCATGCTTCAATCCACTTTTTAACCACGAACACAAAACATTACTCCCCAACCCCCACCCCCATTAAATCTTTTTCTAAAACCCAGTGCTATCAGCTATTTGCTCAGAAGCTGGTCCTGGCTTCCTACAGCCTGCTTGCAGTGCCTCAGCGAGGCCTGAGAAGTGGTTCAAATGACTTTCAATGATCCTTTCATGACTGAGCTCACACCACACCTGCCTGTCCCTATACCTCAGACTCAGCCATATTGAATAGACCCATCATCACCACCACCAAGCTCTTGTGTCCCTTCATCACTGAATGAGCTCTCATGGCTACTCTCCCATGGAAAGCAAAGACATTCTGGCTGGTGTCACTGCTTTCCCATCCCCACCACATCTGTTTGCTGGATGATTATGCATCCCCTGTTCCAGATCCCCCAGTGGCTTCCCAATGTACTTACATGTAAAATCCAACCGTCTTCCTAAGGCCTTGAACTAATAGGTTCCTGCCTGCCCCGCCACTCTCATATCCTCTCTGTCTTCCTCCCTCCAGTTCCACTCACTGGTCTTGAAATGCCTGAAAAACACCAAGGGCCTTTGCACATAATGTTCCCTTTCCTCTCACATTTTCCATGGCTGGCTTTTATTTAGGTCTCAGCTCAAATATTTCCAGTTCAGAAGGGCCTTTCCCATCTACACTAGGTAAGACAAGCTCTTCCTATCCCTGTCTTGACACCTTCTTTGTTTTTAAAAATCACTTTTCAGTCAGTAACTTATTTATTTTTTAATATTTACTTTTTAAGTTATAGGTGGACACAATATCTTTATTTTATTTTTATGTGGGGCTGAGGATGGAACCCAGTGCCTCACACACACTAGGTAGAGTGCTCTCCCTCTGAGCCACAACCCCAGCCCAGTAATTTATTTTTTTTCCTCTTATTCCTTCTAACTATAAGTTCTTTGAACATGTCTGACATGCTCACATTTGTATTCTTAATGCCACTGCATAGTAAATATTTGGTGAAAGAATAAATTACTTTTGTCCTTTCTTGATAGATCCAAATCCTAACTACCAAATCTGGGGCCTGATACATAGTAGATACTCAATAAATACTTCCTGACATATTAGTTCTAATGAATGCCACCTCCTACAGGAAGTCTTCTCTGATTGCTGCTCTGCTTCTCACCCCCAAAATGACTTCTCACAGCACCTTATCTCCTCTCTTTGGCAACCTTGAGTACATTGTGCCTTATGTTTTCTTGAGTACATTGTGCCTTATGTTTTCGGTCTCTTTCTCTATATGCCATGTAACCTCCAGCCATTCCAACATGAGCTCTTGAAAATAGGATTGTCACCCAATTACTTACATCCATAGTCTGGCGTCAGGCATCACCTGGCATGGGTGTTCCATAAGGGTTTGTTGAAAGAGACAAAAATCAGTTGATACGATGGTGGTTGGGAAAAGAAAGGAGGGGTATACATGTCCAGCAATTTCTTAGTCATTAAACAAATGACTCTTGCACTGTAGGGTAGGTAGCTTCATCCTGCCTATCTCATATGTCTCAAAGAAAGGGCCGACTTTGAGACTTCTCCTGCATTACCTTCTCAACAAGCAGCGAAGAGTTCCCACCACTTCTGGGACTTAGTCCTTCTCATGGGAACTGTCCAGAAAAAGACCATCTCCATACAATTACTACCCAAGAAAGGTGAAGGATTTGAAAGGATAGGAGGAAAAGAAAGAAGAAAGCTCACACTTCCTGAGTGCCTCAGCTGGAGGCTTCAATCCGCCTTGGCCTCCATGACTATTCTCTCAAAATGCTGCATATATAGTATATAACAATCCCTGGGATATTGGTCATGTTAAAAAATGTTTTCAGGCTATCTAAATGGAATGAGTTAGATATTATAACCCTAAGTACATGTATGAAGACAAGAATGGTGTGAAAACACGTTCTATACACTCAGTGACTTGAAAAATTGTGCTCTATATGTGTAATATGAAATGAATTGCATTCTGCCATCGTGTGAAACAAATTATAATAAATAATTTAATAAAAAAGCTATTCAAGCTATCTAAATAAGGTATCTGTTCTACTAACTAAGTGGAGACTAGTATTATTTCCTTTTGTCAGATGGGGAAACTGAGGCCCAGAGAAGTGTCTATAACGCCACAGGCCACAGCCAGGATCCAAGCCCTGGTTGAGAGAAGTTCTAAGCACCTTCCCTAAACTCATGAACACATAGGCTCTGTTCACATAAATAAGTTAGTTGACTCTTTATATCCTTCTAATGGAGAAAATTTCAAGTCCTATTTAACATCTTATGTCTAAAAAAAATTAATGCCCTATTGTTCCTATTTTCCTTACCATTAAATTACTTCAAATTTGTGTTCAAAAGCCTCATCTAAATTGTATTCAAAATATTATGTGGAAAGAAATAGCCCTCTAAGAAAATAAATCTTTTCTTGGTGCAAGTACTGAACAGGTAGTTACTCGTTAACAAGTAACTGATAACAGTTCAGGAGAGAGATCTTTCTCTCTTCTTCCAAGTATTGCTTTTCTGCTGACTGCAGAAAGCTGAGGAACATGATCTAACATACTCATCCCTGATCTTGCTTTTGCTAGGTGAAGGGGAGGAACCAGGGTGCTGACAGAAGGGAAGCTCTGAGCTCACAACTGGTCAGGAGTACCAGAAGGACAATGGCACCCCTTTAGTCACCTCTATTAGCCCAAGGTGAGCCACTGAACCACTTATGGCCTGGAGAGAGAACCAGGGCAAAACATTTCTCAAAGGAGTCTTAAATGTCTCCCAGGAGTCTAAGAACAAAATGTAGGGAATGGTTTCAGACTAGGAGAGCCATTCATAAATGTTGAAAGTTATTACTAACATTGATTGAGAATCTATTTCCTAGATCAAGGTCCCATAATGTGGAAAGTGTCAGCATCTCCAATTACAGAGGGGAAAATCAAAACACTGAGAGGTTAAATAGCTTGTCCAAGGTCTACTAGGATTAACTGGTTCAGCTGGGATTAGTTAGAAAGGTACTGAATGTATTTCTTTTGACCTAATATTATTATTTAAAAAGCACATCTAACTGGAGCTTTAGAATTTGCCTTTTATATATTTAAAAATGGAAATGGGGAGGCTGGGGTTGTGGGCTCAGCGATAGAGCTCTCGCCTAGCATGTGCGAGGCCCTGGATTCAATCCTCAGCACCACATAAAAATAAATAAATAAAGATATTGTGTCTAAAAAATATATTTGTATATATATAAATATATATATAAAATAGATTCAAGATTCAGGGATGCAATTTCAGATCAAGTACAGAATACACCTGCCTGTGGTTGGCTGTACAACTAAGGAACTTACTGCCACCTAGTGGCAACCTATGTTGCTACAGTAAGACAGCCAAGAACACCAGGCCTCCTTGGGTGGGTTGAAAACCTGGGAAGGTAATCCATCCAATATCACCCCATATGCGAAGTTTGTTGTCAAAACCAGTGTGACATGAGAATGTATGACTATGTTTTATAGTCGCCTCCATCTTTCTCCCTCATTCCTGCCTATTTGTAATTCTCAAGCTACTAATACAAAGCCTGGCACAGAATAAGTATCCTGTGAATGTTTGTTGAATGAATATAAGTGAGTGCTTTTGACCCATACTTGTTATCACTCAGTATGATTCAGGTCAAGATTAAGCAGCAGTTTATTTGAATACTCTGTATAGTAAACATTTGAATGGGGGCAGGGGACTGGAAGGGGGTCCTTGGGGAAGTGTCCATGGAAGGGAAGGGGCCCCTGGGCAGTTGACCTGCTCATAGGGCAGTGGATGCCCTGAACTTCTGGGTCAAACAGAACACAGCAGCCGTGAGGGCTGTGCACTGACGGGCCAAGAGTTTCACACTCAGGTCATGATAGCCTCTCTCACAGGTCAATTTTGCAGCCTCCACGAACTGGTGGTAGGTATACACCACGTCCCTCAGGTTCCCAGCTGCTTCCCTGTGCCGGGCAGAGCAACGGCTGCAGTCCGTGAACTGGAAGCACAATCCAGCCAGCTGGACCAGGTGCTGGAAGGTGTCACACACAGCACCCTGCATCTCTTCAGGGGACTGGTCCATTCTGATCACATGCTGACAGCTCGAAAGGAGCTTCTGAGAGCCCATGCAGAGGCGGCTCCGGCTTTCTGAAAAGTGCCAGGTGCACTTTTCTGGGGGATGTTTGTTTCCAACCCCCCAGGAAGCTTCTAGGATGTCTTGTAGTTCCAGCAAGTTTTCCATGAGTTGGATGAAGCCCTCAGGGGTACTAGTAGGGGCAGCTTTCAGCTGTCTCAGTGCCCTGGAACAGTACTCAGGCCAGATGTGGCTTTCCCTTGACACTGGTGCTGTGCTGCAGCTGTGAGACCGGGCAGGCCTCCAAGGCAGAGCCATCCTGCTTCCTGCAGAGGGTGGTGAGGTGAGCGGGGCCATGGGGTGTGCCTCAGGGCCCCTGTCTTCTTCCTCTGTGTCAGGCTGTGGGCCACGAAAGCATGTGGCATAGGAGAACTGGCAGCTACACTGTTCCATCCCAATCCTGGGGGCTACTACCTCCTCATTCATGCCTGCAAAACCCAGAGATGTGGCCTTCCCAAGACCGACAGAAACTGCAGGATGGCTTTCTGGGGCAAAGCAGAGGAAAGACTTCTCAGTAGGAAGGCAAATACTAGAACTGCTGTCTTTGCTTTCTGATAGTGAACAATGGTTTGATGCTTCATAGTGGGACTCCTCTTGGCAGGGTTGTGGCTTTGTTAGGGAAGGATTAAAACAGACCTGCTGAGGAGTGTCTCTAAGGGCTGTACTTTCCTCTATGACATGGTTAAGTGACTCTGCCTTGACCCCCTCTGGAGGGAAGGCTGATAGAACAGTCTGCTTCCCAAGTAAAAAATCAGGGTTTAAATCCAACTCTGCCAAGTGTTTTTGTTCTTGGGCCCGCAAGGCTTGGCTTTGGGCTTCTCTGCATTGTCCTTGGGGGTCTTTGGGAATATGTAGTGGGGTCTGCTCAGTGCCTGTCCCAGAAGCTTCCAAGGAGAGGGAGGTAATTGTTTCACCATCTGCAGTACTAACGTCAAGAGCCTGAGAAACAACATTTGACATATCACCTTTCAGGCCACCTGCATTCTCCCCAGATTCCTCCTGAAATAAGTTGGTATCATATTTGATTGTAACTTCACTGTCACTTTCCAAAAATAGTTGCTCCTCTTTTGTAAGGAATGTGGCCATCTCTTTAGAATTCATTCCACATTCATCACTTCTAGGTCCATCTCCAGGAGACAACAAAAGCTCTGTGTATTGGGTGATAGTTTCTTGAATATGATTTGTTAAAAAAGATCCCAATCTCATTGCCAATGGGATGCCTCCCAGCTCCAGTGAGTCTCTTTGAGAGACATTATGTGGCCTTGGGCTGTCTGGGTTGGGGTCTGCACTGGAGAGGGGGAAGGTGCTATTCCCAAGCTCTAGGATGAGTTCCTTGGGGGCACTGCCATCGGAGTCTTGAAATGGAGACAAAATTTGGAAAGGCCTAGACTGAGCAGTCTCTGGGCCAGAGAAACCTGGGTTGGAACCACGAGGAGTGCTTTCTGAGGAACTGTCAACAGTGGCAGCCAAAGAGGCAACCTCAGAATTCTCTTTATTGTTGGGGTCAATCCTGAACCGAATGGCAGAAATAGAACACACTCTAGAGTCAATGACCGACTTGGTTTCCATGGTCTCGGGCTCCATTTCCATGACCCTGGAGGCTGGGTTTTTGCTCTTGGTCTCCCTCAGGGGAGCCAGCAGCCCCAGGGCCTTGGTCTCCAGGAGGCCTGGTTCACCTTGCACGTCCTGCAGGGAGGACACAGTTGGGGAAGGTGCACTGACAGTCAGGTAGGGCTCCCTATCATAGTAGCACACGTCATCCACACTCTCCAGGGAGGCCGATGGCACCAGGGGGAAGGAGACCTGAGACGTGTAGTCAGTCTGCAGAAAGGACCTTCTTTTCCTCAGGGTCCTGGCATACTTCTTTGCTCCTCCCCTTCTACTTGGCTGTATTCCTTCTGGCCTGGGGTGTAGGCCATCATCACAAGTGCAAGTGCTGGCCTTACTCTGCAAGCCTGTGGCACTGGGTTCTATGGCAGAAATGGCTCTGGGTCCTGGGAGTCAAGAAAGAAAAAAAATACATAAAGAGGAGAAAAAGAAAGGTTTATAGAACTTGAGCTCAGGACATGGGCCTGCCTGGATTCAAATCCTGACAGGGCTGTGTATCCTTAGGCAGGTTAAATATTGATCTTCTCAATTTCCTCATCAAAAGATGGGAACAATAATTGTGAAAGACATTCTTTGATTTTTGGTTGTCTAAGATCTGTTTTATTGTCTTTTGGTAAAATCACTTCCCCCCAGGGAATATCCTTTCAGGGGATGACATCTTCCCAATAGTTACAGTCATCTGGAAGAATTACTATTATTAGGGCTGGGGTTGTTTGTAGCTCTGGTAGATTGCTTGCCATGGGAGGCACTGGGTTTGATCTTCAAGCACCACATAAAAATGAATAAGTAAAAAAAAGGTACTGTGTCCATCTACAATTAAAAATCATATTTAAAAAAGAATTATTATCATCATTATTTTATTTTTTTGCAGTGACAGAGATCAAACCCAAGATTTCATGCATGCCAGGAAAGTGCTGTACCACTGATTTATGCCCTACGGCCCTAGAATTATTAATGAAGTTACTCCCACTCAAGTCAAGTGATCAGATTTACAGCCCAGTTAACTCAAATTCTCCAGGATTTCAAACTTGAATACATTGATTAAAAACTAGTAATGCAAGTAAAGCCTATGCTTTCCAGCCATCATCTTCTGATAGCATAGATGAGGAATTCTGCTACTCAAGACTCCTGGGCTGGTTATTGTCCCTGTCTGAGCCCAGTTCCCCAGGCTTCCTGGAAATTCACAAGCTCTTACCTCCTTCTAACACTTTTTCTTGGTGCTCACGTTAACCTGAATCAGTACCAATGATACCAGTCAATGCTGCCATGCAGGTTAGATGAAGCCATGTGTTTTTGTAACTTGCCTGGTGTAAGGCCTATGTCTAATAGGTATTCATGAAAAGGAAGCTGCTCTTTTTGTTATTATGGTCATTTCATGTGTGAGAGGTCTAAAAGAACTTTCTTTTGACAAACAAGGGCCCTAACCTCAGTCACAGGCATGAGGGGTTTTGAGGAAGCTGGGATGGATCTTTCCGAGGGAAAAAGCACTGCTGTGAAGAAGTCTTGGGAATCAGCCAGAAGGAATCAAGATCACAGATCTGCACTTAAGAATCAGAGGAATCATCTACTTAGATGACTTGTTCCCAACCTAGTTGCACAGTGTTAAAAATCTTATCAAATCCCAGGCAATTCCCTAGACCTTTAAATCGGAATCTCTAAAGTTGAATCAAGGAAGGAATCCATAGTTTTAAAACAAGGCCCCTTGGGTGATTCTGATGGCCAGATATGTTGCTGCCTAGGCTACCTGTAGCCACTGATCAAAGGAGTTTCTGAGGCCCAGAGAAGGAAGGACTCCCACAGCAAGTCAAGGCCAGACCAGAACTCAGGAGCAGGAGTCACAGTTCTGGGATCCTGTTGAGGACCTCACTGGCTCCCTCCCTGTGGAAAAAGAAAAGCATCCAGAATGGAACTTAAGTCCCTGGCTAGACTCCTGTGAAAGGGCCTGTCTGACGGTCTCTGTAGCACCCCTACCCTATCCCCAGCTTCATGGCTGGCCCAGTGAAGCAAAGTAGAGGCATGGAAGGCTGTTGTCTGGGCTCTTCAGGGACAGCAGTCTGGCCATAGCTATTCCTTTCTTTGGGGGCAGAGTCAATAACTGAACTCAGACTAGAGGGTGGCCAGTTCATTCATCATTTAGCAACAACTTTCAGGCTCTGTCCAGAGACACAGTGATGAGTGAAAACACACAGTAGCTAGGCTCAAGGAGCTCTCAGTCTTGTGGGAGAACAATACAGAATCATACAAATAAATATACCTCTACAGGCAGGGCTAAGTGCCAGGAAGGAAAGTCCCAAGTGTGAGAGAATATGTGACCAAGATGGGCAGACCTGCTCTAGTTTGGGAAATCTGGGAACCATTTCTTGAGGGAGTGGGCCTCCAGTGAGACCTGATGGAGGGATGGGCGTCAGCAACTGAAGATCAGGGCAGACAGCAGCAGGTACAAAGCCTGGAGGTAGGAATGAGCTTGGTGCTTCTTAAAAATGGCAAAGAGATTTGTGTGTCACGAGTACAGAGAGAGCTCAGGAGTGAGAGAGGCAGAGGTCATGTCACAGAGGGCTTCACAGTGTCCACTCAGGATCTGGCCTGTCTTCTAAGAGCAATGGAAACTGCTGGGGAGCAGGAAGTGGTGTATCAGGGAGCAGCAGGAGAGCACTGGAGCAGAAAGAAGAGGGCTGCAGCACTCCCAGCTCTTAGGAGGTCACCCGGCCTGTGTGCTGTGAGTGTCATGGTGTGTGTGGGGGAGGGGAGAGAGGGAGGGAGAGAGAGAGAGAGAGAGGGAGGGAGGGAGGGAGGGAGAGAGAGAGAGAGAGAGAGAGAGAGAGAGAGAGAGAGAGAGAGAGAGAGAATGAATATACATAGGCATGTATGTCTGGCTCTCAGGTCTAGTTGGAAGCCATTCTGTGTGGATACTGCACACTCTCTATGGAAAAACGTACAAGGAACCTGGCAGAAATGTACCTTCTGGTGTCAGGGTCCCTTGGACCCCAAAAGGCCTTGAGTGCCTCTGAGAGCCTGTCAATTACAGTCATCTTGCTTCAAGGCCTCATTTAAGGTAGCCTCAGGGTCAACAAAGACACAGCTACTTCCTCTGCTGGGTATTTCTGTCAAACCCTTTTCTTTTTTGTAAATTCTGTCAATCCACAGGGCCCAGCACATCTAGCCCCTCTTCCTGGAAGTCTCCCACTGGGGAATGAGTCCCTCCCATCTCTGCTTGCAGACCTGACTGGAAGCCATGATGCTGGTAATTTGGTCCAGGGAACCCAGGTCTACCTTCTTGAAAGTGGACAAGGGCCCCATTTTACTCCTGTGTTGTCTTCTCAGCTTGGCCCCAGCCCTTAGGAGCTGCCTGCTGAGCCTGCAGACCTGCAGGGGGCTCACCTGAGAGCACATCTGGGGGTGTGAGCTTATCAGCTGCATCATAGTACTCCTCATCCGAGCTGCCATCCTCAAAGGCCAGCGGTGGGCGCAGGGGCAGGGCTTCCAGTGTGGAGCTGGGTTGGGGCTCAGTCCAGCCCTGCTGGCTCCAGGCTGGCAGGATAACCCCCTGCCTGGAAGTTGTGCTCTCTGAACTGTCACTCAGGTGGCTGGCTGGGGAGACGCTGGAACACAGGCTGTAGTAGTTGTCCCGGCTGCCCTCATACAGCCTGGGGTCCAACCTGCCCACACTCAATTCTGGCCCCCAGCTGCAGTTCTCAGAAGCTAGCCGTTGGGAACACTCCATCTTCTGGCACTGAGCACTGGCACTCTGGGCCAGGTCCAGGAGACAGAGGAAGCCATTGGTCTCAATCCTGTTCCTGTCCTCTAGGCTGTCAGAATCAAGATCTTCCGAGAAGCCTGATGAGCCAAAGCGGAAGAAGTCAGACCTGCTGGAGGAGCAGGCATCTAAGTCATCCTCTTCCAGGGCATCCATGGACTCGCTGGAGCCACTGGTCCTGCAGCCGCGGCTCTCGGTGTTGGCTGAGTCGGATGCTTCAGACTCGGCACTGTCTGTGGTGCTGCCAGCCCCGCAAGTGCTCACACCCCTCCTGGCCAGCTCGGGAGTGGGGCTGTTCCCAGGAAGCTGGTCCTCTTTGACAGACAATCTGCAGGGGCTCAGCTTCACCAGGCATCTGTCCGAGAGAGGCTCCAGCACACAGTCCACTTCAGAGGACTCCTCTGAGTCACTGCAGGCCCTGGACTCATAGCCTGTAACACAAGGGACTAGGGTTACAAAACAGCCTCCAGGACTGGCAGATGGCTGTGAGTCCTCCTGCCTCATCCAGTCAGAAGGGAAAACAGAGGTCTGGAAGTGGACGGGGCTTAAATCCCACTTTACTGACTGACACAGGATCCCCAATCCCAAGTTTCCCCACACTGTTGGGCTAACTGTGCCCCACATCTGTCTGAGCCACCCAAGAAGAGATGATTAACCCTTACTCTCTTCTAAAGAGGCCTGTCTGTTCTGTCTGTGGAAACATGTTGACTATTGAATTAGATTTTACTTTGCCATGAGCAGCAGTACCCAGCTTGCCAAGCCGCTCCTCATATCTTACCTCTGTCCTTTTTGAGCATCAAAACCATATGGGGAATCATATTTAAAGCACAAAAAACATCTTTAGTCCTACTCCTGATGCACTTAGTCAAACTCTACGGAACGGAGCCTGAGAATCTATTTTTAGCAACTTCATGGGGATTCTGAGGCTGCTAGGCTGGTACTATCCTTAAGCCTGGACTTGGGGACCCATTGGTGCTATGGGCCCTTCAGGACAGTGAAAATTCATCTAGCTGCAGGTAACTACATGGTGGGAATAAGGGAAGGGACATTGAGCCAGGTCTCTGGTCTTTCCCCCAGTGATCTTTTCTAAAACTTCTCTCTGGTCACGTCTTACCCTGCCCTCTCATGAAAGGGCTAAAGCTCTCCCACAGGAGTTAAAGATTCTCACATATGGACTTGCTGCCCCTGTCACAGGATGGACCTGACCCCTTGCCCTCCTCAGCAGCTCCTTGCTCTCCCTCACAGTTGAGTCACCTGCCTTCCAGGATAGCCCTCTTTCACAGTTCAGTCACCCTTCTCACAGTATGGCTTTGACCCTCCTCAACATCTTCCTCACCCACACCCTATCATGGTTTGGATAGATTTTAAATGTCTCCCCACAAGTGTTCAAAGCTTGGTCTCCAGTTGGTGATGCCACTGGGAGGCAGAGGAACTTCAGGAGGTGGAGCCTGGTTGGAGGCAGTAGGTCATATAGTCTGACCTTTCGCAGTCTGCCCTGACACCTCTTCCACAGTCCGTTGCTTGCCTCACATTATGGCTTTGGTCTATCCTCAGGCTTGCTTGTCACACCCCCTCACAGTATGAACTGACCCCTCCTCAGCAGCCTGGTGGCCTGCTGCAGACTTCCTCATCACGTTCCAGCTGCACCCAGAACTTCTCATAGACCACAGCCTTGTCTGGTGTTCCCACCTCCACGTTCCCTCTGCTCAGATGATTGTTCCTCCTTTTTTACCTGGTAACTCCAACATGTTCTTCAAGACCTATTTCAGGTACTGCCCCCTCCAGAATTTATATATCAATTCTAAACCATTTTATAGAAGGGGCTTGAACATCTGTGGATCTGGGTATCCCAGGGGGTTCTGGAACCCATCCCCCAAAGATAACATGGGATGACTGCATTTTACTATTATCTATTCTCTTGAGGTGATTTACACCTATTTTACCCACGTGGAGGAAATATTGTATAAGGTGTTCTACTGAGCACCTCGTCCCACCTCCATATTCCCTGATATCGTGTGGGGCACTTGAAATTGGCATGGTGAGAGTGTTTATACCATGTTTAATATACATTAAGCAACTGTTTCAAGTCAGGCTGTTTTCCCCCTGTTTTTTTCCCTGAAGCCAACATTGAGTCTGGGCAGGTTGGACCCCAGGCTGAATGAAGGCAACCTGGACAACTATCACAGCCTGTGTTCCAGCATCTCCCCAGCCAGCCACCTGAGTGACAACTGTTAAACATTTATCAGCACACCACTGGAAAGTGCTGCAGGAACAGAACAGTGCTGACCCGAAAGCCTGCTGGAAGCTGGAGGCTGGAAGCTGGCCCAGAGCCTGCCTCCCACCTGCCCTCCAATTCTCCACTCCTTACAGGACACCACCCCTAGTCTCTTTTGTCTCCAGCTATCATTCCTAAACTCAAGGCTGAGAATTTCTATTATCATTCAAGAGAATGCAAAAGAGTGCAGAGGCCTGGAGAGGAACTAGGCCATCTACTTTCTGAACACATGACACTTCCTTTTGCTGAGAAATGATGACAAAATGCAGTGGATCTTAGGGATGATTTCAGGAACTACTACAGAGAATCAGAGCATTAGCATTCCTTGGCTTAGGAGAATTTTAGGTACACAGAAAACTGTTTACTTGGGAATAAATGGAGAAATATCTTCATCACCTTGAGTGGATGTCTGGGTTCCATTCAATCCACCGCCTCCCTTTGGGCTGCCCTTACCTACAAGGTTGGGGAAATGGGCCTGTCCTTTCTGGGGGAAAACTCAGCATCTCACCTTCTTCAGCAGACACCCGGTGCACTTGTTTCTTTCCAGGCCAGAGGAAAATGGAGGTAACTGGGTCGACAAACAGCCTGTAGTACCCAGCAATCAGGCAGGCTAGATCTTTTGCACTGTTGGATTCTAGCAGCAATGTTAGAACCTTTGAAGGCAAAGAGAACTCTTGCTTAGAAAAGGGCAAGGGAAACAAGGCCATGTAGGGCCAAAGAGAAACACCAAGTGAACCCAGCCATGGTTCACTGACAGGCCTCATATTTGTATCAATCAGGCTCTAACTGACTGTATGTGTACACAATTGCCCCTGCCCAGTGGGGTTTCCCACCAAATCTATACTATATCTCTTTTCTTTATCCTCCACCCCAGCCCTGGCTCCACCCAGCACATTCATACAATGGGGCCCCTTTGAGACCTGACCTAGAAAAAGAAACAGGCAAGAAAAAGTAGCAGAATGAGGGAGAGGGCAATGAGAAGAATACAGCACAATTCTTGAGCATATTGGATTAAATCAAAAGAGGGAAGTGTAAGTGTCAGACCTTCCGAGAGGCTCAGGAGGTACCTTGAACTAATTATCCATTTTAGTTTCTACCTCTCAAAACTCTTGGGCAGCCATTCTGGTCCCATGCAATTGATCAAATCCTCTGGTGTTCCCATCTACCTTTTCAGAAACCAACAAACTTTGGGTTCATAACTTTCCATCATGAAAGCACATGATCCATCTCAGTTTATATAAAAATAAACAAACTCTTCTACTCTCCTTCCTCCCTTCTTTCCACCCTCCCTCCCTCCCTCTGCAATCTCTTCCCAGCAGCTATAACTATAAGAAATAAATCTATTTCTTATTGTAAAGCAAACAAAAATACTTTTAGGACCTTCTCCCCAGGCTAATGTGCCCTGTTCACCCCTTGCCATTAAATGGGATAGGATGGATAATCCATCCTTATAAGCAGATGTTGATTTTGTTACTGTTCAAAATTCATATAAATAATCCTAGAATAATTTAGCCCCAAATTCCAGAAGCTGAATTCAGAATCTCTTCCCCTGTATTACCTTAATGTCCTGAAGGTACACTCTGACCATGCTCACTTTCTCAGACTCTTCTGTCAGCTCTACACGGCTGATGTTGGCAAACTCTGCCAATGAGGACATGATGTTGAGTTTACTATTGATAATTTGGCTAATCCCATACTTGGCTCCAACTAGAATGGCAATGTAGGATTCTCTATCCTGTAACTGCAAAAGGGAGGAAGGGGGATTAGTTTCCATTCACAAGCTAGTGAAAATACAGTCCTCATTCAAGAAATGAGATCTCCATCTGCATCCTCCTTGATTCCTATTTTAGGCCCTCAGCATGACTTTCTAAAATTATTTCTGAATATAGCCAGGTTAAAATTTTTTTTAGGTGGGTGTGATGATGCATGCCTGTAATCCCACAGCTCAAGAGGTTGAAGCAGGAGGATTGTGAGTTCAAACCCAGCCTTAGCAACTTATCAAGGCACTAAGCAACTCAGCCAAACCCTGTTTCTAAATAAAATATTAAAAAGAGCTGGGGGCAGGATATGGCTCAGTAGTTAAGCACCCCTGGGTTTTATCCTTGATGATAAAACAAACAAACAAAATTGTCTCCCATAAAACCCCTTCTAGTTAGAGGACTATTACCTGCTCCATAAACACAATCTATTCTTTCTTTATTTTTTTTATAGATGGACACAATATCTTTATTTGTTCATTTATTTTTATATGGTGCTGAGGATTGAATCCAGTGCCTCACACGTGTGAGTCAGGCACTCTACCACTGAGCCACAACCCCAGCCCATGTACTTTCTACCCTTATGCCTGTTTTCATGCTATGTCCTTTTCTAGGAATATCTTCTCTGCCATTGTTACCTAATGAAATCCTAGCCCTCCTTTAAAAAGTTTGCATCAAAACATATTGTCTACAGAGAGCTTCTACTTGGTCTCAGCCTCCACCTAGAACAGCCCCTTTTCCTCCATATTCTCCATGTTCCCATGGTACTTTCTCTGGGCTTCTCTGATCAAACTGGGTATGTATGGCTTGTCCTAATTATTGCTATTCAAATTTTGTATTCATGGTAAGGTCCCTGACAAGAGGGTCTATATCTACTTATACTTGTAGGTATCCAGCAAGCACCCTGAGCCATTCTCTGTGACTGGGCTGCTTTCCCCATTACCAGTTCTTTCCTTTTTTTTTTTTTTTTTTTTTTTAGAGAGAGAGAGAGAGAGAGAGAGAGAGAGAGAGAGAATTTTAATATTTATTTTTTAGTTTTCGGCGGACACAACACAACATCTCTGCATGTGGTGCTGAGGATTGAACCTGGGCCGCACGCATGCCAGGCGAGCACGCTACCGCTTGAGCCACATCCCCAGCCCACCAGTTCTTTCCTTAAATAAGAAAGGTAAAGAGAGACTGGAGACAGAACTCCAGCCCTTGGAAACTTTGGGAAGTTTTTCTTATACCTTTGAAAGCTTCCTTTCTGCAATCTAGACTTTTCCCCACCTTTTGGGGCCTCTACTTACACAAAACCTCCATCTATTTCCCTGCTTTTCCTAACTACTTGGCACTCTTCTTTTCTCTCAAAAACATTGATTCTCTTTCCATCTACGTTGTTCAGTCAGCTGTCTGATTAAATAGATTCATCACTGAAAATAACTGAGAGGTACAATAAATTCTCTAAAAAAAATTTCGTTGATATTAAAAGAAAACAATAGCACACAAACAAAAAATAAGCAAAAACACTCTGATGGCAAGTTGGCTTTGTTCTGGAGAGTTCTGGGGCTGACTATGTAGTGGGTAGAGTCCCTTCAATCACACCCTCAGATGCTGGTCTTCTGAAAAGCACGTGCTCCAGGCCTAGTACCAAAGGAAGAATAGCACAGAGCAGGGGGCTCTTCTGCTTATGCCCACCACTCATTTCTTCCCTTCTTCTGAACAATCAGGACCCCACCCTGGCAGTCAGTCTAACATTTCTATTTTCCTTCATGATTCCCAATTTTTCTTTTTTACCTTCGTGTACCCAAAGCTCCAGAGTACACTGCTTATAATACCCTTCACCCAGAATGCCTTTCCGCCATATTGACATCTGGCCCCATGCAACCGTCTCACCTGTCCTTAATGCCTTCTCCCACCTAGACACACCCTATGTTGGCAGTGGTGCGACAGCCCTCTGCCTTGTCTCATGTTTTGCTCTGTCTTGTTGGGTAGCTTGTTTTGTCCTTGAGGGCAGGATGATTCAGCTCCACCTCCCCCAGCATCTTCCATAGGGCTAATCCCAAGCCAGGGCATGATAAGTAGTTGCCTATGGCATGATATTTAGCTTCATGAATAAATTCTAGTACATGCAGAGTTCTCAGGATACACTGATCCTATTTAAGAGCATAATTCCACAGTTCTCTAATACATACCATTAAAGTAGCATTAAAGATTCTCCCACCGTATGTCTTGAGCTCCCCAAGGATCTGTAGATAATTTAAACGTAGCTGAGCAGCAGAAATAAGTTGCTTAAATAGAAAAACAAAAACAAAAAAGATTGTTGAAGTCAGAGTTACTCTCGCCTAAAATCTATGTAAGTTGAAAATGTTTTCCCTGAGGCTCACAACAGACAGCTGGATGGGGTGGGCAGAGACCACAGCTACACTACCTTCTGTCGGGGTTCCAGCAAATTCTGGTTCCTCTTCATGTGGAAACTAATGGCCTTCTTGATGTCTTTGCCTTTCATGTTTCGGAGTAAAGTTGGAGATATAAAGTTCTCTATTCCCCAGTCTTTCCTGCCACGAGACATTGAAGACAAGCAGGCCCTTTTGGAAAGTGTACTTGGCTTTAACGAAGAGCATAATTACATTTGATTTAGTACTTATTGTTCCCATAATATAGCTATTATAAGCCTGCTTCTCCAGCAGAAGGAGTGTGAGTGCATGTGTGCATATGCACGCGTGCTTGTGTGCTTCCCCTCAGTAGACATACATCAATACACATACTCCACACAAACCACCACAGATATTCAGGAATCAAATTCCATTGACCATTCTGGCAGCAAATGACTCTTGGTGTGGTGTGATACTCCATTAATCAGAGCAGAAGTTCTCAATCTTTTTCACTATAACATATGACAACATGTGTGACACGATCACGTATAAAGTACTTTTTTTTTTTCTTTTTACAATGCTAGGGAATTGGAACCCAGGTCCCCAAACATGCTAGGCAAGTGCTCTTCCACCAAGTAACATTCCCAGCCCAAATATTAGTTGTGGGGCAAATAAGAGCACCTACGAATCCTCAAAGCCAAGCTTCAGAATGGTGTTAGCCTAGAAGCCTCAAAATTCCTCATAAACTTGTTAAAAAATAAAGCATCTCGGACCCCTGTACCCTTGAGTTTTGACTAGTATATTGGGGGTAAGAGCAAGGATCTGTTCTATTTTAAAAATATGATTTGCCTGTATGATTCTGATGCCGAGGCAAGATACAGCTGAGATTTGGGGAGGGGCTTGGCAAACCTGGGTGATTCTACTCAGAGCGATTCTAAGCTCAGAATCAGGAGTTACTAGATCCTAGGACTTGAAAATGCCCTAAGGGGGGTACAATACAATAGGATTTGGTTTACACCCCATAAAAAATTAATTTCTGGGGCATTTCTGCCTTTGGAAGAGCTTTACTGAAGTTGTTCACTGATGGACCAGAACCTCTTTCCAGAAACTGGAAATTTACAAGGGAATCCTTTGTCATTCCCTTTGGAGTTGTCTTCTGCCCCAGAGGGAACAGGTGGGTTCTGACAGTTGGGCAAGAAAAGGGTGCAGAGGATGGATGAAAAGACAAGGACAGACAGGCAGGTGGGTGAATATCAGCTTCCCATGGAGTCCGGCCACCTGCAGAGTCACAAATGCAGCACAGCAGCTGTCCCCTGTCACTCACTCAATGTACTTCAAAGAGATCTTCTGTGGCTGGGCACATGCGTAGATCCGCTCCTGGATGTGCAGGGCTGCGAGTCGGAGTGCAGAGCTGCATTTCATTTCTACAGCAAAACGTTCCTGGAGCACATCACTGCAGCTCTAGAAGAGATTAGATACAGTAGTTGGAAAACAAGAACAGGAATATGTGTCTCCTGGTTCTTTCTGGTGAAAGCCCCAGGAGCAGGAGCTGAGTTTTGAGATGTGACTCTGACAGTTCTTGGCTGTGTGACCTCAGTTAAGTTACTAAGACTCTCTGAGCATTGGTGTTTTCCACTGCTAAATGCAGTCAGTCAGATCTACCTTACATGGTTTCTTGAAAAAAGGTAAAGTATAGGGCTGGGTTTGTGGCCCAGCAGTGGAGTGCTCACCTAGCAGGTGTGAGGCCCTGGGTTCAATCCTCAGCATCACATAAAAATAAATAAAAGATATTGTGTCCAACTACAACTAACAATAAATATTAAAAAAGATAAAGTATATAGAAGCAGGTTTCAAGATATATAATTTCATATAAATAGAGAACACTGACAATATTATTCCTGCTGTTTTTTCTGCCACTGTTTCTGTAAAACTTCGGGCAAGTCGATCCATTTGTATAGGTCCTTTGTTCTGTAGAATGCTGATGCCTCAAAAGGTTCTTTCCATCCAAATGAGAATGGTGTAATAAATGTCACCTCAGGGGCAGCAGAGGGGAGGACCAGGCTAGGAGTCAAGGAACCAAGTTTTGGCTCTGCCACTAAGTCGGTCCACACCCCCCTCAACCCCTGCACCCCAAACCACATGTCCTTCCCAAGACTCAGTTTCATTGTCTCTAAAATGAGGCTTTGAAGCACTAAAGCCCCATTTAGCAATAAAAACTGAAATGATAACAATCTTTAAATGGATTTAGAAAATGTATCATCCACATTCAGGACTAAGCCTAAATTTCATTATTATACTGCAAATCTCCTATTACAGCAACTCAATAACAGAAAAGGGAATTCTGAGGGATAATCAGGCCCCCACTCCTTCAGAAAAAAGGAATCCCTTCTAAAGAGTTGCTTAATTGCCTGGAGCTCATGTTCAGAATAACCCAATGTGCCATCTTTGAGGACAACCACCATTACTTCAGGAAGCACAGACCCAGTCACCTGCAGATAGAGGTACTCAAAGGCCACGGGGTCTTCTTTCAAGAGGTCCAGGGGGTCCTTTGGGACAAAACACACCCTGAAGAGGCAGCGGGAGTCATGTAACTCCTCCCTTTCTACCACCTGTCAAGAGTAAAGAAGACACTGTTAATCTAGCTACCCTTATAGCTATTCCATAAAACAACTTCAAAAAGGAAAAAAAAATAATGAAAGATGAACCCCAGTTTCTATTTTAATGCTACCCAAGACACAGTCATAGACCTTCATTCCTGATTTGACTCCTTTTCCCATGAGTAGAAAAAATAAAAGGTTCAAAAGAGTGATGTGTCCCAATGACCCATCTTCCAGATCCCCTTTCCAGAGGAAATCCCTTTCCAATTCCTTAAATGCCTCCAGAGGTAGTCTATGTATATGTGCCCAATGACACAGGTAAATTCTTTTCCATAAATAATAAACAGTCTAAACACCATTCTGCACCTTATTTTTTCCATTTAAACTATCTTAGAGATTTAATTTGGTTTTCTTTTTCACTGCAAATGCAATATAAGTAATTTGAAAAAGATGTTGCAAGCAGCAAACTTTCTAATTGGAGAGGGAGGGGGCCAGAACTCACCTGCAATGAGGAGGAATACCCAGAGCGACTCCCTTGAGGCTAGACCTTACTCTTGCTGTCCCCCCTGCTTAAAAGGCCCCCTCCTCATTTCTAATTGTTCAACTCTTTCCCACCTTACACACTCAGCAAGGATATGTTGAACTGACCAAGGATTTGTTGTTTGGCTTTAGAAAGTGGGTACAACAAATTACTGGTTGGCTGAACAACTGAGTGGTACCCAGGGACCAGCTGTGTTTGCTCTATCCTGAGAACAAGTCTCTATACTTGTTGGGTAAGTCCCACAAAAAGAGGCTTGGACACAGAAACCGATGCTCCCTAATAGCTCAATGCAGCAGGTATAGGGGAAACTCATAAGAGCCTGGAAGCAAAAGATTGGGGCTTTCTCAGCTGTGTTACCTTGAGTGAGGGGTCATCAATTTACCTCTCAAAGCCTTTATATCAGCATTGGTAAAATGGGGACCTTAAATCTGTGTTATGCCTACCTCAGAGGAGCAGATGAAAATCAGGCCTGATTCCCATCCTATTATCTCAGGCCAAAGGAGCTCTGAGCTTCTTGGGGCAGGAGAAAGTATATCAAGCCTGAAGAAGAGCTGAGTCTTTCCCTGGACTGAGGTGTGCAGCCAGCCCGGGCCTCCCAGTAGCAAGTCTATCCTCCCTACCTGCTGGATGAGCTCCTCCTCATGCAGCAAGTGTAGACGTGAGACGTTGTACTGCTCTTCCAGGGCCAGGGCAAAGTACTCAATACTTCGGATGGATAGCTTCTCCTTCACAGTGAGGATGATGTCCTAGCAGGCACAGAGAGACACAGGGTCAACTGAGGAACAGGGAGGCCTTCCCTAGCCTCATTGTTTCTTGATGCAACCAGGGAAGGAAAAGCCTGTTCTGAGGGGCCCATTGCCAGGTCAGCAGGGCTCCAGTTCCTGCATGTCAGGTCCTTGTGGCCCTGCACCCTGCTCTCCTCAGCCCCATGCTCCAGTACCCCGACATGGCCACTTGCTCTTGCATGACTTGCAAAGCTGAAGCCACCCAGTGGAGGCGTCTCTCTCCTCAGTGTCTGTGCTTCACCCTCTCTCTGGAGCTTCCAGTCTGCGTAGTCAACTGCTTTCCAGGCAGATTCCCACCACCCACCTGACACATGACTATGGGAAATTGTCTTGACATTTCCAACCTCAGTTTCTTCCTCTGTGAAATGGAGGATAATGATGCCTACCCTCTCAGAGTGGCTGGCAGGATGGAATGATAATTATGGCTGTGCTGAGGTCTTTATAGTTGCTAGACCACACTCCCCTCATTTGCCATGGTGGCTTTCTCTCTGTCATCGTGAATGCCTTGGGGCACTCACACATTGTTCACTCTCATTGCACACTTTTCCCATTACTCGTCAGAGGCTGCTTCTCTCCCTTCAAGTTTCAGCTGAAATGTCACCTCTTCAAAGAGGCCCTCTCTGGTCTCTGTATCTAAATGTAAATGTCCCTGTTATTCTCCATTCCAGGGCCATGTTTATTTCCCTCATTGTTATTTAATATTATTTTTTTTTTAAAAAAACAGCTATGTTTTTTTCCAGTTACCTTGGAATTTATTTAAACTAAGAGGAAAAGGTCATAATGTTTTCATGCAATACACACTTGGTTCTTTAAATAACAATTGTGACAAATAACAGAAAGAATTAAGGAATGCTGCACTGGTGATCCATACAAAACATCAACATTTTAGGTTGTACATAACTAAAGAAATATCTTACTTTTGGAAATACTGTAATAGCCAACACACAGATATATGCTTTAGGTAGGCATAGAATGCAATTTTAAAGAGGAAAAAAAATCACACTGGAACTACTCAATTTCTTTTAAACCACTGAGCAAGAAAAGCAACATTAAACTTCCATATTGATTTTACACAATTTCTATACAGAATCTTCACTTAAATCCAAGAGCAAAAGTTAAAACTCTCCTCCTCTATTTTTGGTAAATAATTCCATGGTAAACTTATATGACTTTTCCCCCTGGATTTTACCTGGGAGTGACCTTTTAAATATTTTATTTAAAAGAGGGCAGGTTTGGCACTTTTATACTGATGTCACCAATGTTAATATTTCTTAGGATCTCAGGAAGATTCATATTATTTACAGGCTGATAACACATAGGCTGGAGCTCCCACTAAGCCAGCCTCAGGTTTCTCCAGTTTATTTTGTGCATCAATTTGTGTAACAATCTCATCCATGTTGGTCTCCAATACCATTCCCCCCATCACCATTTCTGCAAGAATATTGTGAACCTTGTCTACTTAGAAAATTAAATCCAGTTCACAGGCATTTTCAAAACATTTGTCTAAGATTTCCATGAATATTTGAATTAGATCTGAAATGCCAACTCACTTTCTGATCTGCACATAATCTAACTGGTTTTCCCCTATATGTAATTTGATTCCTTTCTCTTGTGGCTTTTAATATTCTCTCCTTATTCTGTATGGTAGGCTATCTCCACCCCATTCCTAGTCCTTTCCTGTAAAAAGCCCATCTACCTTTCCATGTCTGCCACAGAGGCCACTGTTCTCTGGAAGCCTTTCATTGCTACCCATCTGGAAGTTCTCTCTCCCCTGAGCCTGAATAGTACCATTTCAGGTATGTGTCTAGTGTGTGTGTGTGTGTGTGTGTGTGTGTGTGTGTGCGCGCGCGCACGCGCGAATATGAGAGTGTATATTTTGGCTACTGCCAGTTATCTATAGCTGCATCAGCTCACCTGAACCTGCTGGTCTCCATGTTTACTCTTTCATGGTTTTTAATGATAGAATAACTCTGTTTGCTTCTTCACTACAGCTTCACCCTAACACCACTTCCTTCTTTGTTCGTATTAGTGTCATCTTTCATTGTCTCTGGATAAAATCCAAACTCTGCTGCCTGGCCATGTGAGGCCTTCCATGCCCACTCCCCAGTGACCCCTTAGCAAACAGCCTGTGTCCTGCTGCATGGTTCACTATTGCCTTGGCAAGGCCTGTTTTCCTGCTCTCTGCATTTGTTCACGTGACTCCCTCAGACTGATAGGTGCTGCACCCCACAACTGCCTGTCCCTGCCTGCACTTGTTGAAATCTTAGTTGCCCTTCACTGCTCAGTTCAGGCACAGCTTCTTCCCTAGTCTTGGTCAGCATCTTGGCAGCATGGAAGAGACAGTACTTTGCCTATTCCCTCTCTTTATAGCCCTTATTTCATCTTGTCCTAGATACCTGAAGGAAATCTAGACTGTTCACTCTCCCTCAACTAGACTTCAGGCTCCTGAAGACAGATGCCACCCTTTACCATAGCATCTCAAGTGGGTGCTTTTTAAATATACGTTGAACTGACTTCAAGGCAAAACAGAGTATGCAGGGGCCTGGGCCTGTTCTCATATCTTGCCTGGGTTTTTAGCTGCTCTTGTATTTGAATAGTAGTTGGAGACAAGAGGCAGAGAAGCCTGATTACCAGTGAAGGCTTAGGAGTGTTAGAGGACCTTGGACAAGTCACTTCACCTCTGAGTCCCAATTTACTCCCTTATAAGAGGTGATATGTATACTTGCTGAGGTTGTGCAACTAAATGAGATAACACAGTGCCTGGCTGATCACAAGTGCTCAGACCACAGTGACTGTGAGAACACCAAGGCAGATGCAGGGCAAGATGCTACAGGTCCTCAGAGTCAGCCAATTCTCCCAAGAAAGAGGTTCAAGTTTACTCTTATTACCTTCACAGTTGTGTTTGCCTCAAACTTGAAAGCTTTGGTCTGTCCATTCTCCAAGTACAGCTTGAGCACATTGGGCATACACAGTAGAGAATTTCCCTGGAAAACATAAGAATAGGGTTGTGTCTCTGACACAATGTTCCTGCCCCTGGGTGTGTCAAATTCTTGGCTGCCTGGTTTGGAGAGTAGGATCTTCTCTAACCTCACCATGTCAGGGGTTGCTTCTTGGCATTAGGGAATTTCACCAAAGGTCAGTTATGCTTTGCCAATGGACACCCATGGGAACTGTTAGATCTGATGGACGGTGGAAAACAGTGACCCTTGCACAGCCCTCTGCAGTGTCCCATGACCAACAGCTGGCATTTCTCTGCTGGTTGCCACCTTTATGGGACAATTTGGCAAATGAGACCACCAGCACACATGCTCTGCATATTGGGCTTTTCTGAGATTCTTGAACCCTGCAATGAGGGTCTGGCATGGAATAGGGGGTGAACAGCTTCCTTAGCCTGAGATCCCTGTCATTTTACTGCTATATTGCCCATAATGAACCACTGCCAAAGGACAGAGGGATGCCCTCCACCTCCACCCACCCCAGCCAATCACCCCAGATTTGTGAGATCTTTGAGGAACTATGCCACTCCTGCAGGATTTTTGGAAAGAAGACACAGGGCTGGTCTTGGTTTGATGACCCCATGCCTGTCAGGATTCCTGGGGTGGGGCAGAGCAGGGTTTTGGAGAATTCCCCAAGGACCAGTTCTCATAAAAAGTGATTTCTGAGTGTTCATCTACAAGTGAAAAGGGGTCTTAGGGCTGGTGTCCTCTAGAATCACTGTAAGATTATAGAGCCCAGGATTTGAATAGAATTGCCCTTCTCTACAAAGGGTTTAGGTATAAAGCTCACCTGGGTAAAGAAGTTTATCACCTTTACTTTTTTCAAAATTCCTGCGGCCTTTTCTGATGAGAATCTTGAGTCTTCTAAATATAAGAGTGCTTGTATCTTCTAAGCAAGACTCACAATCCTACTATTCTCTACACCATTTTTTTAAACCACAGTGTTTTGTAGAGACAAAAAAGAAATATGGTCATAGTCCAGTGTCACTTCACACCTGATGAGGACAAAGGGTTTCCAATTGCTCACTCTGCTGTCATCTCACTTTTCTGGCTTTGGGTGCTTAGAAATCCTAATTTTTGGATTTCCCACGGGGGAAACTTTTTCCTTCGTACTTCATTATTCAGACTTATCAGGTTTACAAAAACATCCACGATATCACATACTTATCATCTAGTTTTTTCTACATTCTCTAATTTTCACTTGTATTTGTAAGTTGCTTTTAGAGAGACTCAATAACAGCATATATCTAATTCTATGTTCATTTGTTTTATTTGACACATATTTTGTATATAATTTTTAGTGGGCGTAATATTTACACTTTTAATAGCTTTCTAATATTCTATCAAGTTGAACTATCAGAATTGATGTAATCATTCCTCTTCACTGAAGAGTTAGCATTTTTTTCTATTTCTTAGTTATTTAAAATATCAATACTATAAATATCTTTAAATATATTTTAAAATAGATTTTTGCATTTAAATTATTTTACATTCTAAATTAATAGGAAACTGTGCTACTTTTTACAACAGTCATTAATTTGTGCTTTTTTTCCTCCCAAAAAATGTTGGAACCAATTTATAAAGCCCCAGTTAGTGCAGACTGTAGTTATTTTCTCAGCATCAAGGTTTCCATTTTAGTGACATCAAGCACCAAGTGTCACTTTATATCTTCCTTGGCATTTCTTTAACTGTGAGCAAAGTTAAACACATGCCAGATGCTAGTTTACTACTTAAAATTCTTCTAGCATGACTGGGTATCCCTGAAGCTGCCTTATCATTTTTCAAAGGGAAAAGTTTAACAATCAGTTTTATCATCTTTTTAAGTATTTGAAAGGATGAATAGACAGGTCGCCCCATGAGGCCTCACTGTTTCACAGTATCTGCCTCTTGTGGCTGATGCATACTCCCCAAGACTCTCCTTGGTGCCCAAACCTGCAAGTCTTCCCAGAGACATCATCTAGAGCCCTGCTCCTCTAAGCTCCCCATCCCCACCTAAACTCTGAGCCAGGATGACAGTAAGTTCAGGCCTCAGACCTTGTCCTTATCTGTCTTCTCAGTGAATGCCAGTTGTGGGGGGGCCGTCATAGCCCTTTTAACAAATTATTGTCTTGGCAATCTGGTCCACACTTGAGGTGACCCTATTCTCTACCTGTCCTGTTACCTCCATTGCTCATTTCTGTGCACTGCTCTTGAAATCACATGTCAAACCTAAACTTAATCTGCTAAAGAGATTCAATCTACTTTTATAAATATGGACACCCAGAAACTCAAATATTGTTGACCAACAACATCATAGGTCTTTTCTGATTATTTATTTGGCTACCCTCTGGCTCCTTCCAGAAAAAAATTCACCTTTCTCTCAGGTCTAATGAAAGGTCTAAAAGATCTTTCTCTCAGGTCTTTTAAATGGCTGGACAGAGAGAGAATAAAGGCTTTGTAGATGTGGAACAGGTCACCTGGATCCTTTGTTAAAAGGGCCAGGAATCCCTCCCACCCAGTACTCCTGCCCCACAATTTGCTGGTCTCTGTAGCAAGAAGACCAGATAAGAAAAAATTTTTACTTCAAAGTTTCAAAATCTAATATTTGCCTAGGCATGACAGCATGCATCTGTAATCCCAGTGGCTCAGGAGGCTGAGGCAGGAGGATTGCAAGTTCAAAGTCAGCCTCAGCAACTTAGCAAGGCCCTATGCAACTTAGAAAGACCCTGACTCTAAATAAAATATTTTGAAAGAACTGGGGAGATGGCTTAGTGGTTAAACATCCCAGGTTCAATTTCTGATACCTGCCCCTCCCCCCCCCCCAAATCTAATATTGGCTGCTGTATTCAGAATGGCAATAGTTATAGATTATTATGTAAATTATGAATAAATGAGCCTTTATCCAAAAATCCACATCAAAAACATCAAACTTTAGCCAACATTTTCACTTCCTAAATGGGTCTTCTGGCTGCAGATATAGCTCAGTTGGTAGAATGCTGGCCTCATATGCATAAGGCCCTGGTTTAATCCCCAGTACCACACACACTAAAAAAACAAATAGGTCTTCTGAATCTCCAACCCTGGGTCTTTATGTTTCAATGAGGACTAGATAGTATGTCATAATGAAAAACAGAAGAAATGAAGTCACATAGACCTGGGTTCCTGTCTTTTCTTACTATGTGATTTTAGTAGTTAATTCTCTTAATCTCTCTAAGCCTCTGCTTACTCTTTTATTAAAATACCTCGCTTGTAGAGTATTGTGATGATTTAGGATTATGTACATAAAAAGTTTAGGTCACTTAATACAGGCTTAATAGATAATGGACTCTTAAAAAAAAAGCAATCCCCACCATTTATATAACTGTTATCAATAAATCACTCTAGAGGGGATAATTAAGTTGAAGGTTCATAATAAGAAATTAACTATTGGAATTTATTGAAATTACATGGGCAGAAGAAAGAAGCCTCAGGATAACATAGAGCTACACCCAAGACTTCTTTCCTAGTCCCACTCATAGCCCAGAACTCTCACCGGCATCCCTTGTTCAGGGCCTGCAGGTATCTGACTGAGGGTGCATGAAGCCTCTAGCAAAAGTGTTGCTCTGTGTCCTCTCTGTGCTATGGGATTTCAGGGTTTCAGGGAGTCTATGCTAGAAAGTGCTCACCAGCCTTTTTCTTTTCATTTAAGACAAGGTATGGCAAAATTGCCCAGTCTGGCCTTGAACCTGTGATCTTCCTGCCTCACCCTGCCAAATGGCTGGGATTGTCTGGCTTCATCATCAGGAGTAGTTGCAATCCCCTGACTAGTGACACACCTGGCTGTGTCCACTGACAAGAACTTCCTCAGCAAAATGCACCTTCACAGGATTGGTCTTCAGCCTGGCCCTCTTCTCCTCAGTCAGGAAGGAAGATTTGGGAACTCCCTAAAAAACATCAACATAACATATTTTAGAACAGTGCTTCCATAAAAGCCATGTATATCTTCTCATTTCTTAAAAATACTCTGACAGCTATTATGGATTTAATTAAAACTTATGGGAAAAGATGCCATTCCATTTCAACATCTCTTCTCCTAAAATCTAGGAATCCCAACACAGACAATGCTTTCATGTGTTTGAACAGCTGAAAATTCAATATGGCAGCAAAGAGGCTATAATATGATGAAGACAGAGAACTGACTTGTGAAGGAGGAGGACTGGGTTCCAACCCAAGCTCTATTAACTTGACAGTTGTAAGAACTATCTCAAACCTAAATTCCCATGAAAGAAAACTAGAGGTGTCTGCATGTGTAAAACAAAACAAAATAACTGTGTCTTTGACCAAGTCCTTGCCCCTCTTTGGCCTTCAATCTTCCCATCTGTACAATGTGAGAGGTAGAATTCCCTGAAGGTCTGACCCCTGTGACTTAACCTTTGGCCCTTCTTTTCTCTGTTCTAGAAAAGAAAGATCATCATTGGTTGGTGTATATAAATGTTGAAGCCCTTGGACTAGACTGTATTAAGATAAACTGTAGCACTTGACAAGAAGAATCTTATATGATTTAGAGCAACAGGATGTGATCTTCCTGGATGAAATCCCAATACACTATTTCTCAGTCTAGCTTCCTATGTTGCCTGGTCTGAATGGCCCTTTAAGCCAGCCTCTAGGATGTTAAATGTGTAAGAGTCCTGATAGGGAGCTCTGTGCGATGTTCTGTGTAGCTGAGGGAAGAGATACGTAACAGCAATCAGGAAAACTGCTGGAGATAATGTCACAGATTCAGATTTATCAACATACTAACATCATAAAGTATGGAACATAAGAAAATAACCCTAAAAATTTAATGCAAGAAGATATATAAATTTATTGGTAATTAGAATCTTGGTGTGACAATTCAGCACCTCAAATATATAATTTGCTTTAAAATAACAACAACAAACATTTAGTAGAAGAGAAGGGGAACTAGGAATGTTCCAAGAGACATTCACCTGTAGAAATTACTGGTCAAGAGGGATAGAAGAAATAAGTAAAAAAAGAAAATCACAATATAAGCTAGTGAGGAGAGTATTTGACTACTTTGAATGAGTTTAAAACTCTTTCCCAGGTGAATCTAGGGAGCTCATGGACAAGGTCACAAATGACATTCCACATGGGAAAAGAATGGAGAAAATATTAGGAGACTAAAGATGTTCAAATAGCAAGTTTCCTAGACAATGAATATGGAGGATTCAGAAAAACACATACTGGTAAGCTTTGTCATAAATTTTTGGAGAAATCTAAGACAAGAGATGATCAGAGAGCTTTTAGGCAGCAATCACTAACAACTAATATGGAGTTACCAAGAATAAGTCAAAGTCAACCAAGGTCATTTTTCTTTTGAAGATAGGATTCCAGATTGGTAAGCCAGGGTCTTGTGGATATGGAAGTATTCCTTCATTCTTGTAAAGCATTTGATAATCTCTCCTATAATCCCCCTGTGGAGAAGGCCAAAGGCAGAGCCATTAGGTGGATTCAAAACTGGTTGACCTACACTCAAAATAGTCTTGATTTCTTTCTTTCCTCACCCACCTTTGACATCTTGGGCATTGAACCCAGGGTTTTGCACATGCTAGGCAAGTGCTCTACTACTGAGCTACACCCTGATTTCCAAATGAGAAACTCAGGCTCCCTTTGGCTCGATCTTTATCAATGCTGTATAGCAATGCCTTAGTTGAGGTCAGAGAAAGTGAATTTATAGTGAATGACACAGAACTGCAAGATTTTGTTCAGAAGATTTCAAGCAGCAGAAATTGAGAGGAAAGATCAAGGAACTGGGAATCTAAAAGAAGGCTGCACAGAAAACTTGAGAAGCTAAGGGTCAAAATCCAGGAAATCACCAAGAACAAACATAAGAGGGTAAAGAAAGAGCTGAAAGGAACAAGATAAAGTGAGCAGTCAAAGTGACCGGTATAACCATCCCCACCCTAGAGACTCAAGGGAATGAGAAAACAGGCAGAACAGAGGAGAGATCCAGAGAGAGGAGGAACTTGCAGGAGGCAACCATTGTTGTCTCTAACCTTAGGGAGAACAATTCTGAAAGACTTAGATCCAGAGCTAGATCATGCTAAAGAAAATTAACTGGCCAGCAGTTGGGGGAGTCTTGGAAGAGGAGGTTTCCTGACAGAAAGGGAGATGACTGCAGCTGGCAACTGTACAAATAAACCTTTCAGTCCCACAATTCCCTGACTATAAAATGTCAGCATGCCAGAACACCGGGCCAAAGCGACATGACCTGACAGGGATTAAAGTGAAGTGTGGCACTGAGGATCAAAAATATTAATTGCACAAGCATGGGATTGGGGGTGCTTGGCTTGAAAGCTATTCATTTGAAAACTAGCTCAGTATTTAGTTGACCACAAGTTTCACCCAAGTCAACAGTGTGATTGGGCTTGCCAAAATGTTAACCCAATCTCAGGCTTCACTAGCATTCTTGGTGCATCTCAGAAGGGCACCCTCCATTTCTCATGGTCCTTTTTGGTTGCTGGTGGAACTGTAATCCTTTGGGGGTGCCACTATTTGGGAGAAATACCATGAAACTGGAATTCATTCAGAAAGCTACCATGGAAGTGAGAGTTCAGAAAAACACATCTATGAGAAGAGTTGATGGAACAGTTATTTAGATTAAAGAAGAGAAGGTCACAGTTCCAGATCTATGGGGTGCTATTTCATACTAGGTAGAGTTGTTTTTAACTAGGACTAGTTGGTGGGAGTCACAGGGAAAAAGGGCTTCTCTTACATTTGGAGCTACCCAACTCTGAAACTGGCTGCTTTGAGAAAGAAAGAGCTCTCTTTCATGGAAATGCCCAACCCACAAGACCCACAGTTGTTCCTACATCTGAATATCAGTATCATGTACCTTGGCATCTAGAATATACTGTAAAACACCCACTTAAGTGCACTTGGGTTAGCTGGTGTTTTAAAGAGACAACTGGAAGAATATGAGCTACCCTTGATTCTAGTACTTTTAAGTTCTCCCAGGGTTCTGACCTAATTCATCAGAGAGAATTCAGCAGACACATGCTGATAACATCTCTGTGTTTTTGCTGAGGTAAGAGTTAATGCTTAAAAGAGCATCAACAGGGACAAGTTGGAAAACATTTTTACATCTTTTTCGAATACCCACCCCCTGCCCTGAGTTATGCAATGTGATTTTATGAAAACAGCAGGGGTTAAGGACATACAACAGCATAATGTTATCAAGTGTGTGTTCTGCAATCTACTACCTGGAAAACAACCCAACCCTGGATATGAGACAATGGGTGTGTGAGGCCCCATGTCCTCATCCATAAAAGGGGGATAATGAGTGTACCTGCCTTGGAAGTTTTCCTTTCGGAGACATTCACTATCAGTATTAATTTTGTTATAAATAATTAATATAGTATGATTAATATCAACAAATACAGATCTTTAAAATTAAACCAAAAATATTTTTCCATAAAATTGTATGTCCTAGAGAAGCAGTAATTAATTTCCAACTTTGGATTTTATCATTTCTAATTGATTTCAAGTCATCTGAGGATTCCAAGAATCTACGTCTCCTTGCTGAAGCAAGACACATATGGCTGTTTGCAATGCTTGCAAAATGCTCCAGGACATTTCTGGTGAGAGGCCCAGTGTGGGTGGGGGACAGCCAATGTTCAGGGAATTTCTCAGAGGCACTGACAACCTGCTTTCCCTTTAGGACCTCCAGAGAAACAGGATTCATATTACTCCTTTCCTGGAAATCTCGTGGGATTCTAAGAGTGGTAGAGAAATACAGCAATTTTCCTTTCTTTCCCACTTTTCATTTAAATTTTTTTTTTTTTTTTTTTTTTAGTTTTTGGTGGATCTTTATTTATTTATTTATATGTGGTGCTGAGAATCAAACCCAGTACTTCATACATGCTAGGCAAGCGCTCTAGCACTGAGCTACAACCCCAGCCCCCTACTTTTCATTTTTTAAAGGATGCTGCTATATGATGTTTCCCTCCCTATTTACGTAAGTGTTTTATTTTGCTTATTTCTTGGAAATGGAGTAAGGAAAAAAATTCCCACCTAAGTAAGATTAAGAAGTTCCCCATTGAGATGATAATCAGCTAAATAAAAAGAATGTCTTAACACCTGCACCACCATTTATACTGATTAGCCTTCCCTGTGCTTTATTGGTTTCTCATTATTTCATAGGTTTAGAATAGAAAAATCTCCACTTATTGTGCATAAAACACTTGGTTTGTCATATACCTGGCAAACATCTTAATCCTAATTAGGTGGATATTTTCCTACTCTATTTGCAAAAAATAACACTTGTCGAGTAAGGAGGGGAGATCATTTCTTTGCTTGTGAAGTGTTTAGACTACAGGAACTTTATATTTTCACATAATGAAATAGCCATTTGTCTCACTGTACTGTTCCTATTGCCTAGGTACTTAGGAACTCTTTCTAAAACCTGTGACCTTATACATATCCATCCATGTTGTTTACATTTCTATGGTTTGTTTTTTATATTTAAATTCTGTAAAACCGTGTAAGTCCAGAAAATGTATATTTTCCAAATGTCCAAGTATGTCTTCTTGAATAATTGTTTTTTCTCCTCCTGGTTTGGGATGTCATGTTTATCACATACTAAATTCCATACAAGAATCTGTTTTGTTTTGTTTTGTTTTGTTTTGGTACTGGGGATTGAATCAAGAGGGGCTTTACAAATGAGCCTCATCCCAGCCCTTTTTATGTTTTATTTTGAGACAGGGTCTCGCTAAGCTACTTAGGTCCTTGCTAAGTTGCTGAAGCTGACTTTGAACTTGTGATCTTCCTGCTTTATTTAGCCTCCTGAGTCACTGGAATTACAGGCATGCACCACCACACCTGGCTACAAGTATCTATTCTTGGCCTTTCTATTTGATTACATCCATATGTTCAATATTTTACAATATCTTTCCTGTTTTAATGATTGTGGTTTTATTAGTTTTAAAATCTGTACATCAAAGTCATCCTCATTGTTCTTGTTTAAAAATATCTTCTTGATAAGTCTCACTTTGGTATATTTTGTTAATACACAAATAAAAGTTCCATGAGAGTTTTTTTGAATTTGCATCAGCATATACATTAATATAAGAATAACTGATGCACTAAGATAAAATGAGAATACTTCATCTCCCCATCAAGGAGCTTGATATGGATCTCTTTTTATATTCAAGAATTGATTTTTTACATTCATTAGTAATCTTCCTTCCTTTCATCCTTTCTCCCTTCCTGCTTTTCTGTTGTGCTGGGGATCAAAACCCCAGGGCCTCACCTATGCTGAGCACAAGCTCTACCACTGAGCTCCCCAACCCTTTTGCCCCCTTCAGGGAAATTTTAGTTTTCTTCACAAAGGGCCCACATATTTATTTTCCCATTTTTATATTTTCCCCCTTAAAGAACTAGTTCTTGAATTTATAACTTTACAACTTTTCTGTTTTCTAAATCATTATTTAGATTTAGATTATTTTCTTTAGTCATATTAGTTTTATTAGTCTTATCTATCTACTTCTGGTGCTGATTATTTAATTGGTCTATTTCTTTTTAACTAATTAAAAACAATAAAGGCTATGAATTTTACCCTGAGAATTGCTTCAACTGTGCATAAGTTTTAAGAAATAGGTGCATGCCTGGGAGCAGTGGATGCATGCCTGTAATTTCAGCTGCTTGAGATACTGAGGCAGGAGGACTGTTAAGATTGAGGCCAGCCTGGGCAACTTAGTGAGGCCCTGTTTCAAGATTAAAAAATAAATAAAATAAAAAGGACTGGGGATATAGTTCAGTGGTAGAGTAATCCTGGGTTCAATCCCCAGTACTTCCAAAAAAACCCCATACGGTTCTAATTTATAATTATTTTCTAAACTATAACAATAGCTTTGCTTTTCTATTTGACTCCATCTTTATTTAGGAAACTGCAAATTCCAAAGGGTTAGATGCTTTTAATTAAAGTTTTGGCAATTATCAGTTTCTATTTTAAATTATATTCAGGAAAAGGAACCTATACAGTTTTTCATTTGGGGAACTTATTGCATTTTCTTGGTAGCCTGGTGTGTGGTCAATTAGGTTAGATTATTAAATTTATCTATGTCCTTTCCACCTTTTTTGGGGGGGGTGTATCTGTATTAGTGTATTAGTCACTCATAATGAGAATTTTCTATCAACTTTCCTCCTTGGTAGTTGTTGCCCTTATAATTTGTTCATAAGCTCTCCCTTGAATGATAATAAAAAGTGCCTCTTGGCCTGTGGTGGTTCAGGATTGCCACTTCATTCCTGTGCTCAGATCTGCCACACCTTGCCTTGTGAGCCTCAGAGTCAGTAAAACACTGTCACATTCAACAGTTCATTTGGTCCTCAAAACAATCCATTAGACAGACAAGACAATCATTGTCATAAACACTAATTTAAAAAAGTGAAAACAAAAACTAATAACTTGCCCCAGGTCATACCACTCAAAACCCATCTCTCGACTCTTAGTTTGGTGCCCTTCCCATGCTCCCCTCTGCAGAAGCACAGGTCTGTCTCCTTCACTGGGCCATAAGTCCTTGAGGCCCAAACCATGTTCCTCCAAAGCACCTACAAGCAGGGGATCTTCAAGCCACCCACTGCCCAGCAGCTGTTGCCCTCTGCCTTTTGACTTTCCTGCTGATTTTATGAGAGCTCTCTTCCAGGGGCTCCAGGCCAAGAAGACTGAGACTAATACACAGGACAGAGAGATTTACCGATATGCAGCGAACAACTGTGATTGAAAGAGAGTCTTCGGCTTCCCTGAAAGAAAAAAAGAAAGAATAAAAACAAAAACATTCAGTCATTCTGTATGATATGTGTGTGTACACATGCACGTGTGTGAGAAAAAAAAACTGATGGCATAACTATAAAGCAGCCTCTTCCACACTGATTTCTTTGCTCAGCAAAACTGAGGAGGGCAGTGAGGAAAGCAGCCACCTGAAAAGGAGCTAAGCTGGCCCCAAGTGCTCCTTCTACCTCAAGGGAATTTTTAGATACACCTTCACCATGTAGTCTACACCCAGTCACCAAATTAGGGTTCCTAATTTAGTCTTATGTGATGGACAACACATCCAGTTGATACTAGCTAGTCTTATGTCCAAAAAAGTTTTAAAGAAAATGTAGCAATGACACAGATAAGTTAAGTTGCTATTTCAGAAAACTTAGAGTAAACATTTCACTAAGTAGAATGAATGTCTGTAGTTAAGATTTATCAGATAAAAACCAACCAGTTTGTTATGTTTGGGCACACAAAGTTAGTAATGAGCACAAACATAATCAAGATACTAATTTTAGTCTTGAGTTATTTTATAGATTTCAAAAGTGATTAAATCAATCAGATACCTGACAAACCTCCACTTTCTACTAGTAAATGGGATCACAGAATTGATTCATTTTATCCTTTCTCTTTGTCATTGCAATATAGAGAAGCAATTTGCAAAATAATTTCATCTGACTTCTTACAATATGAACATTTAAGCCAATGCCAGCAGGTGTGTTATTTCCTCCAATGAATAACTCAACCTGAGTTTTCTTAGTGTCTGGGGACTCCTCTCCATTTTATGTGATAACAGGCCTCTTCTGAGAAAAATCACAATGAACCTAGGTCTCAGTAGCTCTCGAAAGGACATTTTGGCCTCACAAATATTTGAAGGAATTAGAAAGGTTTTATTGCCATTCCTGGTGTGTTATTTTGTTTTGCTTTGTTTTTTTCCCCCCTTTACAACTGCTTTTAGACACTGGAAATTAACATTAAAAGATAAGAGGTCCTGGGATTTTCACATGCAAAATATGGATGGGCCACATGTACACAGCACACCTAGTGTCATGGCCTGCTCAAAAGCCTGAGTTGGCATGCCCCACCCCACTCCAAGAGTAGAACACTGGAACTTGCTGTGTTGACATCCAGGACCCTCCATCATCTAGGTTTCACTTTCCAGAACATTTCTGGAGGCAAACTGAACTGTTTAGTGGCCCCTGCTACCCACCCTGCTGTTTCTACTAATCACTTTGCCTAGTTACATCTACATCTTTGGGGGCCAAACTCAAGGGAGCGTTAAAGGTTCAGTTAAACACTTCTAGAACCTTCTCTGCTTTGTCAAACTACAACTTCCTTTGAAGCTGGAGGAATCTCCAGTATTTATAGTCCATTTTCTCTGCTTTTCTCGAGTACCTGCCCTCAGTCTCAGAGGGGTGTGCACAACCAGCCTGTAAGTGACTGAGCTGTGGAGCCGCCTTGCCCCACAGGGTTTCTTGCCCAGCATCTGTGCTCAGTGAACAGACAGGGGGTAAATCATTACCTAAACATCCCAAATTCTAGTTTATTGCTTAAATGTTATCAATACATTTGTTGATTCATCAGAGTTTGAGCTAGTCTGACAGAAATATTAGTAACACTGAAAACCTAAAAGTGCATTTTCTGAAAGTGATCATCTTTTGGAAATTGCCCAATAACTGGGAAAGCAAACTTCATGATTTCCATACCAGTATTTCTTTATTTTTTAGAAATATTTTTAGTTGTAGATGGACACAATATCTTTATTTTATTTACTTATTTGTATGTGGTACTGAAGATCCAACCCAGTGCCTCACACTTGCTAGGCAAGTGCTCTACCATTGAGCCACACAACCCCAGCCCCAGTATTTCTTTATTTTTAAATGAGAATATCCAATCTTTTCCTGATAATCCCATCTACTCAACCTTGTCTCTGGCATTTCTGAAACAATACTGGGCTTGGTAGAAGGGATTCTGATTTCTATGATTTGACAGACTTTCTGTCAATCTTTTATTGGCACCAAGGATTAAACCCAGAGGTACTTTACCACTGTGTCACATCCCCAGCCATTTTTTATATTTTATTTAGAGGCAGGGTCTCACTGAGTTGCTTTAGGGCCTTGCTAAGTTGCTGAGGCTGGCTTTGAACTGACAATCCTCCTGCTTCTAGTTTCTGAGCTGCTGAGGTGACAGATGTGTGCCACTGCACCTGGCTCTGTAAATCTTAAATTCTGTGTGTGTGTGTGTGTGTGTGTGTGTGTGTGTGTGTCTCCATGCTTCCCAAGGGTGAAGACTGCATCCTTCATTTTCTCTTCTCTGCCTTGCAATTGTAGTTGCCTATTGCTTTGTATGGGCTAAGATGATATGCCCTCAGAAATGAATTCTAGTCCCAAAGCATATCAATTTACAAAAACTACAAGTTAACTTTCACCTAATTCTACTTCTCATCTCTCTATATATTAAAGTCATTAAATCAGTGTTGAGTAGGAAACTTAAAAGCCAGAACCTGCACATGCCTAGGGAATGTCTAGTGGTCCCTTCCCTCCTGTTACTGACATTCCTCCTTTAATCAGGGTCACCAGCTCCAAGTGCTAACCATATTTCCTGTTTCAGCTGAGCACCCACTGTGTGCCTGCCCTGGTCTCAGTGATCATGGCCTAGGTAGAGAGTGAGGCATTTAACTCAAATGACACCAAGGAGACAGTTGCAGGTTACATCAGTGAGATTATATGCCAACCAGGCTGAACCTGCAGGAACATGTAAGAAATATCAAAAGGGTTAAGAAGAACAAACAGATTTGGTAACACTTTAGCTCAGTCTCTGGCATAAGTACAACAAGCTCATCAATTCTTAGAAGGTAGGACCTACGGGATATTCATTACTATATCTCCCACTATGTCTAGCAGTGTTTTGGGCAGAGGAGGTGTTTGACAAATAAGCACCTGTGATGGCTAAGTTCTTCTGTAGGCAGGTGAGAGCAGATAGTACCAGCCCCTACCAAGAAGCCACCTCACCAGACATAGTTAGAACTCTAAAGATGGTGTTGCTCTTACTTTTTAAAGGAGACTGGACCTTCCTAAAATCACAAGATCAACTATACCATTCCTGTTGCTCATCTTGCTGTGATCATCTATACAGCTCTGGATGATGGGAAACAATTTGGTACCTTAGAATGTCGACTGCTCTTTCACAGGAGAGGTCTTCAGTGGTCTCATTGTTCATTTGGAGGATCTGATCACCAGGGAAAAGCTTGCCATGAGCGGAGCCTCCTGTTGGACAGAAAATAAGTAATTGGTGCTCAGACCAGGAGTGCCCAGACCCTGTGTGTCACAGAGTCACAGCTGAATGGCAGCCTGAGTCCCTTGGACACTGGTTCATATGGAACTTAGTGTTACACTTTATAAACCATGTATAATGTATCTATCATCCATCAACTTCAAGGGGTGTTAAGATACTATCCTGAGAAAGAAATCTTCCCAAAGCAATAGAGCTGGTTAGTGAATCTGTTATATTCTTCTCTGAAGGACTCTGTTGTGTGTCTGTGCATGTGTGTATACAAATTGAAATTAATATATTTTAACTAGTCCCAGATTTAACATCACTACATAGCTCATATATGAAAACAAACACCTGGTTTTCCCAGCCTGCTGTTCTCCACCCCAGGCACAGCCTATATTTCACAAAGACTCAAGTGAAAACAAATCAATAGTTTCTATTATTATCTGCTCAGAAACTGTTGCCAGCTAGAAGCATAGCAGGGTTCAAAGAGGAAGACAGCTTATCTAAACACTTTCATTGCCCCTGAGATTGGCCACGTAGCTGGGGGAGGACAGAGGCTTTTGGGGACCTGGGGCTCAGAGCAACAAGTGCTCTAGGGGCTCCTTTCCTCCTAGAATCAAAGAAAGGTGCAAAGCCCAAGACAGAATGAGGTCAGAATTTTCTAACTTCTTGGAGTAGGTTTTTATGCCTTTTGTTATAGGATAGATCGATGGGAGGAGAACCAGGGCTACTTTCCCCCAAGAAGCCAAACTCCTTTCACATTTTCCAGTCAACCCTTACCTGCTGTGACAGCCACCACTGTGAGAGGTAGGGTCTCAGAAATCTGAAATCCATAGTCCTGGAGGAGGGCATCTTTTTCTATCTTTACTGTGTGCCTCACAGGGGTGAGGGCCTGTGGTGGGTTCCCAGGAGGCACATCAGCTGCAGCAATTTTAGCCCTGGAAGAGAAGGACTGTGTGAAAACAGAGAAAGGGAGGATTCTAGTTGGTGGCCACAAACTGGGTCAACCCCAGTAATGACAGAGAAAGATGCAGAGCTGAGCAGACATCAATTCTCCTCTTGAGAGGGATAAGGCATAAACACCACTAATTACAAAACCATGCAGAACTTCACCCTGTGGGTTTTTGTTTTTGTTTGGTACTGAAGATTGAACCCAGGAATGCTCTACCACTAAGCCACATTCCCAGCCCTTTTTACTTTTTTGTTATGAGACAGACTCTCACTAAGTTGCTAAAGCTGGCCTCAAACCCCACAAGTTGCTGGGATTACAGGTGTGTACCACTGTATCCAGCTTTAGCACTGTGCTTTAAAAGAGAGGTTGTGAGGTGCTGTGGGCACTCAGAGAAGGTGGAGAATGGTTTCCACTTTGCAGGGCAGGGGATAAGAAATCAGGGGAGCATTTGTTACCTGGAAGAGGCAGAATTTGAGCCACATCTTGAAAGGTGTCTAGGGTATATCTACACAGCCCAGATCCTGGAACTCACTGAATATGCTGCAGACTCAATGAATGGATGGATGAATGGGTAAATGAACAGAGAAGTATTCCAAGCAGGAGATACTGCTTGAGCAGAAGAACAGGAGAAGAAAAACATGAATAGTGAACAGGAACAAGGAGTTATTTAGTTTGACTATTTGATGATGGCTAATTTTACAGATGGATTGTTTCTTTGGGGATTTAAAAAAAACTTTATATATATATATATATATATATATATATATATATATATGTGTGTGTGTGTGTGTGTGTGTGTGTGTGTGTGTGCGTGTATGATAACTTTTACTTCCCTTTAAACTATGTAACTGTGAGATTCCAATATAAATTCCAAATAGCAAGGACTCTCTATAGTAATTTTTACAAACATATATATTGTGTCTATATCTAAATGCAGGGTAACTTGAAAATTGTATTTTCTCTTAAACTGACAAAGTGAGTCACAAGCTATTTTTCATTTGTCTGTGGCAAATGATTTTTTTCCTTCTAAAAACAGTGGTTCTCTCTGAGGAAGGTCAAATGACGATGAGATGAGGTGTTTACTGTCATTATAAACAACAGAAACGTGGAGAAGTAACAGCTTCCTGGGGTTCTGCAGTTAAGGTCTATCATTTATTCTCATCCATTTACTAAACACTGTCAGGAACTGGGCCTAACGTAACAGGACCTCACTTACTGGAAAATCACCTCTGTCATTTATAATGATCTCGAATTTCAACAAGAATCAGGAAACATGAAAAACGGTTTCATGGGGTCAAAATGCACATGACAAGTACAAGTGCAAAGCCTCCTGTGCTCCACATGTCAGCCACCGAGGAGCCCCTCAGATGGGAAGTAGATTTAGGCTCTGTCCAAATAGGTGACATAAGTTACACAGTGAGATAAGCAGAGAGAGGATTTCTTCCCGGCAAGCAAATGGGTAATACTGAGAAGAGCCAACAGAGAGACCTACTACAAGGGAAGTCACAGAAAACAGAAAATTTCTACTGAGTAAAGCCCATAGCTCTTCCTGGTTTAAAAACAAAAACTTTAAAGCTATAAAACAGCTGTTAAGCACAGTGGTGTATGCCTATAGTCCCGGTTACTCAGAGGCTTAGACTGGAAGATTATTTGACTCCAAGAATTGGAGGCCAAGATTGGGCAACATAGAGACCCTGTCTCTTGTGGGGAGGAAAAAGGCATAAAAGGGCCTTTCTAATTATCATACTATATACTAAAAATCAGAAATCAACATTTACCTCCATCTCCTCTCCTTCTTCTCTCTCTCTCTCTCTCTTTTTTTTTTTTTTTTTGGTACTGGGGATTAAACCCAGGGGTGCTTAACCACTGAGCCACATCCCCAACCTTTTTTATGTTTTATTTAGAGACAGTGTATCGCTGAGTTGCTTAGGGTCTTGCTAAATTGCGGAGGCTGGCTTTGAACTCATAATCCTCCTGCCTCAGCCTCCTGACTCACTAGGATTATAAGTGTGTGTCACAGTGTCTGGCAACATTTGCCTTCTTTTTAAAAAAGCCACAGGAATTTGATATGGTGGCATTTGCCTGTAATCCCAGAGGTTTAGGAGGCTGATGCAGGTGGATCCCCATGTTTAAGTCCAGTTCCAACAATTTAGTGAGACCCTGCTCAAAAAAAAAAAAAAAAAAAAAAAAAAAAAGGACAGGGGATGTGGCTCAGTGGTAAAGTACCACTGGGTTTAATCCCCAGTACAAAAAGAAAAGAAAAGGAAAAAAAAAAAAAAGCCACAGGATAAAGATACCCTAGACAATAGACTTATTTAACATGACAGGAAAAATGCTTATACTATTAATCAGGGAAAGAAAAATGGTAAGAAGAATAATAAGCATAAAAATGGAGAAGTACCTTTTTATTTTTTTAAAGCAGATGATGACATATACCTAGAAAATGATGAACAAAGAAACTTTCTAGTGCTACAAAATAAGTAGAGTTGCAGGATAAAAAACTCAGCCTAAAAAAGCATTCAACAGGGGCAGGGGGTAAGGGTTAGCTCAGTAGTAGAGCTCTTGCCTAGCATGTGGCCAGCCCTGGGTTCAATCCCCAGCACTACACAAAACAAAGCCAAAGCAAAAGCATCCAACAACTCATTAAAAACAGATTAGCTGAATGTACATCAAGTGCCAGGCATTCTTAATGAGTTGATACTCAACAGCTAGAAAATGCTATGAAAGGATCTAAGTCATAAAATTAGTGGTGTATATTAATTTAATGCAGGGTAAGAGAAATCAATTTAAGGAGAATAATACAACTTTCCTTGAAGCAATAAAGGAAGATAGAAGTAATTGGGCAAAAGTTGTGCTGGGTTCCTGGTTGGAAAGATTAAATATTGAAAAATAAAAGCCCTAAGTTAAAATATTGACTTAATGTAATAAAGATAAAAAAAATCCTTCCAGATTAAAAAATATATGAGAAATTGACAGGAATTATACAACGGTATAATAATAACACAAGCACAACTGTATATTGTAGAATAATCTAACTTGTTTTCTCATACATCTCCTTCAACCCTCTCAACAAACATGTGAGGTAGGTGTGATCATTATCAACATTTTACATGTAGATAAGGAGACTGCATCTTGCTTTGACAGTATTTAACTTGGTAAAAGTCACCTGGCTGTGAAGTAAGTTTCAAATTGGGGCTACTCTCTTTAATAGGCACGTCATAACAACTTCTAGGACACAGCTGCCCAAATGAAATCTAAGGCAAGCCTTAGATGAAAATGTAAGTTTTCTGGTAGCCATGTGAAAAAAGGAAAAACAAGCAAAGTGAATGAATTAATTTTAGCAATATATTTAAATTTACCCAAATATACCTCAAATACTATTAACATGTAATTAATACAAAAATTATAGATGCTTTACTCATTTCCCCCCATATAATACCTTCAAAATCCAATGTGGAATCTATTTTCATCACAAACAAAAAACTTAGCTCTCACAAAATTTACAGTTGAAAAGTAAACTTTTCATGTCCAAGTTGTTTCAAACATATACTTAAAAGTTTTTCCATAATTAAATTTTCATTCCTCAAATTTAAATTACTTAAAATTAAATATTCAGTTCCTTGATCACACTAGCCACATTTCAAAAATTTAATAGCTATCTGTGGGTAGTGGTGACCATACCAGACAATACAAATCTAGAGTCTATAAAAATGCATGAAAAATGAATGAGACTCCTATGTGTGGAAAAAAAAAAAACTTTAAACATCAAAATGGTAATTAATGCATATCAGAGTAAACATCTAAAATGTACTTTTATAGAATGTGTCAAACCTTAGAGTCACAAAAACTATTCATTGTGAGACATGGGTATATTTCATGTACTATATATGATATCATGTAGATTTGGGCCTCAAACAGAGATGTTTGAACCTAGATGGTCTGATTTGAGAGCCTGAGGTCTTAAACTCTAATACTGCTATAAGAATGAGAGCAAGTTCAACATGTAATCACACATTTGACCTCTCTCTCTTCTACAGATCGTAGCTTCATTGTGCTCCTATCAGACAGAGGCAATGATCACAGTGCTTGCTTGCTGTGGCTTTTGGCAATGAAATTGAATAGGGATTCTTTCTCATGTCTGGCAGTTCTCAAGTCTAAACATGGAGCATAATATGTCCAGCAGTTTTACTCCTGGGTATATATCCAATAGAAATGAAAATGTATGTCCACATAAAAACTTGCTCACAAATGTTTATAGCAGCATTATCTCTAACAGTTCAAAAGTGGAGACAAATCATCCACTAATGACATAGATAAAAAAATTCCATGACAGAATATTATTCAGCAGTAAAAGGAATGAAATATGGATGTGTGTGCTATAACATGGATAAGCCCTGAACACACTGTGCTAAGTGAAAGAAGCCAGTCAGAATACGTGTTATATGATTCCACCTATGTGAACTCTCCAGAATAGGTAATCTATAGAGACAGAAAGTAGATGAGTGGTTGCTTAAGGCCAGACAAAGGAAGTTTGGGAGAAAATGAGGAATGACTGCTAATAGTTATAAGGTATCTTTTGGGGGTGATGAATCTTTCAAAATTGACTGTAGTGATAGTTATACATTTCTGTGAATATACTAGAAATAATTGAATTGTATACTTTAAATGGATATAAGAATGCAAAGTATATCTCTTTTTTTTTTTAAAGAAAGAGGTAGAGAGGCAGAGAGAGGGAGAGAGGCAGAGAGAAAGAGAGAGAGAGAGAGAGAGAGAGAATTTTAATATTTATTTTTTAGTTGTTTTTTTTTGGCGGACACAACATCTTTGTTTGTATGTGGTGCTGAGGATCAAACCCGGGCCACACGCATGCCAGGCGAGCGCGCTACCGCTTGAGCCACATCCTCAGCCCCCGCAAAGTATATCTCAATAAAATAATAAGGAAAGAGGTTAAAAACTAAATAAGTAAATTGACTAAAAAAAAATAATATCCTAGCCGAGCATGGTGGTGCATGCCTATAATCCTAGTGATTCAGGAGGCTGAGGCAGGAATTGCAAGTTCAAAGCAAGGCCCTAAGCAATTTAGTGAGATACTGTCTCAAAAAAAAAAAAAAAAAAAAAAAAAAGAAAGAAAGGAAGGAAGGAAAGAGAAAGTAAAAGAAAAAATATCCTGCTATGTGCCACGGCACATGCCTGTAACCCCAGTGACTCTGGAGGCTGAGACAGAAGGATCACAACTCAGCAAGGCTGTAAGTGACTTAAAGATACCCTGTCTCAAAAAATAAAAATAAAAAAATCTGGGGATGTAGCTCAGTGGTAAAGTGCCCCTGGTTAAATCTCCAGTAACAAACAAAAATATTCTGAGAGGAGAAAGCTTATAATACAAATATGAGAAGAACAAGCACAAATGCATATGGTAAATATCCAGATTTCAAATGCTCAGAGCAAGAAAATTGATGATTATCACATGCAGAAACAAAGCTTGTAAATAAGAAAATGTACAACCTTATTAATTAAGAAGCAAAACAGAAAGGGCTACAGAGTACTATTACATTTCTACTAAATTACCAAATATGAATAAATATAAAACCCAACATGTATTGACACTGAGATTCAGGGCTGACAATATAAATTGGCTATTTCATTTCTCTAGGAAATAAATCATGGAAATTATAATATGAATTTAAAACTTGATCATTCTCTTCAACCACCTATTACTCTTTGGACTAGTAATGATCCCAAAGGGAAAAAATAATATAATTGCATTAGACCATAAGTTCCTAACAAGGCAAGCATGGCATCTATTCATCTCTGTGTCCCCTGTGCCTAGTAAAATCTTAGAATAGAATATAAGCTCAGAAAGACCCTGGCTCTTGCATGTTCCAAAATATTCATCACAGTTGTACTCAGAATAGTAGAAACACTTGAAACAACCTAAGAAGGGATAGACAAACCAAGAACAGCAAAGAATCACTCAAGACTATATACCAACAAAGTATCACAGACCTTTGAAACTTCAGATATGCAAGGAACCAAGGCTTTGAAAATGCAACTTCTAAGCTGTAGTTGGAATCCTTTTCCTAAAGGAGAACTGGGATTATTCTGTCCCCATGATTCCCTTCCACTCACAGAACAAAAGTCAAACTCCTCAGCTTTGCCCTTGTGGTCCTGTGTCCTCAGACCTAGGCAGTGGCCAGCATCCATATGCCCTACACTCCTTCTAGGACATTACTCTGGACAAATCATATCTTCTACACCAGTTTTAAGTGCTGGGACTCAGCCAGCTGCCCCTGCAGGAAAGTGTAAAGCCAGGTCAAAGTTCAGCTCAAATGCTAGCTCTTCCTTCTCTGTTTTCCTAGCTAGACATAATTTATCTTAGAGACCTGACCCACCCTTTATTAGAAGTCATTAGATCTCAAATATAATAAACTTGGTATTCCTTGGAAGCAGCAGGAACCACATTTTATCCACCTGCATTGAAGATCTCTGCTTACAGGAAGCATCAGTGCTCAGTGGACAAATAAATAGCAAAATACTATGCATATATATCATGGTACCTTCTATAGTTTTACCTCTCCTATAGTTAGAAAAAGGTGAAAATATATATAGAACTACAATTTGAATATAAGTTACAAGTTCATTTTCCTTTATGTTTGCTTAATTTGGTGCATTACTCAGCCCTGTGACTACTGTCCTAACCAGGATTCATCTTCTCCATATCCCAGAGCTCAGTAAAGGGTATCATGAGGATTATGGCAGTTGCCCAAGCCAGGCTCTTGGGAGTCATGCTTGATCATTCCCTGCTCTCATCCGTAACATCACATTAGTCCCAACGTCAAAAGATCTCTAAAGATGTTCATTTATTTCATACATCTCCACATCTCCCATTCCATTTCAGGGTCCCACCACCAGGCCTACAGATAGATTTCTGAAATAGGCTCCTGACTGCCTCCTGCTCTTTATTCTTTTCTCTCTGGATAATTCTCCATGTAGCAGCCAGACTGATTTTACAGATGAAAACTTGTTCATTTTGCCCCTGACTTAACGTCCTAATTCAGACTCCTAAATATGGCTTAATACCACTTCTGCCCTTCACTCCAGTCTCTCAGACCAAGCCAGTCATTCTCTTTGAAACTTCTGTTCCATCCAAACTAGTGTCTTTTGAGTTCCTCAAACACTGGCCTCTGGACAAGCTCTTCCCTCTGTGTGCATGCATACATATTCTTTCTCTTGTTCTCTTTCTTTCTTTCTTTTTCCAACATGCCTAACCATGTACTCTACATGCCTACCTGCTTCTCATACTTCCAAGTAGGTGGAAATATCTACGGAATGTGCTGAATGTGCCCAATAAACGGTACATCCCTTTTTGAAACACACGCCATATTCATAACAACCAATACAAAGTCTCTTGTCCTCTCTGTAGTGTAATTTGCATAGCAAGAACTGAATATTTCTTGTTCCATGTGCTGAACTCAATGCTAGCCATAGAATAAGGCTTAATAATTGTCAGGAGAACAAAAGACAGAACAAATCTTACCACAGGGTTTCAAAATGAAGAACAAAAGAAAGAACAACCCTTACCACAGGGTTTCAAAAGAATCCACTTTGATGCTTTCCAAATGGGTGGGCTTCAGTTATCTGACACTTTCCATTTGGAAGGGGGTATTCTTCAACAATGGTGGACAAATGAGGCCCCGCTGTGTTGACTAATCTCTGAACAGTGTCAGTGGCTTTGGCTCAAAGTCTGGATTTGACATTTTCCCAAAGGCCATGTTCTAGCTTTTGTTTGGAAAGAGATTACCTAAGTACATGACCAAACTGTGGCCTCTCTCACAGGGAACATTTAATATTTGACAGTAAGCTGAAGGAAATGATTTCTGTAACAAAATTTCCTCCTCTGAAGCATCTTATAAATATCAAATGAAGCACTGATCCAAAAACATATGTCTGCTGCCTTGGTAATGACTTCAAACCATAAATCTGAGGTCATTTCTGTGATCTTACTCTGCAAGTGTATAAGACTCATCATCACACTAATGAAATTCCTGTCAGATAACCAGATTTACCCCAAGGTAGAACCAGAAAAACATGTTGAATCTATCATAAAAACAGTCTTGTGTAGGCTAATTCTAAATTTCACAGGTCATAAGTTCATACTGAGCAGATCAATAACAGTGAGAAGAAAAATTACCAGATGGAAACAGATTATGCTTCAAATCTTCTCTGACTTTTTATCTGCTCTCTGATATGCTGGAAAAATACATATTACCTCTTTCCTGTAACAACAAAGAAGTTACCTTCATGTTTCAGCAAGATGTGGAGAAACTATTTTGAATCTATGTTTAAACACTTTATTGTGTTCAGCTTGAGTGATTTAAAAAGCTAAATTTTATATAAACTGGATTTTGTAATTTAAAATCTATTCAAAGAAAGCTGAAAGAGAAGCAGGCTGAGTCTATACCAGAAAGAAATTTAGCAGGTAGTCACAATCAGATGAATATGCTAGGGGCTGTGAAAATTTCTAGGGCGGCATTCAACGTTGCAAGCACAATGCTCCTACAGTTTAGAGAAAGAAAATTCTTCCATTATTACTTTAAAAATAGGATTTGAGAAACAATGGAACTTTCTGGATGTCATTTAGGAAGCTTCCAGACTGTTCTCTTCAAATGTTTCCATTTTGCCCACAGGTAAAGCAGCAATAAAAATTGGTACCTAAAAGGGGCTTGCTACACCACCAGGAATATTGAAAAGGTCAAACAAAGCTAGCTTTATAGGGGCTGGGGTTGTGGCTCAGCGTTTGAGCGCTTGCCTAGCATGTGCAAGGTGCTGGGTTCAATCCTCAGCACCACAAAAATAAATAAATAAATAAATAAATAAATAAATAAATAAATAAATAAAATAAAGGTATGAGTCTAACTATGACTAAAAAAAAAATAAAAGCTAGTCTTATAATTATTAAATTGGCTGTTTATAGTTGTAATGAACAGTAAATTAAGAAAGTGTAAAAAACCAGTAGCAAGGGCTTCTGACAAAAGATGCTGCCTTATGTGTATATGTGTACACGTATGCATACATGTGTTTGTGTACACATATGTGGGTGTGCACACACGTATGTATGTGCCTTGTTCCTGTGTGTGTAGACATGTGCATGTGTCTTCATTAGTAAAAGATTCAAGCTAAGTTTTCTTTTAGTAAAAGCTTAAAGTCATTTAGCGTACCTGGAGGACTGATTCAGACACAGATCACCAGGGTCTGGAATTTCTAATTCAGTAGGTCTGTTGGGGGGGGGGGGCGGGTCCAAGAATTTGCATTTCTAACATCCTTCCAGATGAAAACCTAAGGAAGCTGAAAAGAGCACTGAGCTAGGATCAGGACATTTGGGGTCCTCTCTGGTTTTGCCTCTAGTTAAGCATAGATTTATACGAGTCACCAAACTTCTGGTTATCTTTTTTATCTTCACTGAACATTTGCCAATTCTAAAATGCTATTACCTCGTCACTCCCCTCCTCAAGTCCTCCAAGCTAAGTTGAAAGAAATCTTCTTTTCAAACCCTAAAGATACAAGTAAGCAATAACGAAGAAGGTAAGAAGTTGCCTTAAGCTCTTTCTGCTTCTTTAGATCTTGTTCCATAGAAGTAACCTTTCTAGATTAAGCATAAGAGAGTTCAGTGAATCTCATGCTTAATTGCTTTTAATAACAGAATTATTCTAAGGTTCAAATGGCAGAAAAGGCAGGTAGGAATAAAAACACTGAAAACAAGAAATAGAAGCCTAGTTTAATAGATAATAAGATGTACAAAGCTATAGTAAATAATTTTAACACAGTTTTGTTAAAAATAGGTAGTTACATCAATGGAACAGAATAGCCTAGAAATGGATCCAATCTTCCACTTGGAGACACAGGACCTTCATATACAACAAAGGAGAGGGGTTGGGGAAGAATAAGTCAATTGAGAAGGGAAAGATTGCTCAGCATTAATGGTGATGCAAACCACTACTTACTATCTCAGAAAAAGATCAAGATAGATCTTCATTTCCTAGCATTCACTAAAACTCAAAATAAAGACTTACTTGTAAAATATTTTGAATTATTATAAATAGAGTTGAAAGTTAAAGTTTTATAGGATGAGGATTTTTGTAAGCTTAGAAGCAATCAACAAAGTCATCCAAGAAAAGGATACTATTTAAAACTATATAAAAATGGAAACTTTCACAGGGAAAAAAAACCTGATATAATTAAATGGAAAGCTATACTATGATCTAAGTCTATTTTCTTTCCTCTTTTCCTCCTTCTCCTCCCTCTTTCATTCCTTTCTTCTTGGTGCTGGGAACAAACCCAGGGTTTGCACAAGCTAGGCAAGTACTCTACTACTGAACTATACCTCCAACTCCATTTTATCACTTCTATAATCATATAAACCTATAAAGAAGACGACCATTTAAATGAAAGAAAAATGGTTAAAAATTACTTTGTTTGTGGAGTTCTTTCAATGTGCTATAGTTTTTTTTGCAGAGCTGGGATTTAGCTCATTGGTAGAGCACTTTCCTAGCATGTGTGAGGCCTGGGTTCAATTCCCCAGTATGATAAGGGGGAAAAAAACAGCATTTAGTATTGTGTTATTGTTGTTGTTATTGTTATTTGACAAATTTACTCCTGGATAGTTCACTCAGAGCCCGAGATCAAATTTTATGGGGGAAAAAATGCCAATTACAGGTAAAGTGAGTGAGTACAAGGCTGAAATGACTGGAATTTTTTTAAAATATTTTTTTAGTTGTAGTGGGACACAATACCTTTATTTTTAAAAAATTGTATTTCATTTTTTGTATGTGGTGCTGAGGATCAAACCCAGCGGCTCGCACATGCTAGGCGAGAGCTCTGCTGCTGAGCCACAACCCCAGCCCCATGGAGTTTTTTTAATTCTGAAAAAAATATAACAGAATATGTGTGTAAATTGATATGACTGAAGGTGAGCATCTGTTTCCGTTGTTTTGGACCATAGAAAACATTTTGATGTATTTCCTTCATTGCTGGCCATAGCTACCAGGAAACTCAGAGCTAATGTTAATATTAAAATATTAAAATGCTAAATCCTATCTAACTAGCTGGAAATCTTTTTATAACATTTTTATTTTTTATTTAATTTTTCCTACATGTCTTAAAACTGTATGCCATCAAAAATTTTTCTTGGAAGATGGAGGGATGGAAATTTCAAATATATTAAATAAATAATACAGTCCTATACTTTGAAAGCTCTTTATCAGTATAAATTTATTGAACATTTACTACATAGTAAGCACTCTGCCACAGCTGAGAATACTTTGTAAAACAAGACAGTCATGGTCCATGGTCTCACATGTGACAGTCGGGTCATGGGAGAAAGGTCACACAATAAATAAGTGAGGGAGGTAAATAGGTAAATGGTGAGTCTATAGAGTGGAGAATTATCTGGGACAGATAAAGAATAAATGACCATGGCAGTGTTCCCAGGGACAGAGAGATTTGAGATAAATGTTGATGTTATTACCAAGTGTGGTGAGTGGAGGAAACAGGATGGACCCACCGTGTCTTAGATGATCAGGAAAGACCTTGTAAAGAAGGTGATGTTTAAACAACCTGAAGAATAAGGACCAGCTGTAAAAGGAAGAGAAGAAAAAACTTTCTAGGTCAACTTAATATTGAGTAAAATGGAAAGAGCTTGATTGGTTCCAGGAATGTGGAGGGAATATAATAATGGAAAATGTTAACCAAGGTTGCAAGAGGAACAAGGTGAGGTTGGAGAGTTAGGCTGGAGCAGATTAGGAAGAGACCTATAGGCCGTGGCACAATGGAAGGAGAACCACTGAGTAGTTTCGGGTGGGGGGTGATGGAATTGGGGGCTAGCTCAAGGACAAGAGCCATTTGCATTTTGAAAAGTCTATAAAGTGGAGAATTAGCTGGGACAGAGAAAGAATAAATGACCATCGCAGTTTTCCCAGGGACAGAAAGATCTGAGATACGTTTGAAGGCAAATCAACAGGAGTTGCTGGTGGGCCAGATATAGGGCATTCAGTATGATTCTCAGGATTCCTGATTAAGCAACTGGATGGTAAGTGGTACCTTTTACTTTACTCCTGGAAAAAGTAATTATTTACCCCAAACTTAGGGTTTTTAATTCTTGATCATTTTAAAAGTAATCATAAGAGAACAAGAACCCAGCCTATATCCAGGTTTCAGAATCAGAGATGAAAAACTGTTTAAACAAGCCTACATGTGATTCACTCTGGAAACACAGATGCAAAAATGCTGTCTTCCATGGGTGCTGTGAGGAACTTCTCTCTTTCTTTTCTTTCTCAAGCACTTAAAAACAAAACTCCCTAGGCATGTGAAAACATGTTCAATGTCATTAGCCATCAGGGAAAAGCAGGTCAAAACCATGAAATACTACTTCATTCCCACTAGAATGCCTACAATAACAAAGACAGATTATAGCAAGTGTTAGCAAAGACATAGAGACACTGGAACCCTCATATAAAGCTGGCAGAAGTGTAAAATTGTGCAGCTGCTTTAGAAAACAGTCTGGCAGTTCCTTCAAAGATTAAACATAGAGTTACCATGTGACCCAGCTAGTCCATTCCTTAAGTATATACCCAAAAGAACTGAAAACATAAGTTTGCATGAAATCTTTTACACAAATGTTCATAGCAGCATTATTCCTAACTGTCAAAAAGTGGAAACAACCCAAAATGTTTCTATCATATAAATACATATCATGCGTGTGTGTATATATACATGCTATATATTTTTGAGAGTATTTATCAACCCAAATGTTTATGATATATCAACTGAAAAATGAACAAAGAAAACATTCCATAATGGAATATTATTTAACAATAAAAATAAATGAAATAGTGATTTTTGCTACAACATGGATGAATCTTGAATACATTATGCTGAGTGAAAGAAGTCAGACCCAAGTGATACTCTATTTTAAGATTCCATTTATGTGAAATATCCAGAATAAGCAAATCTATAGCACCAAAAGTACTTTAGTGGGAACCTAGGACTAGGGAAGGAATAAATGGGAAATGACAGTGGGTATAGTGTTTCTTTTTGGAGTATTAAAAATGTTCTAAAATCAGATTATGTTCTAAAAAATATATATATATGTACTAAAAACTACTTAGTTGTATATTTGGTTGAATTTTATGGTATGTGAAATGCACCAAAGAGGATATGGGGGGAAGCTTGCTAGAGGTCAATATTATCTCTCATGTACATCCTGTGAGAGAAGTAAGATGTTAACAGGTCCCAAGGTCAAATAGTTAGGCAACATCCAATTAAATGGGTATCTTTTCTACAGAACTTTTTAAAGGTTTAATTGATACCATGTGCATAGTATGTATAATGAACTAACAAGGTACCTGATTAGATAGGACATAGGCAACATAATTTCCCAAACACTTCTCGTCACAGGATCATTTTTAGTGGAGCAGCACCTCACAGGACTAAGTTCTGCAGAATACTGGGAAACAAGATGCTTTGTAGTTTCCCATTCATTCACTGAGCACTACCTGATCACCTCTAATGCTTGTACAACTCAGTCACTTCTGGGCTACAGAGATGAGGCTAATACTTTCCAGGACCTTGTGAAAGGATGGTCTAGAAGAAGGAAAATGAATGTGTTCAAAGAAGTTGAACACACCAGGAGGAGCACAATGCTGTGGCTATAATTCAAATACCACGGGGTCCTGTGGGAGGGTTCATTCTGAGTGTGGACTGGGTAACACTTCATGGAAGACCCAGTACTTCAGGCAGCCGTAACCATGGGTGGGTTCTGGACATATGCAGATGAGAGAAGGGACCTGGTATAGGAGCTCAGGTTCAAGGGGCAAAGGGGAAGAGACAGTGGCTGTAGTAGTGAAGAGTGAATAGTTCATTTTTGAATAATATGAATGAAGGCGAGTAGTAAGATAAATAACTTGAAAGACTGTGGGTCAACCACAGAGAAACTGGAAGTGTTAAACCAAAAAACCATTTAGACTTCATTCTATAAGAAATGGGGACCCACCAAGGATTTCTGAGTAGGAATGGTCCTAAAGAAATTACTCTCTGAACCTCAGGTGTTTATCTGTAAAATGGGACTAATTCTACAGCCTTATCTCAACTCAACGTGTGAGGATCGGGGAACTTGCCCAGTGAGCAGTGCAGCCCTTAGCAAAGCTTCTTACTGGGCAGCAGAACAGCTGTTTCCATTTCCTTTGGAAGAATGTGTATCTCAGAAACACCTGACATGTGATATTTCATCTCTGTGGCAGGGCCAGACGGGAAATCTGAGATGGAAAATGAACACTTTGAAACAGAACATATTTTAAAGTTCTCTTGTAGCAGTCAAATCAGATCTGTATTTGATTTCATTTTATTTTGTTTAGAATGAAATAAGGACTACAAGGAAGGAACAGCTGCAGGAAACAAAGATAGGGAAAGAATATAAACAGCAGGTTGCTTGGTTCACATATCAAATACCAAGACAAGGGGTGTGTGTGTGCGTGTGTGTGTGTGTGAGAGAGAGAAAGAAAGAGAGAGAGAATATGAGCATGTATACCAGAAAGTGCATATGTACATGTGTATGAGTATGCAAGAGCATTTGTGTGACTGTGTCTAGTTGTGTCTGTTTCTTTAAATACGTGTGTGAATTTGAAGTGAATATGACTGTGCGTGTGGGTGTATGTTGGGGTGGGGGTACAGGGAAAGGCATCCCAGCCAAATCACTGAACTATGTACACTTCTCCCTCCCATATGGTGTAAGAACAAAGCAAAGCAGGGACTGCCATCCCCAGGTGCTGCCAGGACTGGCAAAATCTCCTCCACAGGGATACCAAATCCTGACAGATAAAAATCTCTGCTCACCCGGGAGTGGGAGCCTTACCGGGCTGAGCTGTCCCGGGAGCGTCGAAGCCATCTCGCTACCATTTGTTCTATTCTGTGTGCTTTCCGAGTCTGGAATAAACTGGTCTCCAGTTCTTCCATTTACCTAAAAAGAAGAAGAGTGTTCTTAAGAAGCTAACCAAAATACTGTAAGGTATGATACTTCCTGTATTGGCCCATTTGAAGACATGCTGAGCAAATATCTAGTGTTCTTCTTCTATCTGAAATCAACATAAAGCTCAATGCCTGCAAAGTAAACACTTAGCAATCTCTGCCCTGAAGAGGCCAATCTTTGGTCAACAGAATAGCTTTGTATCTGTCACACAAGAGTGAGACAGTGCAATAGATAAGGCTTCTCAAACTTCATGACTATGTGACACTGTCTTTTCTCCCCCAACTATGTGTGCATCCCTGGACAACACAGTTCAGTGTAGCCTGCGTCAGGAACTGCAGGAACCTGGGAGCATTCTCAATCATGCTGAGCATATTCTTCCAAGTGCTGCTTCTTTGGCTCAATATTTTATATTTCATTTTTGAAGAGGTTGTTCATATGTATAATTCAATTCTAGCCTTTAAAAAAAAGATGTAGCTACTTGTTTGTCTACTTAAATGTTTGTGAAGAGGGTAGATCTTTTGTTATGTATCCTTATCATAGTAAAAAATATGTATACAGTGAAAGTTCTTGACTTGCCATCCACCCAGCTCCCCTGCCCACACTGTTCTCCTGCTATCTGTCCTTCCAGAGTTTCTTCATGTCTATGCAAATAAACACAAATACAGATTTTTCTATTTCCTCAACACAAAGGGCAGTACATCACACACTGTTCTGCACCAGGGTTTTTTAGACTATACATCCTTGATATCTTTCCACATCAGTGCATAGATTCCTTCCTCATTCTTTTTGCAACTACTGAGTATTCCATTGTATGAATGTACTGTAATTTAAAAGAGAGTGCTGTTGGTAGACATTTGGGTTATTACCAATCTTTCACTATTATAAACAATATTTCAATGAGTTATGTTGTACATATATCATTTCTGCATGTTTACAATTATATACCTGGATAGGTTCCCAAATATTAAATTGCTAGGTCAAAAGTTGCATGCATTTGTGATTTGATAGATATTTTCAGGTTAACAAAGGAAGAAATACATATATATATATATATATATATATATATATATATATATATATATATATATATTCACACACATACATACACACACACACTATATATATATATATATATATATATATATATGATTAATGTTCCACAAATCAATATATATTGATTTTTTTATTATAGTCTATTCACTTTAAAAAATACTGGTCTCAGGCTGGGGTTGTGGCTTAGAGGCAGAGCACTCGCCTAGCATGTGTGAGGCACTGGGTTCGATCCTCAGCACCACATAAAGTAAAATAAAGACATTTTGTCCACTTATTATTAAAAAAATAGATATTTTTTAAAAATTGGTCTCAACTCACCAAATTAATCCCATAGCTCAATAAATACCCACACAAAATAAGATAAGACATTTGGAAATAAACATAGATACAGAACAATTAAAAAATAAGAATTATAAGATATTATGTTGCTTAACACTACATGAATACACTTGAAGACCCTGATGACATGGATAGTTTCCAAAGGAAAGCATAAATGATCTAAGATGACCCTGGAAGATACAGAAAAGCTATAATTATTGTAGAAGAGAAATTTGTTAAAATGCTTCACCCCTCTTCTTACCAAAAAAAGCCATTCACAGTCTGGCTTAAAGGTGAAGTCCTCCACATTTATAAGATGCAGGTCACCCTAGTGATTTGTTTTTGTTTTGTTTTAAATAAAGTTTTCACTTAGGAATAACTGTAGATGTATAATCAGGTTACAAAGATAATAAAAAAAAAGTTACCAGATGCTCTTCATTTGGTTTTCCCTACTGTTAACATCTTACATAAGCATTATGCTTTTTTCAAAATTAACAAATTAACATTATTAGCACAATACTATTAAACCAAACTATAGACTATAATCAAATATCACCAGTTTTTTCCACTAATATTCCTTTTTCATTCCAGGATCAAATCCAGGATACCACATTGCATTTAGCCAGCTTAGTTAATTTTTCCCCAATGATATTTCAACTGTTCAAGAGCATAAAGAAGGAAACTTTCCAAATCCTTTTTTAAGGAGCCAGTGTAACACTCATACCAATTTTGACAAAAACACGTATGGTGCGGTAAAAATGCACTCTTATCTATGCATACAAAAATATCCTTTAAAATTAGCAAAAAATCTAGCAGCAATCAAGAAAGTAACTGTGGGATCTATACCAGGGATATAAGAAGAGAGGACTGACAAAGGTACACAAAAATGATCACAGGACACCTAACCTGATCACTTTGAAAACCTGGAGTTGTACACTGTTCAGTCAAATGGAAGCCAAATACGAATTCAGGGGCAAAAGGCTAACAGAAACATAGGCTGCAACCAAAAATAAATTACACTTAGATCAAGGGATGTATCTAGTTTTATTCTATGGGGACATCAGACCTGAACACTATCTTCAGTTCTAGGCATCTCACTTTTTAAAATGTGTAGGTCAGGGGAGTTAGCACACTCCTGCATTCCAAGATACTTGAGAGGCTGAGGCGCAGAATCAAAAGTTTGAGGCCAGCCTGGCCAACTTAAAGTGAGACACTGTCTCAAAAGGGCTGAGGATATAACTCAGTGGTAGAGCACTGACCTAGCCTGGATGAGACCCTGGGTTCAATCCCCACTATCACCAGACCCAAACACCTGACTGCCAAATATATAAAAGTAATATGAGAGAGTAGATTTCTGGTTAGACATGGCAAATGAAAACATTGTATTAATCTCTTCTTCCCAGACCCTATATATTATAGCAAAGAAATAAAAAACATAAATCTCTAGAATAATGAGTAGAGGAGAGAAGACAACAGATGAGAGATGTCAATGATGTTTGGAAGGTAGGAAATGTTTGGAAGAGAGGTAACAGAGACCTATGCGCATTCCCAGGGGGATGCTCATGAAAAATGAGCAGATTCTCCCAATGCCTCAGAAATTAGAGGCAGTAGGTACAGGAGAAAGCAGGAAGGAGGCAAAAGGCTGAAAATATGGGGAAAAGTCTCCACAAGCAGCAATTGTCCCATCTCCATTCCACTGCCTACCCAGACCACTATCTCTCCCCCATCCTACTGGAGACAAGAGACTTATTTGCTGAAAAAATTAAACAAAAAAGGATTGGGGATGTCATGGGAGAAGAGATGTCTCTGGAGAAGGGTCCTAGGAGATCCCTGAAGGAAAGGGAAATTCGACTCTGGACCAGTGGGGTTCTTGTCATACATGATGAAAAAGAATCTCAGCACGTTAGACAAATGCACAGGAAGTAGACAGACATGCAAGGGGAAATGCAGGCTATCTGGAGAGTGAGAAGTCCCTCCTTGCATAGGAGCTCCAATATTTATAGAGGGGCAGTAGTTGGGGGCCAAACTGGAGGTAGAGCCAGAGTAAAGCCTCACATCTACATACAGGATTTCTCTAAGTGTGCATGTTTCCCTCAGTTTACAAGGGGGTGGCCCCAGGGCATGTCTATCAGGAGTTACAACTGTTCCAGATGCTTTCTGCATTTCAGTGGCTCATGGATGTTTCCTTTGAGACTCAGTATATCTCTTTCTTTATCCTAAACCCTTATCTTGAGCAACCAGGCACAATAGCAGGTGCCAGAATGAAAATAGAAGGATTAAATAAAACTCTTTTTGCTGAATGACGTCTTTCTTTGTACAGTTCCCAGAATAAGAGCAGCTAGGAATTTATATCCCAAACAAGAGATTACAGAAACCTCTGGAGAACTGAAACGCACAGAGAAAAGGCCTTTAGATAATGACACCTTCAGTATTTCCCTAGTGATGAGGCAGTTTATTGCAAATCATCATGCATTGAAGCCTACTTATCCATGGGTCTGACCCATTGCCTGAAGCTTCCAATTCTTTGTTTTTACTATGTTACTATTCCCTATGAATGGGTAATGAAGGAAAGACTGCATTATGAAAAACAGATGTAAACAAATAGAAGAATTCAGAAGTAACAGAGACAATACAGGAAACAAAAGAAAAAAAATTATCTATTGGGCTGGGGATGTGGCTCAAGCAGTAGCGCACTCGCCTAGCAAGTGTGCAGCCCAGGTTCAATCCTCAGCACCACATACAAACAGAGATGTTATGTCCGCTGAAAAACTAAAAAATAAATATTAAAAATTTCTCTCTATCTCTCTCTCTCTCAAAAAATTATCTATAGTTTACCTCCTCAGAAAGATGTTATGTCCATAAAGTGTCTTTTTTTAAAGTAAATTATCAGAGAACAAAATAAATACTTACAAATTAAAAATAAGAGCTGGAATTAAAGAATTCAATTAAAATTTTGAACAATGTAGTCGATGAAATATTGCAGAGAATAGTCAAATGTAAATGACAGAGAAAACATACAATCCAATAAGTGTATACTATCTATCCAGAAAGTACAATATTCATGTAATAGAAGTTCTAGAAATAGAAAATAAAGGAAAAAGAGGTAAGAAAATTCTCCAATCATTCAACAAAATTTCCCTGAAGAATCTATTTTCAGATTATTTACTAATTGCCCAGAACTGCAAATGAAAAAATACCCACACCAAGGAACAAATTATAACATTTCAAAAACTAGAAACAAAAAATATCTTACAAATTTCTGGGGGGGGGGTGGTCACAAACAATTGATAGCAAAAATGGCATTGCACTTAGTAACAAAAATGAAAGCTGAAAAGACATTGAGGTTATGCCTTCAAATTTCTGAAGGAAAATATTTTCAATCTAGAATTCTATATCCAAATTCACAATCAAGTACATGTTCAGATCTCAAAAAATTTCTCTCTCACATACCCTTTCTGAGGATGATACTAGAGGGATGTGTTTCTGCAAACAAGTAAGTAAGTAAATAAAGAACAATGAATTCTAAGAAATTGGTGTTGAAATACAGAGAAGAGGCAAAAGGAGCATCTGTGATAACTCTGAAGGGATGCATCACAGAAACACCTGCAAAAAAGACCTAAAGAGCAAACTGTAGAGATTGGTGCATGAAGACAGAGATCTTTTAGGAAACAGAAATAGAAATGGTTGTATTATCTGACTTGTTTGTGTAGAAAATGTGAGAGGCTGTTGGAATGTGTGGGAAGAATTCGCAGTAAATACATGGAAGACTAAGCAAATAAAAAACATAGGAAATTATGAAATCTAGGAAATATAAAAAGCGGTGCAAGAAAGAAAATAAAATTATATAGTTCCCTACTTGGCTCAGCCATGAACATTTACATTTCCATAATAATAGACACTGAAAAGTGATTTCTCAAAAAAAGTGATATAATGATATTGGGAAGATATGGTAATGAATATTAGTGTAGTGGCCTAAGAGCTAAATCCTTATCTACCATAATGATTAGATGATGTTCTGAATTAATAAATTTAGGAAACAGTAATATAAGCATATTTCTCAGAAATATGGAGGAAAATTCCAGGAGAAAAAGCTAGAAGAGTTGAAAGAGGTTGCTTCTAAGAGGTTAAGGCCACTGATTTTTATTAAAAGCCTTAGTACTATTTTGTTTTTTAACTTTTAAAATTATTTAGCTCATGTTTTTATTTTTTTTTTTAATATTTATTTTTTAGTTTTCAGCAGACACAACATCTTTGTTGTATGTGGTGCTGAGGATCGAACCTGGGCCGCATGCATGCCAGGTGAGCGCGCTACCGCTTGAGCCACATCTCCAGCCCTAGCTCATGTTTTTAAAACTGAAGTAACATATGCTTATAATAAAACATAAAAATGTAATGGAAAATAAAATCTTCTATAATCCTGTATCTTAGAGTTACTGATTATTAACTTTTCATTCTTTTTCTATGTTTAGAGAATGTGTGTATTTTTTTTGAGGGGGGGGGTACCAGGGATTGAACTCAGGGGCACTTAACCACTGAGCCACATCCCCAGATCTTTTTTAAAAATATTTTATTTACAGTCAGGGTCTTGCCAAATTGCTTAGGGCTTCA